>NC_030857.1:11133165-11177694 GCF_000208745.1 Theobroma cacao | reverse complement strand
CCCACCTAGGGTTTGTTCTTCCTTGGTTTCTCTTCTCTTCTGGTTTGGCTGATCACTATGGGAGAAATGGGCTGATTTTTTGCCTTTTTATAAAGAAATAATAAAATAATAAAAACATGACACATGGCATTTCCTTATTGGTTCAAATTTTAAATATTTGACTTTTAATTCTTTAATTCTCCACCACACATTTCTCATGTTTATCCATTTCCATGATGAATAAAATCCCTTGGTCTTGACAAGTGTAGGGGGTGAAAATTTACCGATTTGCCCTCGGGGTGGCAAAATTACCATTTCGCCCTTATACTCCAAATTATACCGAAATTAAAATTTTTCACTTCTAAACTTCAAATCATACTCTAATACTCAAATCATACTCCAATAAGTCAAATGGGGCCACAAAATCTTTTCTAAAAATTCTCATTTTATCCCCATGTGGCAAATAACCATTTTACCCCTAGATAGTGAAAATTTCGATTTGACTCCAAATTGATTCTCGAACTCCGAATTACCATTTTGAGTCATCACTGAACTGTGAAACTCTTAGTTTTACCTTAAAATTCCTATTTGATCCAGTTCGAGGATTAAATAAACTTTGTTGTACCTCTAAGTACAATACCGACTTTTGTAAATTTTTTGGGACTCTCCTAGCATGCAATCATGCTATCATCACATGTATGTCATGAATAGTATTTTATAAGGTCGAGCTTTACAAAACTACTGAAAATTGTTTAAAATGGAATGTTTAAAAACGATTGCTCACAGAAAAGGCAAGAAACTGATATGTAAGCCTTGTAGGGTTCTGGTTGGCATTTCGGGTAATGAGTGTCAATTGGGACGTCACGGCGGTTGTCATGGGCCCGAGGGAGGTTCCGGGTCGTGACAGTATTGTTTTAAAACATGATTTTTGTAACAGTAAATCATAGGGTAGGTGAGGAACTGATACGAGAGTCTTGCGAGGTCTCGATAGGGTACTCGGAAGATGAGTGCCTATTGGGACATGGCGATGGTTGTCACGGACTCGAAGGTGGTTCCGGGTCGTGACAAAAAATAAGATTAATTTATATATTAATTGAATGTCATATTTCCAGAAAAAAATACTACATATATATTGCAAAGTGTTATGATTAATACAATAATCAATTATAGCTATATTGAATGTAATTGCTCCCAAAAAATATATATATATAATAGGTATTTTCATTTTTAAGTATATAACATACATAATATAATTATGTATTAAGATTATGAAATATGTAATTACAAGTTATATATTTTAAATGATAAAGTTATATGTTAATATTAATATGATTATTAGATATCTTATATATTAATAGGTTATAATTTTTTTTGAAACATATGTAATTTTATTATTAATTATCAAAGAAAATTATCTTTGAACTTAATGTTTACAATAACATAAAAATAGAGAAGAAAAAAAAAACCCGAAGAGCACAAATTTGGGACTTGGGATATCTAGGTGCCTACAACAAGCTTCGGACCATGCCAAGGTGCTATCCTAAAAACTTTTCATTAATTAAATTCCACCAACAGACCCTCAGCTCCACAATTTCCTTGCATTGTATGAATTTATTAAGCTGTCCAAAGCCGTGCAATCTCACAGAACTAATCCATAATCCTCTCAAATTATGTTGTCCCATAATCCATAAAGTTGTCTAAATATCAAATCATTTAAGATATATTCAATTTATAAATAAAAATATTAATTGCATTGAATGATTTCATTAAAAAATATTTTTTAATTTTAATAATATTGAATAATTTAAATATTAATATTTTAAGGCAAAAGTTTTTAAAGTTAAATATAAATATAATTTTAAAATTTTTTAATATTTTAATATAAATATTCCATACTTCCTCCACCTCAGTAGGAGCATAACTAGATTGGTCTATTGCATTCAGTCCATAAGCACATATTGCAATTGTACTTTCTATCATTTTCCCACTTCTCAACACCCTATTGTTGGGATTCAACCTCATGCTCAAACATGAAATTAATCAATAAATTAACAAGCATAATACAATAGAAAAATAAAATATGCATTTAATTAAAGAAACAGCCGAATCCCTTAGGATTAATTGTTTGTGTTTTTCATGCAATTTTCAGATTTGTTATGAACACTTATAAGTTCATGTATTACATAATGTTAGATTTATTGCTTTAATTTGACTCTAAGTGTCACGACCCGGTACTCCCCTTGAGCCCATGACAACCGCCGCGGTGTCTCAATAGGTGCTCATTACTCGGAATGCCAACCGGAACCCCGCAAGGTTTTAATATCAGTCTCTCATTTTCTTGTAAAACAATATTTTTAGGATACTACGTAAATAATTATTTACAGCATAAAAGCAAAATAAATTCCTACATACAGTAGTATAGATAACTAGAGTATGAAATTTAATTTACAGTGACATGTGGATCCCCAAATGACAAAAATGAACGAAGGCTACAAACCTATAGTTTTTGAAGAAGTAAAGCCAACTGTAGCCTTCGACGATATCAGTTATCTACAACTTATACTGAGCCTTAAATGGGTGGAAAGGAGGGTGGTGAGATTATAAACTCCCAATGAGTAAACAAACATCATCATAAACATCTAAAGTTGAGTACATGAAGACGATCAAGTAAATCATCGTAAACTGGGTCACAACATTAGAACACATTTAATTCAAAATACGTAAAGAGGCTTATGAATCTCATAAAACTAGGCTTGTGCCATAAATCCATTCTCGAGGACACCTTGGCTGAGGCATCCTACCGAGACCGCCAAGGCTGTTAAAAATTCACATTTCGCATAAATCATGTTTTTATTTTGAAAACATAGCCGTTCCTTGGCGTTGGCTGAGTTTCCCCTCACGTGGTGGTTTGGTGTGAAGCGAACCCTAAGATTTACCCCAGGAGATACCCTACGCGCCTCTCCGTTCAAGGTAAGAATATAATGGGGTTTACTGTGCCCCTCTAAAAGGCTGGTCCACAAAAACCCCCTACTGCAGTGATTAATTAATATATAATCCATCAATTCAATAAAATTTGCAATAGCATGACATGACAATTATTTTATTCACAGCCTTTCAAGGCAAACAAATAATCCGTATTTCAATACAATTGCCAACCAGCCAATCATGCTCGATTTATCATAAGCCAATCAATTTAAACAATCGAATTGCAACAATTAACAGTCTCCGTGTACTCTATTTTTCAACACATTATTAATTTCAAAACAATTTATAAATTAATTTCATTGAAACACATTTATTCATAAAACATGAAAATTTACCTTTTTAAATCCCTTTTTCCATAGAATTCATGAAATCATTTAAAAACCACCCTAGATAATTAAAATGAAAATAAGTTTACTCACAATATCTAGAGTGTAGATTTTTGAAGTACTCAGACTACTGGTCATCGGGTGCAATTCCCTTGCTTTTATCGGAGGACTCACCACCTTGACACAGTACCAAAATCGAGAAACTTACTACATCGGTACTAAATCAAAATTAAACTAATTTAGACTACTAATGCATGATATGGAATGCAAAATGCACTGGTAACTATCTAAATTCGGTATCGGCCTAATTCGTCTTATCACCCGATTAATTGGCCAACGCGTCCAATTTAGCTCCGAATTGCTCCATTTCTTTTCCAATCTCTTCATTCACCAAACACAAGTCAAATAACCTAAAATTTGACAAAACTATCTTCACTTTTCTTCTTGGAATTTTTGGTCAATAATGGTGCATTAACATCTTGATTTTTTTCCTACTATTTTTCTACACCATAATTCATCATTTTCTAACCAATTCTCTTAAAATAAAATCAAATTCATCCTCACTCAATACAAGGTAGGTTCGGCCATTGATGGCTGATGGGGAAAATGAATTCTTTTCATGTTGTTTTGTTTCTAGACATGGTAAACTAACTAAAAACACTAACATAACTTAAAATCAAATCAATCCAACATCATTATCTCTCCATACCCATTCGGCCAGCCATGAATTCACCATGAAAACATGAAATTTAACCATGAAAAATAAGGAGAAATGCATGGGAAAGGTAGATCACAAGTCAAAATCAAGAAATTTTACTTTTGTCACTTGTTTCCTTGAATTTTCACACTTTTTCTCTTGAAATTCTTCACCTAGGGTTTGTTCTTTCTTTGTTTTCCTCTTTTCCTTGCTTGGCCGAATTTTTGGAGAGAAGTGAGATTTATAGGTTGATTTTTAAAGGAAATAATAAAATATTCTAAGTTTGCCATGTGTCACCATTTCATTGGTCCTTTTTTAAAACTTTAAATATTTAAACTTTTTATCTCCACCACATATATTTCTCACTTATCTATAACATAAAAAGTCAATGGATGAATTCTATGAGCATGACAAGTGTTGGTGGTGTAAAATTACAATTTTGTCACTAGGTGGCAAAATTACCATTTTACCCATATGCTCCGAAAAATACCGAGATTATAATTTTTCACTTCTTAACCTCAAATCATACTTCAATAAGTCAAATGTTATCAAAATCTTTCAAAAAAATTCCCATTTTGTCCTCGAGTGGTAAAATTACCATTTTACCCCTAGATAGTAAAATTTTCGATTTAACTCCAAATTGATCCTCGAACTCCGAATCACCATATTAAATCATTCCTGGGTTGTAAAATTTTCAATTTCACCCAAAAATCTCTATTTGATCTAGTTCGAGGCTTAAATCAACTTTGTTGTACCTCTAGGTACAATACCTACTTTTGTAAATTTTTCGAGACTCTCCTAGCATGCAAATATGTTATCCATCACATGTATGTCATGACAAGTATTTTATAAGGTCGGGCTTTATACTAAGTTTTGAAATGACAAACAAGTGATCAAAATTATTTTTCAGATGTTCAAACAAGTCTAAAAAGTCTTTATGAATGCGAATTTCAAAATTATCAAAGGCCATCTATCGGTAGATCAAAGCATCTATCGATAAAGAGTGACCGTTGGAGTAGAATGAAGAGAAAAATGACAATTTTCACATTAAATGCACCTTCAACCACCTTAGAAGCTTCAACAACTATAAATATAAGCTCCCAATACATTTATGAAGTTTGGAAGACTCCAAAACGTAATTCAAAGAGCAAATTACTACTCTCAACATTCATTAGTCTCATTTACTTCTCATAATTATACTAGTCTTCAATTGTAACATTTATTGTGCTTTAAATTTCCTATACTCCTCCTCACCTGTCAAGCCCGGCTCTATAATATGTTTATTATGCCATTCCTACATAAGAATGCATGTTTGGTTACTTAGGTACCTCGAAAATCGTTAAAGAACGACAATGTACCAAATGGTACAATTAAGTTGAATTAAGCCTCGAACTAGTCCAAATAGAGATTTTAAGATGAAATTGAGAATTTTAAAATCCCATAATGACTTAAAATGGTGATTCGGAGTTCGAGGACTACTTTGGAGTCAAATTGGAATTTTCATAACATAAAGGCAAAATGGTCATTTTGCCACCTGAGGTTAAAATTGGAATGTTGGAAGACATTTTTGACCAAGATTGACCATTTATAACATAATTTGAGTTTGAGAGGTGAAAAATTTTAATTTCGGCATTTTTCCTATCATAAGGGGCAAAATAATCATTTTACCGCTCAAGGGCAAAATTGGAAATTTTCACCACCCGACACTTGTCCAGCACATGAATTTCACCCTTTATTATTATGGATAATTGAGGAATTTTAAATGGTGGAGAGAGATTGCTTAATGGGTAAGTATGACACATGGGCCAATGGAATGGTGACATGTGTTAAATTTTCATCCATTTACAATTGGCTTTAGAAATTAGCACATAAACCCTCCCAACTCATTTCTCTTGGTCAGCCAAAGGAAGAAAAGGGAAGAAAAGAAGAAGAACAAAACCCTAACTAAGAAATTCAAGAGAAATTTACCAAATTTCAAGGAATCAAGCCATCAAAGGTGAAATTTCTTAATTTTAGCTTGTGATCTATCTTTTCTATGCATTATTTTGCATTTTTCATGGTTGAATCACAAGATATCATGAAGGATAGTGTGCTGATCAAACCTTAGGAGAGAGAATTTGATGATGAATTTAGTTAGCAAACATGTTATTCTAGTGTTTTTAGTTGTTTGGTGATGTGTAGTATGAAAAGCAAGTAAGAAAAATTCATGTTCTTACATCACCTTCATTGGCCGAATATTCCATGTAGAATATTGATGATGAATTTGATCGAATTTCAAGTGATTTGATTAGGAATGAATGATTTATGGTGTGAGAATCAAGCATAAAAAAATTATATTTGTTAGTGCACTCACCATGGCCGAATTTTTTAAGAACAAATGTGAGGATGATTTTGCCACATTTCAAGTTATTTAAATTGTGTTTAATGATTTGGAGTATTGGGAGAGAAATGGAATTGTTTGGAGTTGAATTGGACGTATTGGCCAATTAATTGGGTGATAGATCGAATTAGGCTAATACCATTTTATTTAGGTACATAATTGAATTTATATTGAACACCGTATTTAGATAGTTATCTGAGTATTTCACATCCCATATCATGCATTAGTATAGAGCCTGAATTGGTTTTACAACGGTTTAGCACAAATGTAGCAAATTGCTTATTGTGCATTATGTCTAGGTGGTGAGCATTCTAGCAAGAGTAAAGAGGTAGAATCCGAGGATCAAGAATCAGAGTATCCCGAATTCAATTCCCATTACAGTGAGTAACTTTATTATCGTCTTAATTATCTAAATTATGTTTTTATCCGATTTTGTAATTTTATGAAAAATGTGTTTAAATGAAATGATTTTATAAATTGTTTTGAAATTTAATGATGACTTGAAAATGGAGTAATTGGAGACTACTTGCTGTATTGTAAATTATGTTTTGAATTGAATGGCTTATGATAATGTGGGCATGAATGGCTGGATGGGTGTTTGTGTTGAAAATGCATAAACTGTTGTTTGCCTTGATAGGCTGGATAATGATAAAATTGCCATGTCATTCTGCTGAATTTTATTGAATTGGTGGGTTATAGATTGGTCACTGAAGTGGCGGGTTCTGTGGACTAGCCTTTTTGAGGGGCACGAAATTCGGGTATATTCTTACCTCAGTTGAAGAGGCGCGTAGGGTAATTCCTGAGGTAAAACTTTAGAGTTCACTTCACGCTGAACCACCACGTGAGGGTGAACTCAGCCAACGCCAAGGAACGACTATGTTTTCAAAATAAAAAACATGATTTATGCGTACATGACTTTTTAATAGCCTTGGCGGACTTGGTTGGGATAGCCCTAGGCCAAGGTATCCCTGACAACTGAGTATGAGAATGATTTTGGCACGAGTCAAGCTTTTCAAGAAATCATAAGCCTCGTTGTTTATTTAGGTGAAATGAATCTATTTTATCTTATTAAAATGAATTCGAAATGCTGTGAATCATTTTTATGCTAATCTATTTTATCTGTCTCCATTTACTCAGCTTTAGTTATTTTAGATGATATTTGTTTACTCATTGGGATTATATAATCTCACCATCCTCTTTTCCACTCATTTTAGGCTCAGGATAGTTGGTAGATAGCTCATTTCGTTGAGGGCTACAATTGGACTTGCATCCTCAAAAACTGTAGGTTCACAGCCTTCATTACTTTTAGTCATTCAGGGGCCCACATGTCATTGTTAAATGTTTTGAATACCTGGCTGCGTGTGCTACTGTATGTAAGAATTTATTTTGCTTTTACGCTATAAAAATTATTTACGTAGCGTTCTATAAAAATTATTTTATGAAAAATTAGAATATTTTATTCATTATTTTTATTTTATTCCTTTAGCTATAATTTCACTTTAAATGAATGTTTTAGATATCTAAACTTATTTTCAGTTATGAAATGTGTAAATTTCTCTCATATACTACATTTTAGCTGGTTTCAAAATTTTTGGGAAAAATGACCAAAATACCCCTATGTAGTTGAAACTTCTCTTTGACTATTTTTGAATTGAAATTGCTTCATATCACTTTAAAACATGATTTTAGTAACTAATACTCATAGGGGAAGCAAGAAAACTGATGTTAAGCCTTGCGAGGTTTCGATTGGCATTTCGGGTAATGAATGTCTATCGGGACATCGCGGCGATTGTCACGGGTTCGATGGGAGTTCCAGATCGTGACATGACCAAACATTGTACCCATCTAGCTTTTTGGCTTTTAAGAGGCATTTTAGCTTTTACTCTCATAATTTATTATAACATCTTGAGTGGTTATACCTTAACCAAGTTAAAAAGGTAGTTTGAGTGCTTATGCCTTAGCCAAATTAAAAGGTAGAATGGTTGTGCTTGATCCATCAAAGGCATTGTACTGCAAGGTTATGCTTGATCCATAAAAGGTATTGTATTGAATCTTATTTCAATAGTAGATTTTAAACTCCTTAATGAATCTAAGGGAGAAAACGTAGGCAAAAAGGTCAAACCTTTATAAAAACTATTGTGTTGATTTGTGAAACCCCACCTTAATGTGGGGTTTGCTCAGTTGGAAATCCTTAGATGAGCAAGTTAAATTGTGTTTTGAAAACTTGAAATTTAGTTTTGTGAATGAAAAATTTCATGGTGTAATGTTTTGAGATGATTTTTGTGTTTGGAATGTTCAAAAGTAAGTTTTGATCTTAGAAAAATTCATGTTTTGATGCATTAAGATAATTTACAAAGTTTGGTGTTAAAAAGAGTTCAATTGGACATATTTCTAAGGTTTTTTTTTGCTTTCTGGACCAATCTATTGATAGATGTTCTTCATCTATCGATGATACAATCTAGAAATGGTTTATCAAAGCTGCTCTAAATAACATCTATGGATAGATGAGCAAATCTATCCATAGATATCCGGATCTATATAGATGGCTCCCATCTATTGATAGATGGCAATTAGGAAGCTTCCAAAAAGGGTTCTGAAGCTCATCTATCGATAGATAGCCTTGATTTATCAATAGATGATGCCGTTTTCACAAAAATAAGGGAAAAAAGCGTATTTTCACTTCCCAAACTATAAATATGACACAATAATCGAGGGTTTATCAATCTTTAGTCATTTTTTGAAAGGTAAAACCTCTCTAAAACCCTTTTAACCCATTTTTAATGAAAAATCATTGCTTTTGATGATTTTAATCTTAGTTTTGAAGTTTAAAGCTAAAATTGACATTTTTAATGCTAGAAATTTATTATTTTTGCCTAGAAATTTCTATTGAGGATTAAATCTAAGGTTTTTGTAATTTCTTTCAACATCGAAGCTCATCTAAGGTAAGTTTAGAGAATTTATGCATTTATAGCTTAGTTTAGAGAGAGAACGTAGCTCTAGTAAAAAAGGAATAGATTTCGAAAGATGCTAGCTTAATTATTCCAAGATTATTAGTTCAAAAATTTATTGTTATGAATATTGTATGATAGGAATGCTTGAAAACACATCAGATTTCATAGAATTAGAGTTGTAATTGAGCCTCTTATTAGGTGAGTCGATACACCACTTTCAAAAATATTTTGATATGTAAAGTTGAAACATGATTTGAGGATTATTGGTGAATACAATTTTTTGCAAATATTTATGAACTGAAAATTTATTTGTGGATGAGAAAATATTTGAAAATTCGTTTTCAACCTTCAATGTATATAAATATGATATTATGTATTAGTTTTCAACAAGGGGGGATAAGCACCTTATGTTTGAGTCCATTTGATTACTTTGATCTTCGGACTAGTGTGGGTATATGATATGATTTATGATTAATGCATGAATGTATGAGGTGTATGCTAGATATATCGAGGCATGAAATGTGTGATGACTTGTATAATGATTTTCATCTAAGATATTATGTTTTTGCATATGATGTGTTTTCCGTATACTACATGAGATGTTTGAGGAAGCATGATGAATGCTATGAGATTATGTATGTAATGCATGTTTTACATATGTTATGATGAAAGAGTAGGCATGAAGAAATGCCATGAGATGTGTATATGATGTGAAATTCCATATATCTTATACGATGAGTAAGCATGTATGTGATGGGCATTCCACATACTAAATGCTATGAGTATAAAAGCTTAACAAGTATGATTGATTCCACTCACACGGGGTGTAGTGACAACTTCACTTCTATGATGCATCATAAACACCCAAGGTGCAATGAGGCTATACATTGTCAGCCCAAGGTTGATGGGGGTTGTACCATCACAATGTGTGAGTAGAATGTTAATGGAATGATTATGATTGTTATCTTTATGATACATTGCATGTTAAGTCCATCTTGAATAATGTTATTGAGTTATACTCTATGTTGGCATGAGAATGTGTTTAGAGAAATGAAATGAGCAGTAAAGATAGTCCTAGGAGGTCAAGGGACCTAAAGAATGGAAAAAATACACAAATTTGCTAAAAAAACGGAGTTTCAAAGGTTATTTGTCGATACATATAAAACAACTATCCATAGATAGTAGGCAGAATGCAATAGAAAGCATCCTGTTTCAAATCTATTGATAGATGTACTAGGAACGGCATGATTAGAGCATCAACACAACAAAATAACCAAAAAAAAATTAAAATAAAATAAAAACCATGCTTCCTACCTTTGGATCACCTTGGTTGTTTAATGCAAAGTTAAACACCATAGAAAATTAAAAAAAGGTTTTACCTTTCTAAATGGTATCATAATCAAATGGATTTCTTTTGGTGTTGAAAAGTGTGAACACCTTCTTGTGTGAAAGAATCCCAGCCACTGAAACATTTGGCCTCTAATGTTGCACACACGATTGCAATTGATCTTTCACAAAGAGAGAGCTTTATGCCATGTGCTTGTGCTAGCAAGTGGACAATGGTTTGTCCTTTTTTCTTCTTTGATTTCCAGCAAAGAATCAATAGAGAAGCTTTTGTAAAAAACCTTCTCAAAAATGGCGACACTTAAAAAAATTATTAGTTGTTTTTTTTCTTTTGTTGCCTTTTGAAAAGAATGGTATAATGTGATATTTATATCTAGGTTTAACTTATTAAAATTTACAAAATAAGTTCTTAATATTATAACAATTATAATATTTAACCAATGCCTAATTTAACTCTTTTAATTAGGTCCTTAGTAGTTAAAACATAGAATTTGATTTAAGTTTAACTTAAATCATCACACTTTTAATTTGATCCAAATTGCAACCTTTGTGTGTGACCCATTAGGTTCCTAATAGGTTGGCAATGGAATTGAATTACAATATTAGTAATTAATTAATTTAAATGAATCATATTCAATTTTAAATTAGCTAATTCAATTCCATAAACTATGATTTGCATTTAGCAATGCATCATGGCCACCTAATTGTAAAAGAGTTGAAAGATTCTTTGACATCCTTTTAATGTACACTTTTTCAGTGTAATTTATTTTCTCATCGTATATCTCGGAGATGATAAGAGTTCGGTGTAGTGCCTACTCTTATTGACCTCCATATTTGTTCCTACAAGTAGATCATTAGCTTTATGGAGACTTATGAAACTCATTTCATAATCTCCTAATCACCTTCGCCAAGGATTTGATTAAGCTAATGTCAACCAAAAACTAATAAGATATTTCCCTTTGAATCACATGAGGTGATGATTTCTATCTTGACCACTCATTTGCCTTCATATCCTTCATACTATACTAAAAAACATCTTGTTTTGTGATAATTCTATTTTATAGAATTATTTTAGTCCAGTTTTGTTATTAAATATTAGTTAAGTCCTTATTTTTTAATTATAATTTAGTTATTTTTAGTTGTTTTGATAATTAGTTTATTTCTAACTGAGTTATTTTAATTTTATGTTTATTTCTTTTAATTTGGTTAATATTTATTAGTTTTTATGTTTTTGTAGGATTTAAGGGAATTGGGCTTAATTTTGGAAAGTAAGGTGTTGAAAGACCTAGAAGTCTGTTTGCATATGCTTTAGTATTTTGACTATAACTCGTGGTACAGAACTCCAAATGCTACAATTCTTAGACCATTGGAAAGCTAAGAGACAAAGCTAAAAAATTTATGTGATCACTTTACCCAATTCTACTTTGAAGATGGAGAAAATCACATCAAAAATGGCTAGGCGCACTGTGGCGGGAATGACAATTTTAAAGATTGACAATTGATGTTTAGGCCTTTCATTACATTTTTAAGCCCAATTAAATCATAGGTCAACTTAGGGAATTATAGGTTAAGTTTGTTAGTATAAATAGGATATTTTTAAGAGGCATTGGTTAGACAACTTTTGGAGATTCAAGAAGCTAGAAGTGGAGGTTGAAACTTGGAGAGCAAGACTGCAAATATTTGTTTTGTTTTTCCTTAACTTTTATTTTTCATGTTACTCTCAATGGTTGTATTATATATAATGTTATTTGTTTTTGTAATCATGAGTAGCTAATTTTCTTTTTCTAAGATTGTAATTGAACTACATGTAATCTAAATTTTTAATCTCTTTTTTGCTTATCTTTAATGGGATTTCAATTGTTTATTCAAATTTGTTCTTAATGCTTTTAATTGCTTGATCACCAATTAAATTGATTTATGAACCTAAACAAACTTGGGAAAGGGAGTTTAGTGTAGACCAAAATTAGGATAGCATATGATCATATCAATTGATTTGCGTATAGGATAGGGATATTTTCATAAGATGAGTCGGGAGACCCTTATAAATAATTGAGGACTCTAGTTTAGCAATTCAACCCATTGAAATAAATTGAGGAAGAGAGGTAAGATTCAGATAAAGTGTGAGGGATATTGTAATCCTAGGCTTGTTTGATTTGATTTTTACTCAAGTAATTATTACTTTGATTTTTCTTTTTAGTTGAAATTTTGGTTAATTAGTTTTAGTTAATTAATTTAGTTACTTGGATTCGATTGTTTGAATAAGATTAAATTGTTCTAATTTTAGTACTTAGAAAATTTTAGATCAATTTTCTGTGGGATCGATACTCTGCTTACCATTATACTATCTATTCGATACGTATATTTTCGTAGCAGAATTTTAACTAACAAGTTTTTGGTGCCGTTGTCTCGGAATTGTTTCTAGAATTTTTACTAATATTAATACCAAGCAATTTAATCTTACTTCAAATTTTATTTTTCTTGTTTTAATATTAGATCTTGTTTGCTTGCAGATATCTTTGGTCATTGTATGCAAAGAAGAAACAACTTGAATCTTGTTCCTTTTGATCTTGAGATAAAAAGAACTTTTAGAAAATGTTGAAGGGAGAATTTGCAAGTTGCAGTTTTAAATCAAACAATGGCTGAGGATAACAATAACAATGGCAATAATGCCATTAATCTATGTGAGACCTTGACCTTTATAGACTCGTAAAAGGAAGTATACGCGATATCTCTGATCAGGGGTAATTTCGTCATTTCCTTACCAAACCCATAAAAGTAAGTCTTAAACAATGTTAAGGCCTAAGTAGGCCTAAGGCATAAATGAATGATGAAAATATGGGTAAAATGAGAAGGAAACAAAAATTTTGATGATTTTCATAACAGGGTCAAAATGGTCATTTTTCACCTCGGGTTAGAATTTTAAGTTTGCATGAAACTGAGCATGTCTAGACCATTATGGACCTTGTCCCAGTGTCAAAAAAATAAAAAGAGTACATAAAAGATTGGAGGAGAATAAGTTAATTTGTGAAGGGGCAATTTGGTAATTTCAAGGGAATGGATAAGCTTGGGCTATAAATATCTTCTCCTTCCTGCAGCTTCTTGAATTTCCAGCAACTTGTCTTCTTCTTCTTCTTCTTCTATCTCACGTTGCTTCCAACCTCCATGGAAGCTTGATATGGAGCTTGCATAATTTTCTCTCTCTAGCTTTAGTTTTCATACCTTTGAGCCCTTTTGACTAGAACCCTTATATTCTTTCACTCTCTCACTTTAAAACCCTTGATAAATCTTATTTCCATACTTTCTCTCACTAGTTGGGCATTCTAGAGAGAGAAAGAGAGAATTACACCATTTGTTTGGAAGCTATTGGAAGAGAATTCAACTACAAAAAAACCCTAGGGTGAGTGATGAACTAAGCTTGATTTTTAGCTGTGAATAATGGCTAGTAATTGGGATTATGAGCTGTTTTATTATTGAGTATGTTTATTCCTTTTTATAGTGATTAAGATAGTGAACATAGATAGCCATTTAAAGTGACAATTGAAAGCTAGTTAAGAGATAGCTTTTAGGGTTTATAGTATGTGAATTAACATAATGGTGATGTTAATGTGATGGTAGGTTCCAAGGAAGCCCCATCATCCCATTTGGACAATTAGGGGAAATTAGAGTCAGCGAAAGGCTCAACAATATACCGATGAGTGGACTTGCATTTCAAACTTGTTTTGGGAAATGTGAATGATTTTATCCAACTTGTCTTTGAAAATGTACCTTGGGAACAAGCTTTTGGTGAAGTGAATTTATATTGTGAAAATGTGCTATACAATGGGTTATGTGTTATTAACATATGATAATATACATGATATGCATTGGGTGCTTTTTTGTATGTTGATGTGGCACATAAGCCGTTACTGACCCGGCTATGTGCGAGTGGGAGTGCACATAAGCCGTTGCTGACCCTGCTATGTGCGAGTGGGAATATGCATAAGCCGTTGCATATGAGATGATGATGATGGGAGGGTGTATATGATGATTGATATCTATATATATATACATATACGGTATATGGTTGTAAATGCAAAAATGTGAGCATTTGATTTGTTGAAATTTAGGAGTTTGCATGTGTTACATGTTGCTTTTGTTATTTAGCAGGATGGCTTTGTTTTAAGGGAAAAGGAAATTCTGATTCTCGCAGCAAGAAACTCTCAAGTTTTGAAGGGGTAGGCTGGCCGAAAACTTGCTGTAGCGAGAATCCATTTTCGCTGCAGCGAGAAAGGTACTGTAGCTTCTCGCTGCAGCGAGAAACTTTCTGTTTTATGACCAAAATCTTGCTGCAGCGAAAAACTTTCTGTTTTTCACCTTATTTTGATCAATTGTTGCCCTACTTTCCACTTCTTTGCTACCATATTTGAGCATGGATTTCCAACATTTAGGAATAAGTGAATTAAGCTTAATATGAGGAGGTTTGGTGAGAAACCCTCGGTTAGTTGATAATTGAAATCACGTGTCGTTGCAGCAAAAATTCATTCTCACTGCAGCTACGCTGCAGCAAGAATGCCTTTCCGCAGTAGCGAGGACCTGTCGTTTATTGACTTGATTCACATGAATGCTATTAAAGTTTTCACTCTCCAAATCCTTTGTTGAGCATGGACTTCTTCCAATAAGTGATTTTTCTTATGTGGGGTTTACATGAGGGGTTTAACAAGATCAAAAACAAATTGCATTGTTTTGAAAAAGAATGCATCATGATTTCGTTAAACATTCCTTATGGTATACTTGTTCCCTTTCTTGTTCACTCACTGGGTTTATACTCACCATTTTCAATTTCATGTTTTCAGATCACGAGGTAGCAGGTAACTAGGACGAGGTGTCCTCATAGACTTGTATCCATATTTTGGAAGGTGTCTCGGCATTCAGTAGCAGTACATTCGTCCGAGTCCCTCCGCTGAACATCGAGTCTCTTTTTGTTGTGTATAGACAAAACTAATGTAAATTATTAAGATATATGTTGTAGACAATGTATATACACTTTTTTAGTATGCCAATATAAGGTGGCAAATGTTTAATATTATTTTGATCCTAAGTTATGAAATGTGACTTAGCAGTTTATGATGGAATGATGAACATGTCAGATTAATAGGTTGCTTGGGTTTAGTGGACTACGTCCATTGGGCCCATGCGTCGGTCATGACCCAGAATTTGGGTCGTGACAATCTAGTTCTCAAAGCAAATAAAGCACTGCAAGATTATGCTGTTCCTTTTTTGCAAGGTTTGCACCAAAGCATTAGAAGACCTTCCATCAATGCAAATAATTTTGAAATTAAACCAACTTACATTTAGAAGATTCAGTCTTTAGTCCAGTTTGGTGGGTTACCCAGTGATGATTATAATTCTTGTTTGGTAAATTTCTTGGAGATTTGCAATACCTTTAAATACAATGTAGTAACTGATAATGCTATTAGATTGAGACTGTTTCTATTTTTTTTGAGGGATAAAGCAAAGAGCTGGCTTTATTCACTGCTTAATGGGTCTATTACTACATGGGAGGACTTGGCTCAAAAGTTTCTAGCAAAGTTTTTTTTTGTCTACAAAGACTGCAAAGAGGAGGAATGATATCACCTCGTTCACATAATTTGAAGGTGAATCTTTATATGAAGCTTGGGAGAGATTTAAAGAACTACTAAGAAGATGTCAACATCATGGGATTCTTGATTGGTTGCAAGTTCAGACATTCTACAATGGGCTGGTTGGGTCAATAAAAATCACAATTGATGGTGCTACTGGTGAGGCATTAATGAATAAGAATGCTGCAGATGCTTATAATCTGTTGGAAGAGATGGCCTCAAATAATTATTAGTGGCCTTCAGAAAGGTTTGGTCTAAGAAAAGCTATTGGAGCTTATGAAATTGATGCACTTAGCACCTTAACTGCTCAAGTGGTTGCACTATCCAAGAAGTTTGACACACTAGAGTTCATGCAGTTCAAAATTCAGTTGTAGTATGTGAAATGTGTGGAGATGGCCATTCGAATGAGCAATGTCCATACAATTCTGAATTAGTCCAATTTGTGGGGAACTTCAATAGATAGCAAAATAACCCATATTCCAATACTTATAATCCTGGTTGAAGAAACCACCCTAACTTTTCATGGAACAACAATGCAGGGCCTTTCAATCCAAAACCCATCATGCCTCCTAGTTTTCAACAATAAGCTAGACCACCAATTATTGAAAAGAAGTCCCAAGTGGAAGAACTTCTCTTGTAATATATATCAAAGACTGATGCTATAATTCAAAGTCAAGGAGCCTCTTTGAGAAATCTTGAGACCTAAGTGGGATAGCTTGCAAATTCCATCAACAATAGGCTTCAAGGTTCTTTATCTAGTGACACACAAATCAATCCTAAAGGTAAGGATCAATGCCAAGCAATCACTTTAAGGAGTGGAAAAGAAATTGAAAGGGTGAATGAAAAAAGAATTGAATCTGCAAATGAACATGTTGATAAGGAAGGATTGTGTGAGAAAGAAATTAAAGTTGAACAGAAAAAAGATGAAGGGTTGACAATCAAGGGACTTCTCAAGTCATCCATTCTTCACCACCTTTTCCCCAAAGGCTCCAAAAGCAAAAGTTTGAAAAGTAATTTTAGAAGTTCACCAATGTTTTCAAGAAATTACACATAAATATTCCTTTTGCTGAAGCTTTGGAACAAATGCCCAACTATGTCAAGTTTTTGAAGGACATCCTCTCCAAAAAGAGAAAGCTATGTGAGTTTGAAACTGTCTCCTTTACAGAAGAATGTAGTACAATTCTCCAAAATAAACTGCCACCAAAACTCAAAGATCCAGGTAGTTTCATAATCCCTTGCACTATTTGTAATTTATTTTTTACAAAAGCTTTGAGTGATTTAGGTGCAAGTATCAATTTAATGCCTTGGTCAATTTTTGAGAAACTTGGTTTAGGGGAATGCAAAACCCCCTTTTGTTACTTTGCAACTGGCTAATCACTTTTATGTGAACCTAAGGGGAATTATTGAAGATGTTCTTCTCGAGGTAAATAAATTTATTTTTTCAGTTGATTTTATAATTCTTGACATGGAAGAAGATAGGCAAATTCCAATCATCCTTAAGAGGCCATTCTTAGCAACTACTAGAGCCTTGATTGATGTTGAAAAAGGTGAGCTCACTTTAAGAGTTGAAAACCAATAGACAACATTTAATATTTTCAAAGCTTTAAATTTGCTTGTGACATCTGAAGAATGCTATTTTGTGAGTGTGGTAAATGACTTTACACAAGATGTTTTCTTAGAAGAATATCCAATGGTCTTCTTGAAACATGTTTAATTGTTAATTCTGACAAAGATGATGATGAATTTATTGAATATTCAAATTGTTAGATGCTCACTCCAGACTTAGAACTAATCATCAATTTGAGTCTTTAGATGTTTTGACTTCTTTGATGCCAGCTTCCAAGCCTTCTATTAAGGAACCACCTATTTGGAACTCAAACTTCTACTTGCACACTTAAGGTATGCTTTTCTTGGAAAATCTTCTACTATTCCAGTTATTATTTCTACTTTTCTTACTAACATGCAAGAGGAGAAGTTATTGAGGACACTTAGAGAATTCAAGAAAGCAATAGAGTGGACCATAGCTGATATTAAGGGAATTAGCCCTTCTTTTTACATGCACAAAATTCTTTTCGAGGAAAATCACAAAGCCACCATTGAACAGCAAAGAATATTGAATCCCATCATGAAAGAAGTGGTCAAGAAAGAAATCATCAAGTGGTTGGATGCTGGAATAATTTATCCTATTTCTTATAATTCATGGGTAAGCCCAGTTCAATGTGTTCCTAAGCAAAGGGGAATGACTGTGGTTGCCAACGACAATAATGAGCTCATTCCAACAAGAACTGTTACTAGATGGAGAGTGTGCATGGACTACCGCAAGTTCAACAAAGCCATGAGGAAAGGTCACTTCCCTCTTCCATTCATTGATCAAATGTTGGATCGCCTGGCTGGTAAGGAATATTATTGTTTTCTAGATGGTTATTCTGGTTATAACCAAATTGCTATTTCCCCTGAAGATCAAGAAAAGACTACATTCACATGTCCTTATGGCACCTTTGCTTTTAGAAGAATGCCATTTGGATTATATAATGCACCTGCCACCTTTCAGCGATGTATGATGGTCATATTCACAGACATGTAGGAGAAATGTTTGGAGGTATTTATGGATGATTTTTCTATTTTTGGAAATAATTCTGATGATTGTCTTTTAAATCTTGCTAGGGTACTCAAGAGATGTGAAGAAACAAATTTGGTGCTCAATTGGGAGAAATGTCACTTCATGGTGCAAGAAGGTATTGTCCTTGGGCACAAGATCTCTAGTAGCGGCATTGAGGTAGATAAAGCAAAAATTGAAGCAATTGAGAAATTACCACCTCCAATAAATGTCAAAGGTATTAAAAGTTTTCTTGGTCATGCTGGTTTTTATAGAAGATTTATTAAAGACTTTTCAAAAATTTCTAAACCACTTTGCAATTTATTGGAAAAAGATGTGCCATTTAACTTTGATAATGAATGTCTTATGGCTTTTAATGAATTGAAGAAAAGATTAATATCTACATCTATCATAATTAGTCCCGATTGGACTCTCCTTTTTGAATTAATGTGTGATGTAAGTGACTATGTGGTGGGATCTGTTTTGGGACAAAATAAGGATAAAATATTTCATTCCATCTATTATGCTACCAAGACTTTGAATGAGGCCTAGAAAAATTATACCACAACAGAAAAAGAGCTTTTAGTTGTAGTTTTTGCTTTTGACAAATTTCACTCCTATCTTGTGGGGACAAAGGTGATAGTGTACACTGACCACTCAGCTATCAAATATTTGATTGCCAAGAAGGATGTTAAACCTAGATTCATAAGGTGGATTCTCTTGCTACAAGAATTTGATCTAGAGATTCGTGATAGAAAAGGATCAAAAAATTAAGTGGCAGACTACCTTTCAAGATTAGAGATCAAAGCTCAAGGTAAGGATTCAACCTTAATCAAGGAGACTTTTCCTAATGAACAAATCCTTCAAGTTGGTAAGAAATTACTTCTTTGGTATGCTGATTTCATGAATTATCTGGTGAGCAATATTATTCCCCTTGATTTAAATTTTTATTAGAAAAAGAAATTTTTGCATGATGTTAAATTTTATTTTTTTGATGAGCCTTACTTGTTTAAGTAGTGTAAAGACCAGATCTTTAGAAAATGTGTCCCAAAAGAAGAAATTCAAAGTGTGCTTCACCATTACCATTCTTCAAATTATGGAAGACAATTTGGAGGAACAAGAACTGCTACTAAAGTCCTCAAATCAGGTTTGTATTGGCCTACATTATTTAAGGATGCTCACAATTTTGTTTTGCATTGTGACAGGTGCCAAAGAGTGGGTAATATCTCAAGGTGACATGAGATGCCTCTCAACAACATCCTTGAGATAGAAATTTTTGATGTATGGGGTATTGACTTCATGGGTCCATTCATATCTTCATACAACAACAAATACATCTTGCTTGCCATAGATTATGCCTCGAAATGGGTTGAAGCAGGAACCTTTCCTTATAATGATTCCAAGGTAGTGATGAATTTCATTATGAAGAACATTTTCATTCAATTTGGTACTCCAAGGGCAATTATTAGTGATGAGGGAAGTCACTTTTGCAACAAATATTTCAATGCACTTTTTGAAAAATATGGAGTTAAACACAAGGTTGCAACTACATATCATTCTCAAACTAGTGGCCAAGCAGAAGTATCAAATAGAGAAATCAAGAGGATTTTGGAGAAAATAGTGTGTCCCACAAGAAAAGATTGGGCAAAAAGATTGGATGATGCACTGTGGGCATATCGGATTGCTCACAAGACCCCAATTGGCATGTCTCTATACAAGTTGGTCTTCGGCAAAGCTTGTCACTTACTGGTGGAACTTGAGCATAATGCTTATTGGGCTGCGAAGAAGTTAAATTTTGATTTACAAGCAGTGGGTGAGCAACGGTTGTTGCTAATAAATGAACTTGATGAATTTTGCATTCAAGCTTATGAGAATGCCAAACTCTATAAAGAGAAAACAAAGTAATGGCATGATAAAAAGATAGTGGAATGAAGCTTTGAGCCAGGACAATTAGTGTTGCTCTATAATTCACGCTTGAAATTATTCCCGAGAAAGCTCAAATCAAGGTGGTTTGGTCCTTTCATTGTCAATGAGGTATTTCCACATGGAGCAATTGAAGTTAGGGGGACAGATGGTTGAAAATTTAAAGTCAATAGACAAAGATTGAAATATTATTGGGGAGGCGAAATTAATCGGCAAAAGTCCTCAATACATTTGCTTGACATGGCCTAGAGTCCAAGTTAGTCCAGTCAAAGACTATAAATGAAACACTTCTTGGGACTCAACCCAAGCTCCTCAACCTTAACTATTTTTGTCTTTATTTTATTTAAGTTTTTTTAGTTACAATTTATTTCTTTTGATCTAATTTTTTTTATGTTTCCTTTTGCAAGTAATTGGTTTCACAAAAAAAAAAGTCAGAGCGTCGGCCCTCAAACTGAGAGTTGCGGCATTGAAAAGAAAAAAGAAGGTTGAAACAGAATGTTTAAGCACTACGACCCTCAAAGGAAGAGCTGTAACGCTGAATTGAAGGTTGCAAGTTGAATCTTTGAGCGTCGCAACGCTGAAACCCGAAGCAGACTACTTTGGGTGAGAATAAGTGTGAGGACTGTGGCGTTGGTTGGGCCCAACCCTACTTTTTTAGTTTTAAATATATTTTTTTCTTTTCTTCTTCTTCCCCCCCACATTCTCTAGTAGCCTCTCTCCTTCCATCTTCTTCCTTCAAACTTTTCTACTTCTCTCTGCCTACAAAGCTTGTTTCTTGGATTATCAAAGTTGCATTAGCACTCATTATCCTTTTTACACTTTCGATAATCTTTCAAGTAAGGATTTTCTTTTTGTTTTACTTAGTTTTAAGAATTTTTTAGATTTTGCTTTGCTTGTCCTGATAATACTTGTCAAAAAAAAAAAAAGAAAAAAGTCATGGAATCTTTAACATAGATGAGTTATTGTGTTTTGATTAATGATAGGTTATTTAATGTTCTTCTTGATTGGAGTGTGACTGCATCCAAATCGCAGTATTTTGAATCTTTTGAGTTGTTGATAACAGTTAGTTGATTAAAATAAATAAACCATTCTTGAGAAATGGTGGGTATATGCATTTTGTGTGGGTCTTGAATATGGGTAGCAATTGTTTTGAGAATTATTTTTGCTGTTAGTAATATGGGGTATTTGATATTTTGGGAGTACTTTCCCTACTTAGAGATTGTTGAAAAGACATGTTTGGTAAATGATGAATAAATACACCGTATTGCACTTTGTTTGGGCAAATGAAATTCTGTTTAGTGTCTGCTAATGAATGATTAAAATTCTTGAACATTTTTTATGTGTGCAATTGCATTAAGGTTCATCGACTATTTTTAACTTGCAGTTAAGTGTTGTGAAAATGGGATATAATTTTTAAAAAATTGTGATATGAGATTGTTAATTTTGAGGATGTGCTATGGGCTTGTTGAGATGGTTGTGTTGAATTGGAAAGCAATTACTCAAATTGGTGCATTTGTAATTTTAACATTCTCATGGCTAGTTGTTTGACACATCTTATAAGTAGCACTAATTGTAAATAGTATTTTTGGATTTGTTTTGATAAATTGAATTTCTTTAGTAGGAATGGCACCCAAATGTTCCAAACCAAGCTTAAGTGGCACCTTTAATAGATCAAAATTCATCTCTACCGATGCCTCTGCAAGATATCATACATTGTTGATCAACAAAGTGCCAGTTCTTGAACGAGGGATAGATATCCCCATCCTCTCTTATGGGGAGATTCATCAGATGCTTCGAGACCGATATTGATAGCTATTTAGTAACGAACCTAAAGTTACGGTTGTGCTTGTGATCTGGGAGTTTTATGCAAATGCAGTTGAGCATGTTGACGGCATTCCTTTTGTCCGTGGCAAACAAGTCCCTTGTCATATTCAAGCTATCAACGCATTTTTTAAAACTTCCAATATTAAGAATGATGAATATAGGCAGTACTTGGGTGATCATCAAGATTGCAATGAGTTTATAGCGATGCTTTGTGTTGAGGGAGCTTAATGGAAGACATCACATAGCTCGTTTCATTTAAACGAAGTGCCATGAAAAAGGAGCTGCAAGTTGGTTACACTTTGTAGTGGCACGTTTAGTCCCGTCCACTCATATCAGTGATGTCACGAGGGATTGCACGGTTTTAATTTACGCCATTGTCATGCATAAATCCATTGACATTGGTAAGGTTATCTCTCATGCCATCTTACATACAAGATGCACTAAACAAGATGGTATCGGTTTTCTTTCCTTGATCACTGCATTATGTGCAAAAGCTAGTGTATAATGGAGCGATGTGGAGGAGCTGCAACAATTGAAAATTCCCATCACCATGGGCATTCTTAAGCGATTGGAGGAATTTGCACCGATCGCTAGTAGTTCTTCTCAAGTGACTCCCCCATTTTCCCAGGTAGCTAAAACACGTAGTGTTGCTCAATGGATGGGGCACATTGATCATCAACTAGACCATCACGGAAGGCAAAATTGAGCAATTAAGCAAATGATGAGAGCCTATGCAAAACATATTGGGATGGATATGACTACTTTCCTTCGCTACCTACAGATTTAGACTCTGAGGATGATTTTGGTGGTGATAATGAGAAAGACCTCTAGACTGCAGTTTCAGAGATAGGGGAGTATTTTTGTTCTTTTTCTCTAATTTTCTTTTATCATTTTGAGGGCAATGTTTTGTTCCAAGTTTGGGGGAGTATTTTAGAATTTCATTTGTTATTCTTTTCATTATGTTAGTTTTAGTTAGTTTTATTTTAAGTTATGTTATGCATGTTTTATTTATGTTTTGTGTGTTTTATTTGTGTTAAAAAAAATTTGAGATAGTTGCATCTCATTCATGATTGTCCCAATCCTAGAATGATATTTTGATTATCTTTTGATTCTTAGCTTTTGAGAAGCATATAGTATGATTTTAATTTTGTGTGATATTCTTGTGTTAGCTTTATTTTAGAATGTGACTTCCAATTATTGAGCACTATACTCCTTTACTTAGAATTTTTATGTGATTTAGAGAAAATTAATGTTGATGAAAAAGTATAGTGAAATCAATAATTCTAGAATTTGTTTGATTCTTTCTCAAGTTGAATTCTTAGATAACACTTAGGATAGGAAGTGATTTAGGCCATCTTTGGATCGTTTGAGCCTTTTTGAGCTTACCTTGTTATAGTTATCCTTAGTCACCCTTTTTGAGCCTAATTTACCTCTTCCTTGTAATTACACAATTGTATTAGCCTTGACTTGTCTATTTAAATCTAACAATTTAAACCTTTCACCCTTTCAGTATTTTAATCTTTCTAGGGAATGATTTGAGCTTAAGAATAAATTGAGGGAGAAAAGTGAAAGGAAAAAAAATGATGGTTGTTGGGAAAATTACCCCTTGATTATAATTGTCAAAAACAAGTTTAGGGGTTAAAAAAAAAGAGAAATAAAGTGTGTTGTACAAAGGAAGGTACACTTTAAGTTTGGGGGTGTTATAAAATTTGTTTTTGAGCTCTTTATGCTGGAATGGCATGAAACTCAGAGATAACAATTATCATGCACAGCGAAAAATAAAATTTAAACATACCATGCCATGCCACCACCCATGGATCACCTTGGTGGTTTTAATATAAACAAAATTTAAGAGGAGTAAACAAAATATTACCTAGCCAAGTGATGTCGTAATCATGGTGGCAAATCCTTTTGATTAAGAAAAGATACGACACTACTTCTATTTTGACTAAAGCCCCTTTACACCACAAAAGGAGGAAGAACTCAAGCCACCCAAGCATTTGGTCTCCAATGGCATCCACACAATTGCACTTGAACCTTCAGCAAGGTAGGAGCTTTTATTACTCTCTGTGCTAGCAGAATGGACAACAATTGTCCTTTTCTTCACACACACTATAAATGGGATCACTCTAGAGAAATTCATCACAAGATTTTCTTCTAAACCGTAAGAGGCGGCTAAAGAACTTTTTGTTGTTTTTGACAACTAGGTTTCCATAGTCATATGTGAGTCGTTAAAGGTGATATTCATACCTAGGTTAAACAACTCTCATAATTGCAACTAAGGGCCCAATATTATAACCCATTATAATATTGGCCCAACACTTAATTAAACCCTTTTAATTTAATCCTTGAAAATTAAAATCAAATTAATTTCCTTTTGTCATGTTTGTAATTAGGGTTCTAATATTACAACTATTTATAATATTAACCTTACACTTAATTAAACTATTTTAATTAAGTCCTTAGAAGTTAAAATCTAGAGTATGATTTAAGTCTAACTTAAATCATCACACTCCCAATTTAATTCATAGTACAACTTTTGTGTGTGACCCATTAGGTTCCTAACAAGTTGGCAATATAATTAAATTATAATATTAATTAATTAATTCAATTCCATAGACCAAGATTGGCATTTAGCAATGCATCATGGCCACCCAATTGTTAGGAGAGTCAAAGGATTTTTCGACAACCTTTCAGTGTACAGTCTATCAATGTAATTCATTCCCTCATCATATATCCCGAAAAAGATAAGAGCATGGTGCAGTGTCTACTCTTATTGATCTCCATATTCGTTCTTGAAGTTAGATCATTAGTTTTATAGAGGCTTATGAAACTCCTTTTCATAATCTCCAAGTATCCTTGGCTAAGGACTTCAACAAGCTAATATCAATCAAGAACTGTTAGGATATGTCCCCTAAATCACTTGGGGTGATGATTCCTTTCTTGACCACTCATTTGCCTTCACATGCTTCACGTTATACCCAAAAGCATCCTGTTTTGGCATCCTTGGTTAAGCACTTGTAAGGATGAAATCAAAGCATAGCACTCCACATATAAGACAAACTAGTGTCTCAAGTTTAAGGAGGATTTACACAACTGACACATGAGAAGTATTGCATAGACACTTGAGTGAAATATCAAATGCACTGCTCATGGCGGGTCATGTTCAGTAAACTTGCTCTCCTAGGCAAGCACCTATATTCTTGTTCCAAGTATCTCTATACTTCAATTTATGAGATCGATTACTTACTTCTAAAGTAAAGAACATAGAATATACCAGTCTTTATGCATCATTGATGTCTAGTCTCAATGATACATTGACCAAGAACATTTTGAGATTATGCTTTAATGTGTAGGGATCTCATAACTGTAACCCATTACAGTTCCCTTGCAAGGCATATTAATCTCATGGACTTCATCCAATTAGACTTATAACTCACTATAATTGATGTCTTATTAATGAAAGAAAACCTCTAATCATTCAACATGAATGATATTGTTGCATGATTGGAATCAAGCCTTAACCAATCCCAATTGGCTGCAGGGCTCATCCCAACATTTTATAGGTCCTAGATTGATTAAGTTCTTACGGTGAATTTGAGCATAAATATATCCCTTGTCATACCTAAACCCTAGCCTTACTTACACGCTTGATAAAGACTAATTGATCCTTGAATAAGTGTTAATCTACATTAATGGAGAGAGGGATGAAAAGCAAATTTATGGGGTCCTAGTACTAATCTATGCTTAGATTTGGCATAAACTAATCCGAATTACATGATATTCTTTGTAAGAGATTATTCACACACACAAAAGAAGTCCATTCGAAAAATAAGTTTTCACTTGAATTGAATCATGACTTTAAGTATTAGCTATATGTTACTTTAAGCTAGAATTTGAGTTAATTTTTGAGGGAAAAATTGGAAAATCATGATTTGGTACTTCTATCTCTCGTTCAAGGATTTTTATGTTCAGTTTTCTTTTTGTGATTTTCTTTTGCTCGAAGACTAGCAAAATCTTATGTTTGGGGGTGTGATAATTCTATTTTATAGAATTATTTTAGTCTAATTTTCTTATTAAATATTAGCTAAGTCCTTAATTTTTAAGTATAATGTAGTTATTTTTAGTTATTTTTATAATTAGTTTATTTTCATGTGAGTTATTTTAATTTTATGTTTATTTCCTTTAATTTAGTTAGTGTATATTAGTTTTTATATTTTTGTAGGATTTAAGGGAATTGGGCTTAATTTTGGAAAGTAAGGAGTTGAAAGACCCGAAAGTCTGTTTGCATATGCTTCAGTTTTTTGACCATAACTCATGGTATAGAACTCCAAATGCTGTAATTCTTAGACTATTGGAAAGCTAAGAGATAGAGATAAAACTTTCATGAAAATTACTTTGTCAGTTCTACCTCAAAGATAGAGAAAATTGCATTAAAAAATGGCTGGGCATACTGTGGTGCGAATGGCAATGTCAAAGATTAACAATTGATGTTTGGGCCTCTCATTACACTTTTAAGCCCAATTAAATCATAGGTCAACTTAGGGAACTATAGGTTAAGTTTGTTAATATAAATAGGATATTTTTAAGAGACATTCAGTTAGACAACTTTTAGAGATTCAAGAAGCTAGAAGTGGAGGCTGAAACTTGGAGAGCAAGATTGTAAATATTTGTTTTGTTTCTTCCTTAACTTTTATTTTTCTTGTTACTCTTAATGGTTGAATTATATATAATGTTATTTGTTTTTGTAATCATGAGTAGTTAGTTTTCTTTTTCTAGGATTGTGATTGAACTCACATGTAATCTAAATTTTTAATCTCTATCTTGCTTGTCTTTAATGGGATTTGAATTGTTTATTCCAATTTGTTCTTAATGCTTTTAATTGCCTGAGCACCAATTAAATTGATTTAGGAACCTAAATAAACTTGGGAAAAGGAGTTTAATGTAGACTAAAATTAGGATAGCATATGATCATTATAATTGATTTGTGTATAGGATAGGGATATACCTATAGGCTGTATGTAGCTAGATTAGAGCCTGAACTTAATAAGTCTATTTTAATTTCAATTCACATAAGGATATAATATTTTGGTTAAAATAGATATTTTTATAAGATGAGTCGAGAGACCTTTATAAATAATTGAAGACTCTAGGTTAGCAATTCAACCTGTTGAAATATTTTGAGGAAGAGAGGTAAGATTTAGATGAAGAGTGAGAGATATTATAATCCTAGGCTTGTTTGATTTGATTTTTACCCAAGTTAGTATTACTCTTAGTTTTCTTTTTAGTTGAAGTTTTGGTTAATTAGTTTTAGTTAATTAATTTAGTTACTTGAATTTGATTATTTGGATAAGATTAAATTGTTTTAATTTTAGTACTTAGTAAAATTTTAGATCAATTCTATGTGGGATCCATACTTTGCTTACCATTATACTATCTATTCGATACGATACTTGCATAGTAGAATTTTAACTAACATTTTGGCATCCTTGGTTAGGCACCCGTAGGGATGAAATCAAAGCATAGTACTCTACATACAAGATAACTTGGTGTCTCAAGTCTAGAGAGTAGTTACACAGTTGACACATGAGAAGAATTGCATAAACACTTGAGTGAGGTATTAAATGCACTTCTCACGGAAGGTCATGTTTAATGAACTCGCTCTTCCATGGCAAGCACCCACATGCTAGTTCCAAGTATCTCTATACTTTAACCTATGAGAGCGATTGCTTACTTCACAAGTAAGGAACATAACATGTGTCGATCTTTGAGCATCATTGATGCCCTGTCTCAATAATACAATGATCAAGAACTTTTAGGAACAATGCTTTGATGCATAAGGATCTCATAATTGTATCCCAATATAATTCCTTTACAAGGCAAATATAATTCCATGGGCTTTATCTACATAAGTACAGAAAGTAATTAAATAAAAAACTTATGGATAAAGAATTGTTGGTCTCGTTGGAGTGCTAGAGGGGGGTGAATAGCACTAAAAATTTTCTGTTAAGCGTTTTAGAACTTGAAGAGCTCTTAATCAACTAGATGAAGGGAAGGACTAGAACTAGTTAGAATTACAAGACACTAAGTAAGGAAAGGTAAAGAGAGGTGGACAATGTAAGAGTATTTACAGTGGTTCGATCCCTTTGACCTACATCCACTACCTTGATATCCTAATCAAGGATTTTCAACCCAACTTCACTATTTCGGGGGAATTAACATCTTCCACCAAGCTTTTATAATGTGAACTTTTATCCCAAGCTCTAATCCCTTATAACAAGCTACAGAGTGCTTCCCACACTCTAATTTCCCAAGAAAAAGATGAAAAAGAAGTATAACTAAGTACCTTTACAAGTTTGGATAGATTACAATCAAGCTCAAACACTTTTTGTGGATATAGAATGAAGAACAAGTGTTTTTGGTGAAGAATATTTGGCTTTTAGATCAAAGTAGCTATTTTCTCTTTAAATCTATCTTTTTTGACTATTGAAGCTTCCTTTTATACCTAGGGAGTCAGATTTTTCTATTGGAAACAGTTTCTAGCCATTAGAAACAACTTTGATGCACTTTTAGCCGTTATTTTATCCTCTAGTGCTTAAGTTCAAAAATGCAGACAAACCTTGGCTAATCAATTATAGGTAGCTCTAACTGATTAAAGCTTCTTTGCCTTACACTTTCCTGCTACTGTGTTCTCTACTCTAACCAATTACAGAAGGCTCTAACCAATTAAGAGTTCTTTGTCTTCAGACTTCTCTTCTTCAATAGACTTCCTCTAATTAGTTACGACAAGCTCTAACTAGTTACAAACTTTCTGTTTTCACTTCTCTACACAACAATCTTTCTCTAATTGGTTAGCTTTTCCCTTAACTGATTGAAGCTTTACTTCTTTCAACCATAACCGATTAAAATCAGCTTTAATAGACTAGAAGATCTTCGAATTTTGAACTTCTCCATTTTGGCTCCCTTCAACGGTCAACTATATTTTCAAACTTGTTTTTGGCGCTTGAAGATACTAAGACCTTATGCTCTAACTGATTAACCAGACCTCTTAATTAATTAATATATTTTTGTTTTGCTTCAGCTTATCACATAGCCACGCCTTAATTGATTAAGGTCCCATGTTAATTAGTTACTAAGGTTTTGTTTTTTTTCATTACTTGTTATTTCCTTTTTAACTGATTAACTCTTTATTAGACTTAGAAGCTCCTTGACTTGGTTTTAATAGCTTTGTTAGGGGTATAAAATTAAATCCTGCACATTTAAATAGTGAAGTTAGACATTAATGAATGAAGAATGTTTTGTTATCATAAAAAATATATGGAGTCAACATTCTCCCCCTTTTTTGATGATGACAAAACACCCATAGATTAAGAGTGCAATGTCTGTAAATGAAAAGAATATTTTGTGTAGTGTTGAGGATTGCTCCCCCTGAGTATGTGCTGCCCCTAAATATGTGCTCAAGTAAAATTATCCAACATAAGGCCATCAAACATAGGAGCATATATATACATATATGTATGTATATATTCAATATTCAACCATTCAATATAAGTTCAACATAAAAATATAAAAACTTAGCACAACATAAGCCATATAACCCATATAAACATAGTTCAACACATAACACCATCATAAAACATATAAACCACGTAACCATCGTTCAACATTGTTCATCACAAAACATATAAACCACACAACCATTGTTCCACATTGTTTATCACAAAAAAAAAAAACAAAGCAAAGACAATAACAGCATAACTTAAGGACTGAGTTCATCATCCCTATCAACTATATTTTCTAATCCTATTTTCTTGTCTTCCTATTTTTCTCCCATTTTTTGGCATCATCTAAAAGGTTTTAATCTAAATCAAATGAAGGTGAGGACTCGTCAGTGCCAAAATGAACATTGAGAGGTTTGGGAGAGAAGTGAGATGGAGAGTTTGATGAAATAGACTAAGGGTCTACAGATTTAGAGGACTGTTGGGTAGAAGTCAATGCTAGTCTTGCAGACTTTCTTCTTCTGAAGGTTTTAGTCTTGGTGGCCATAGTTTTCTTGCCTTTACCAGTAGTTTTCTTTACTACAAGATTAGTGTCAATAGCTTTACCCTTGTCTGGATGTGCTTCTTTTGTAGTTTGTTCTATTTTTGATGGAGTTGACTGAGCTTCTTGATGCATCCTTGCCTGTTGTTATGTTGGTCAGCTTTAGCTTCATTGATGATATCTCTTATGAAGTTTGAAATGAGGATTTCTTCAAATTCTCGAGGGAAACTCACTGCACCTTTTTCAGCAATTGAATGTTCTTTTTCCACTTGGGATTCTTTTCTTTTTCCTTTTCTTCCTCATTTTCTTCTGTGGCAGGTTCTTTTTCTGTTTCCTTTTCTTCCTTATGCTTTTCTATGGGTGGTTGTTTTTCTTTTTCCTGTTCTTCTTGTTCAGTATTTTTCTTTCTAGAATCCTTATTTATAGCCTGATTCACATCTAGATTTTCAGGTATTTCCTTTTCAGTTTCCCTATCATGACTAGAAGTAGCACTTTCAAACTGTTACGTAGCAGTCTTTTCACTTGACTGACTTGTAGCAAAGACTGAAGCTTCGGGAACTTTGGTTTCTTCAGCTGGATTTAATAGAACTTTAAGTTGGTTAAGTTTTTCTTCAATCTTTACCATCTTCTCAGCTTGTTCAGTCAACTTCCCTTCAATTCTCATGAGGAGATTAAGCATCATGTCACTTTGAAGAGGGGGTTGACTGGCCCCGATGAAGGGTGTTGAAGGATTACTAGTTGGAGGGGGCAGAGGTGTACTTTTTGTATCTTAACACACTTATTCCTCTCTATCTTGTACCCCATTTTCAGTACACTACCTAGGAATATTCCCTGATCCTTGTTCTTCATGAAATTAGACTGAAATCTTCCATTCCAGATTCTCTTCTTTTTCACTAAGGTTGTAAGGATATTGCCATGCAGTAGATTTGCTTTGTCCCCTAGTTTAGTTGTTCTAATTCTTTCCACCATGTATTTTCCCACATTTAGTGGGATTTCATTGAAGACAAACTCCATTAGCCAAAATCTTGTGCACTCACATAACTGAAGCTACTACTTATTCCATAGAGAGTAGTTGCTATGAAATAATGAAGATTTTTGAGTTGAGCATTATTGATCTCACTAACATAGCTTCTAAAGGGAAACTTTTCCCTCTTTCCAGTGATAACTTCCCATGGATGGTTCAGCTCATATTCTCAAGCATTTTGTATTTTCTTACTTCAAATTCAGTCTTTAGGAATTTTCCTAGATCCTAAGCACTAATTTGAAAATCTTTACCATCTAAGAACACATTTAATCTATCCTTTGCAAATTCCTCTTTTTCTTCCAATTTAGTTTTGTCAATAGCTATGCTGGATTATAGCTCCTTAATCAAAGTTGGACTATACATTCTATCTCCAAAGGTACTGATATATCTTAATTTTAGAAATTCAAAATATCCTTCCAAATCTTCTTTTAATCTCGGTGAATCATTAAAGCAATCCTAATCAAAAAAATTTCCATAGGAAATTGTGGCATTCTCGATTCTCCTAAATCTATCAACATGTATGTCATTATGAAATCAAGAAGAAGAAATAGTACTTTTCTTTGTAATAGCTCTCGCATTTATTTGTCTTTTCTCTTCCTCTGTCATTTTCCTTTTCTTCACTTTTTCTTCTCTGTTGAATGTCCTTTGATTTTTCTTTTCTTTTGGGGGAATGTGATAAAGAATCATCAGTTTTTCTTTACCTTTCCTCGTTTCGGTTACCTTGCGAGTGAAAGAAGTTTTTGTCATGGGATTTTCTTTCCTAGTGTTTCTTTGGTTTTAGAGGAAAATATGGAGAGGAAAATCTAAGGTTTCTTGGGTATTTGATTTTTAATGTAACTGATTTACTAAGTAGGTGGGGGGTCTTTTATGGGGAGTTATAATTGGTTACCCACATTTTTTAATACCCCGCACCCTCATTGGACACAAATAAGACCTTATTGATTAAACGAATGATCGTTTGATATGAATTGAGGTGCTAAAGAGAGACAAAGGATGAAAGGAGCGTTCAAGAATAAAATGCTTCGCGCGTGCAAAAACAATAATTAAATAATAATATTTTCGTTGGAGAGGAATTAGAAAGCTAAAGGATGATTCGAAAGAAAACTGAGATGTAATGATGTGTTTCGAGACCAAAGAAGGCAAGTGAAAAATTTTGAAATAAAATAATATTTTATTCACTAAAATAATATTAAAATATTAATATTTTATATGTTGTCGAAATTAGTCATGAAAAATGGAATATGACTAATTTAAGTGGGGGAGAAGAAGTAAAGAAGAATTTTGAAGGAAAACAACGATAATTGTGTCAGCGTGATTTTATTAAATCGAGCTAACGTGGGTAAGTAAATATTTAAATTTATGGTGACACCGCGTTGGAATGCGATCTCGATATTTTGATAATACACATGTAAGAAAAGGAAGATAGAAGGAAATTAGAATTTTTACACGTGTCGGAAGAATTAATTTTAAAATATGAAAATTTGAGGGAGGTGTATTAAATTGTGAGACCTTGACCTTTAAAGATTCGTAAAGGGAAGTAAGCCCATAAAAGTAAGATTTTTAAACAATATTATGGTCTAAGTAGGCCTAAGGCATAAATGGATGGTGAAATTAGGGGTAAAATGGAAAGGAAACCAAAATTTCAATAATTTTCACGGTAGGGACAAAATGGTCAGTTTTCACCTCGAGTTAAAATTTTAAGTTTTCATGAACCCGAGTATGTCTAGACCATTATGGACCTTGTCCCGGTGTCAAAGGTTTAAAAAGATTGCACAAAGGGTTGCATGAGAACAAGCTAACTAGTCAAAGGCATTTTCGTAATTTTAAGGGAATGGATAAGTTTGGCCTATAAATATCTTGTTTCCAGCAGCTTCTTCTCCCATTTTCCAGTAGCTTGTCTTCTTCTTCTTCTTCTTCTCTTTCACGTTGCTTCCAACCTCCATGGAAGCTTGATGTGGAGCTTGTATAATTTTCTCTCTCTAGGTCTAAATTTCATACCTTTGAGCCCTTTTGACTAGAACCCTTGTATTCTTCCACTCTCTCTCCTTAAAACCCTTGAAAAATCTTATTTCCATACTTTCTCTCACTAGTTGGGCATTCTAGAAAGAGAAAAAGAGAATTACCCCATTGATTTGGAAGTTATTGGAAGAGAATTCAACTACAAAGGAACCCTTGGGTGAGTGATGCACTAAGCTTGGTTTTTAGTTATGGATAATGGCTAGTAATTTAGATTATCAGCTGTTTTATTGTTGAGGATGTTCATTCATTTTATTGTGATTTAGATAGTGAACATAGATAGCCATTTAAAGTGGCAATTGAAGGCTAGCTAAGAGATAGCTTTTAGGGTTTATAGTATGTGAATTAACATAATGGTGATGTTAATGTGATGGTAGGTTTCAAGGAAGCCCCATCATCCCATTTGGACAATTAGGGGAATTGGAGTCATCTAAAGGCTTAACAATATACCGATGAGTGGACTTGCATTTCAAACTTGTTTTAGGGAATGTGAATGATTTTATCAAACTTGACTTTGAAAATGTGCCTTGGAAATAAGCCTTTGGTGAAGTGATTTTATATTGTGGAAATGTGCTATATAATGTGCTATGTGTTATCAAAATATGATAGTAAGCATGATATGCATTGGGTGCTTCTTTGTATGTTGATGTGGACTTAGCTATGTGTGAGTAGGAGTGCACATAAGCCGTTGCTGACCCGGCTATGTGCGAGTGAGAGTGCACATAAGCCATTGCATATGAGATGATGATGATGGGAGGGTGTATATGATGATTGATATCTATATATATATATATACATATATGGTATATGGTTGTAAATGCAAAAATGTGAGCATTTGATTTGTTGAAATTTGGGAGTTTGCATGTGTTACATGTTGTTTTTGTTATTTAGTAGGATGGCTTTGTTTTAAGGGAAAAGGGAACCTTTTTTCTGGATGTTCTGATTCTCGCTGCAGCGAGAAACTCTTGGATTTTGAAAAGGTAGGCTGACCGAAAACTCGCTACAGCGAGGAAGGTACAGTAACTTCTCGCTGTAGTAAAAAACTTTCTGTTTTATGACCAAAATCTCGTTGCAGCAAAAAACCTTCTGTTTTTCACCTTATTTTGATTAATTGTTGCCCTATTTTCCATTTCTTTGCTATCATATTTGAGCATGGATTTCCAACATTAAGGAATAAGTGAATTAAGCTTAATATGATGAGGTTTGGTGAGAAACCCTCAGCCAGTCAAGAAACCCTTGGCCAGTCAAGAAACCATCGGTTGGTTGATAATTTAAATCAAGTGTCGTTGCAGCAAAAATTCATTCTCGCTGCAGCGAGAATGCCTTTTCGTTGCAGCGAGGATCATCGTTTATTCACTTGATTCGGTGAATGCTATTAAAGTTTTCACTCTCTAAATCCTTTGTTGAGCATGGACTTCTTCCAATAAGTGATTTTTCTCATGTGGGGTTTACATGAGGGGTTTAATAAGGTCAAAAATAAATTGCATTGTTTTGAAAAAGAATGCATCATGATTTCGTTAAACATTCCTTATGGTATGCTTGTTCCCTTTCTTGTTCACTCATTGGGTTTATACTCACCGTTTTCAACTTCATGTTTTCAGATCATTAGGCAATCGGTAACTCGGACGAGGTGTCTTTGTAGACTTATATCAATCTTTTGGTAGGTGTCTCGGTATTCAGTAGTTGTACATTCGTCCGAGTCCCTTATCTGGAAGTCGAGTATTATTTTGTTGTGTATAGACGAACCTAATGTAAATTGTTAAGATACATGTTCTAGACAATGTATATACACTTGTTTGGTATGCCAGTATGAGATGGCAATGTGTAGTATTATTTTGATTCTAAGTTATGAAATGTGACTTAGTAGTTATGATGGAATGATAATCATGTTAGATTAATAGGCTTGGTTAGGCTTAGTGGATTACGTCCATTGGGCCCATGCACCGATCATGGCCCAGAATTTGGGTTGTGACAAAGTTGGTATTAGAGCCCTAAGTTTGTCTAGGTCCTAGGACTTCCTTTTGTTGGTCCAACGGAGAGTCGAGTCTTTATGTGGGAACTTTGGTTGTGAAGTGTGAACCGCGACACATTTTACAACCAAGTGACCACATAAATTCCTTATCTTAGAAACCACATTTTGCCTTAAGTATGAATATAAATGTGTTTAATAACAGGTGTTTGCTCTTATCTAGGTACGAATGCCGTCTAAGACATGAGCCGCCTCAAGACGGATGGGGGAGTAAGATGCTCCTACTGAGATGGTAGATAGGCCACAAGCATCCACCCTACGGGGTTGGGTTAGACGTGGCAGTGCCACTAGGTCAGTGAGGGCAGATACTCCCGTGAGTAGACGGGAAGAGGGACAGTCCTCGGGCGATGTGGATAGATAGCCCACTAGGGGCATTACCATTAATGACTTGGCTGCAGGCTTGCAGGGAGTTAATCAGGTTGTAGAGATGATGGCAGCTCTTATGGACGATATACAAAAGGCGGTAGAGGGGAGACCTACAGTACAAGAATCCCATAGCTCCCAAGGATAGGCCGATCTCCAACATTATGAGGTTGAGAGAGGACATCTAGATATTTCTCTTCCTGATTTTCTTAAGCTCAAGCCTCCATCATTTTCAGGGTCTGATGCATCGGAGAAACCTTAGGTTTTCTTGGATAAGATGGAGAAAATTTGTAAAGCTTTGAGATGTTCCAGTGTCCGATCAGTAGAGCTAGCCGCTTTTCGATTAGAGGATGTGGCGCAAGAGTGGTATAGCTCTTTGTGTAGAGGCAAACCGACAGATACAGCACTATTGGCTTGGAGTGATTTTAGTGCAGCCTTCTTAGATCGATTCCTACCACTCAGTGTACGTAATGCCAGAGTTAGAGAGTTTGAGACTTTGGTACAGACTTAGAGCATGACGGTGTCCGAGTATGACATCAAGTTCATGCAGTTGGCTCGCTATGCACCCTATCTCGTTTTTACAGAGGAGATAAAGATTCAGAGGTTTGTGGATGGGTTAGTGGAGCCATTATTTAGGGCTGTGGCATCCCAAGATTTCACTACCTATTCTGCAATAGTGGATCGTGCTCAACGCATCGAGATGAGGACTAGTGAAAGTAGGGCTGCGAGGGATAAAGCAAAAAGGGCCAAGATAGAGGGTTATCAAGGCCGTAGAGATTTTAGTAGTGGTGTTTCGTCTTCTAGCCGTCAGGGTCCACAAAGGGATTCACGATTATCCCAATAGGGGAATGACTCGCCTAGTGCTAGTATTATGGCGGGACAAAGAACCTTTAGTGCTGGAAGGCATCAAGATTCAAGGCAGGGAAGTCAGCTTATTCGTCCTTGCCATACTTATGGGGGACGGCATAGAGGAAGATGCCTTTGTGCTACGAGAGTTTGTTTCAGGTGTGATCAACCTGGACACATCAAGAGGGATTGTTCGATGGCTCATCAATCACAAGATTCTACTCGTGGTTCCACCCAGCCAGCTTCATCTGCTCCTTCAGTTGTCGCCTCGTTTGATAGGGAAGCTAGTGGATCCAGAGGTTGAGGTGCTAGTACTTCCTCTCAAGGTAGGCCATCTGGGTTTGAACATCAGAGTTTTGTTGGTAGGGGCCAAGCAAGGGTGTTTGCTTTAACACAGCAAGAGGCCCAGACATCTAATGCAGTGGTCTCAAGTATACTTTCGGTTTGTAATATGAATGCTCGAGTCTTATTTGATCCTGGTGCTACCCACTCTTTTATCTCTCTACGTTTTGCATCTTGGTTGGGTAGAGATCGTGTTAGGAGAGAGGAACAATTAGTGGTGTCTACTCTTTTAAAGGAGGTATTTATGGCTGAGTGGGAATATGAGTCCAGTGTAGTGCGAGTCAAGGACAAAGACACTTCGGTGAATATAGTGGTGTTAGACACCTTAGACTTTAATGTGATCTTGGGGATGGATTGGTTATCACCCTGCCATGTTAGTGTGGACTGCTATCATAAACTGGTTAGATTTGATTTCCCCAGTGAACTATCATTTAGCATTTAGGGGGATAGGAGTAATGCTCCAACCAATTTGATATCGGTCATATCTGCTAGAAGATTATTACGACAAGGTTGTGTAGGTTACTTAGCTGTAGTAAGGGATACTCAAGCAAAGGTTGGAGATGTAAGTCAAGTGTCAGTGGTGAAGGTGTTCGTGGATGTATTTCTTGAGGAACTACCAGGTTTGGCTCCCCAAGCGGGAGATTGAATTTTGCATAGATTTAATTCTCGGCACTAGACCTATATCCATACCCCCATATAGAATGGCACTTGTAGAGCTTAAAGAGCTTAAGGATCAATTAGAAGATTTGTTGGATAAAGGTTTCATTCGTTATAGTGTATCCCTATGGGGAGCACTGGTGCTATTTGTGAAGAAGAAAGATGGGTCACTTAGGCTGTGCATTGACTATCGACAGCTTAATAAAGTGACAGTGAAGAATAAGTATCCTCTTCCAAGGATAGATGATTTATTTGATCAACTACAAGGAGCACAATGTTTCTCTAAGATAGATTTGCGATCTGGATACCATCAGTTGAGAATCTGGAATGAAGATATACCCAAGACCGCATTTCGAACAAGGTATGGGCACTATGAGTTCTTGGTGATGTCATTTGGGCTCACGAATGCTCCTGCAGCCTTTATGGATTTGATGAACCGAGTGTTCAAGCCTTATTTGGACAAATTTGTGGTGGTGTTCATCGATGACATCTTGATCTACTCGAAGAGTAGGGAGGAGCATGAGCAGCATCTTAAGATAGTGCTCCAAATTTTGAGAGAACATCGATTGTATGCCAAGTTCTCTAAGTGTGAGTTTTGGCTTGAAAGCGTTGCATTCTTGGGGCATGTGGTGTCTAAGGATGGGGTACAAGTTGATTCAAAGAAAGTTGAGGCAGTGGAAAAATGGCCAAGGCCAACATCAGTTACGGAGATTAAAAGCTTTGTGGGTTTGGCTAGCTATTATCGTCACTTTGTGGAGGACTTCTCCAAACTAGTCGCCCCTCTGACTAAGCTGACATGTAAGGATACAAAATTTGAGTGGTCTGATGCTTGTGAGGATAACTTTGAGAAGCTTAAGGCATGTCTCACTACAGCTCCAGTATTAAGCCTATCGCAAGGCACAAGGGGTTATACGATATTTTGTGATGCATCGCTGGTTGGTTTAGAGTGTGTATTGATGCAGCAAGGGAAGGTAATTGCGTATGCATCTAGGCAACTTAAAAGGCACGAGCAGAATTACCCCGCACATGATTTGGAAATGGCAGCGATCGTGTTTACCTTAAAGATTTGGAGACATTACTTGTATGGTGAGACTTGCGAGATATATATGGACCACAAAAGTTTAAAGTACATATTTCAGCAGAGGGATCTTAACTTACAGCAACATAGATGGATGTCATTTCTAAAGGATTATGATTGTATTATTCTTTACCATCCCGGTAAGGCTAATGTAGTGGCGGATGCTTTGAGTTGAAAATCAATGGGAAGCTTGGCACATATTTCTACAGATAGGAGATCCTTGGTTAAGGAGATCCATAGCTTGAGAGACATGGGTGTACATTTGGAAGTTGCAAAGGCAAATGCATCGCTAGCACATTTTAAAGTGAGGCCTATTTTAATGGACCGGATTAAAGAAGCACAAAGTAAAGATGAGTTTGTGGCTAAGGCCTTAGAGGATCCTCAGGGAAAGAAAGGAAAATTTTTTACCAAAGGCATAGATGGAGTGTTGAGCTACGGAACCAGACTTTATGTGCTTGATGGTGACGGGTTGAGGAGAGAAATATTGGAGGAAGCTCACATGGTAGCCTATGTGGTACATCCAAGGGCTACAAAGATGTATCAAGATTTGAAGGAGGTGTATTGGTGGGAAGGATTCAAGAGAGTGTAGCTGAGTTCGTCTCCAAGTGCCTGGTTTGTCAACAGGTTAAGGCCGAGCATCAAAGGCCCACGGGACTACTACAGCCATTACTAGTGCCTGAATGGAAGTGGGAGCATATTGCTATGGACTTTGTAACAGCTTTGCCTCGAACCAGTGGGAGATATGATTCAATTTGGATAGTAGTAGACCAGTTAACAAAGTCAGCCCATTTTCTTCCGGTTAAGACTACTTATGGGGCTACCCAATACGCTCGAGTTTATGTGGATGAGATAGTACGATTGCATGGCATCCCCATTTCTATAGTATTTGACAGAGGAGCACAGTTCACCAGTAGGTTCTGGGGAAAGTTACAGGAAGCATTGGGCACTAAGTTGGACTTCAGCATAGCTTTCCACCCTCAGACTGATGGACAGTCTAAACGAACGATACAAATATTGGAAGATATGTTGAGGGCCTGTGTGATAGACCTTAGGGTCATGTGGAATCAATATCTACCCTTAGTGGAATTTGCCTACAATAATAGTTTCCAAACTAGCATCCAAAGGGCACCATTTGAGGCATTATATGGATGGAGATGTAGGTCACCTATTGGATGGCTAGAGGTGGGAGAAAGAAAACTTTTGGGCCCTGAGCTGGTGCAGGACGCCAATGAGAAGATACATATGATTCGACAGTGGATGTTATCAGCACAAACTAGATAAAAGTCATATGCTGATAATAGATGGAGAGACTTAGAGTTTCAGGTGGAGGATCATGTATTTTTTAAGGTCTCACCAACGAAAGGGGTAATGAGGTTTGCTAAGAAAGGGAAGCTAAGTCCTCGATATATAAGACCCTTCGAGATCTTAGAAAGGGTTGGAGTAGTGGCATATCATTTGGCATTACTGCCAGACCTTTCAAATATTCACCTTGTGTTTCACGTGTCCATGCTTAGGAAGTACAACCCGGATCCATCACATGTAATACGGTATGAAACCATTTAGTTAAAAGATGATTTGACTTATGAGGAGAAATCGATAACTATCCTCGATTGACAAGTCAAAAAGCTCAATTCAAAGGAAGTAGCATCAGTGAAAGTGTTGTGGCGGAATCACACTAGCGAAGAGGTAACGTGGGAAGCCGAGAAGGAAATGCGAACAAAGTATCCCCATCTCTTTGATACTTAGAGGTACATTACCTTATAGTGAATTTGAATTCGGGGACCGAATTTCTTTAAGTAGGGGAGAATGTGAGACCTTGACCTTTGTAGACTCGTTAAGGGAAGTATACGCGATATCCCTGATCAGGGGTAATTTCGTCATTTCCTTAGTAAGCCCATAAAAGTAAGATTTTTAAATAATATTATGGTTTAAGTAGGCCTAAGGCATAAATGGATGGTGAAATTAATGGTAAAATGGAAAGAAAACAAAAATTTTAACAATTTTCATGGTAGGGGCAAAATGGTCATTTTTCACCTCGAGTTAAAATTTTAAGTTTTCATGAACCCGAGTATGTCTAGACCATTATGGACCTTCTCCCGGTGTTAAAGGAGTAAAAATATTGCACAAAGGGTTGCATGAGAACAAGTTAACTAGTCAAGGGCATTTTCATAATTTTAAGGGAATGGATAAGTTTGGCTTATAAATATCTTGTTTCCAGCAGCTTCTTCTCCCATTATCCAGTAGCTTGTCTTCTTCTTCTTCTTCTCTTTCACGTTGCTTCCAACCTCCATGGAAGTTTGATGTGGAGCTTGTATAATTTTCTCTCTCTAGCTCTAAATTTCATACCTTTGAGTCCTTTTGACTAGAACCCTTGTATTCTTCCACTCTCTCTCCTTAAAACCCTTAAAAAATCTTATTTCCATACTTTCTCTCACTAGTTGAGCATTCTAGAGAGAGAAAAAAAGAATTACCCCATTGATTTGGAAGCTATTGGAAGAGAATTCAATTACAAAGGAACCCTAGGGTGAGTGATGCACTAAGCTTGGTTTTTAGCTATGGATAATGGCTAGTAATTTAGATTATGAGCTGTTTTATTGTTAAGGATGTTCATTCATTTTATAGTGATTTAGATAGTGAACATAGATAGCCATTTAAAGTGGCAATTAAAGGCTAGCTAAGAGATAACTTTTAGGGTTTATAGTATGTGAATTAACATAATGGTGATGTTAATGTGATGGTAGGTTTCAAGGAAGTCCCATCATCCCATTTGGATAATTAGGGGAATTGGAGTCATCTAAGCTCAATAATATATCGGTGAGTGGACTTGCATTTCAAACTTGTTTTAGGGAATGTGAATGATTTTATCTAACTTGACTTTGAGAATGTGCCTTGGAAACAAGCCTTTGGTGAAGTGATTTTATATTATGGAAATGTGCTATACAATGTGCTATGTGTTATCAAAATATGATAGTAAGCATGATATGCATTGGGTGCTTATTTGTATGTTGATGTAGACCCGGCTATGTGCGAGTAAGAGTGCACACAAGCCGTTGCTGACCTGACTATGTGCGAGTGGGAGTGCACATAAGCCGTTGCTGACCTGGCTATGTGCGAGTGGGAGTGCACATAAGCCGTTGCATATGGGATGATGATGATGGGAGGGTGTATATGATGATTGATATCTATATATATATACATATATGGTATATGGTTGTAAATGCAAAAATGTGAGCATTTGATTTGTTGAAATTTGAGAGTTTGCATGTGTTACATGTTGTTTTTGTTATTTAGCAGGATGGCTTTGTTTTAAGGGAAAAGGGAACCTTTTTTCTGGATGTTTTGATTCTCGCTGTAGCGAGAAACTCTCGGGTTTTGAAAAGGTAGGCTGGCCAGAAACTCGCTGCAGCGAGAATCTATTTTCGCTGCAGTGAGAATCTATTTTTGCTGCAGCGAGGAAGGTACAGTAGCTTCTCGCTGTAGCGAAAAACTTTCTGTTTTATGACCAAAATCTTGCTGCAGCGAGAATGCCTTTCCGCTATAGTGAGGTCCCGTCGTTTATTGACTTGATTCGCATGAATGCTATTAAAGTTTTCACTCTCCAAATCCTTTGTTGAGCATGGACTTCTTCCAATAAGTGATTTTTCTCATGTGGGGTTTACATGAAGGGTTTAATAAGGTCAAAAATAAATTGCATTGTTTTGAAAAGAATGCATCATGATTTCATTAAACATTCCTTATGGTATGCTTGTTCCCTTTCTTGTTCACTCACTGGGTTTATACTCACCGTTTTTAACTTCATATTTTCAGATCACGAGGCAGTCGGTAACTAGGACGAGGTGTCTTTGTAGACTTGTATCCATCTTTTGGTAGGTGTCTCAGCATTCAGTAGCTGTACATTCATCCGAGTCCCTCCGCTGGAAGTTGAGTATTATTTTGTTGTGTATAGACGAACCTAATGTAAATTGTTAAGATACATGCTGTAGACAATGTATATACACTTGTTTGGTATGCTAGTATGAAATGGCAATGTGTATTATTTTGATTCTAAGTTATGAAATGTGACTTAGCAGTTTTGATGGAATGATAATCATGTCAGATTAATAGGCTTACTTGGGCTTAATGGATTACGTCCATTGGGCCCATACACCGATCATGGCCCGAAATTTAGGTCATGACATAAATAAAATGAAGTTAAGGCATAATATGTAAATTTTATTATTTTGAAGAAATAAAAATATTATGAAAATAAAATGGATGATAAAATAATGAAGAAAAGATGTTGAAAAGTCAAACAATATTATTATATGTACATGAGTGGCCACATGAGTCAAGAATGGAACAAGGACAAAAACAAAAGAAAGAAAAGTGTGTGGAGGATGGAAAAGGTGCACAAGTTTTTTTGACTTTCAATTTCAATCCCATGTGAGTAAAAACAAGCAAGACAAAAATAAAAGCAAAAGAAAGGAAGAAAGACAAAAAAAAAAAAAACAAAGAAAACAAAAGAGAAGAATGTAGAAATGATGGTGGGGTTGACCGTGTGAGATGAAAGAAATGAAAAAGAGATAAAAGAGAAAAAGGGGAGAGGAAGTCGGTTAAGAGTGGGAGAAGAGAAATAAAGGAAAGAAAAAATCGTGGGAGAGGAAGAGAAAAGAGAACGGTTTTGCTGCACTTTGAGGAAGGAAAAAGAAAGCTTTTACTATAATTTTTGGAGGAAGAAGAAAGCTGAAATTTTGTGTGGTAAGAAGCTGATTTTTGTTGTACTTTAAGAGAGAAAATTTTGTGCTTTTTAGAGGGATTTTGGTGCTGAAAATTCAAGATTTTTGTTGCTGAATTTTGAGGTTATGTTACTGGAAATTTTTGGAGGTGTTTGCTGCCATTGAAGGACAACTTTGGCTGCTGAAAATTTAAGCTGTTTGTTACCAATTTGTGCAGAAAAATTGGAGCTGTTTGTTAGTAGTTTGTGCAGGAAAATTGGACAGCTTTGTGCTGCCAAAATTGAGAAGTTTTGTTCCTAGAAATTTGAGCTGGAAATCTGCTGATTTTGGAGCAAAAATTGGCAGCAAAAAGGGTGAGAACATGAGGCTTTTGGTGACTGGTTTTGAGAGGAAAGGAAAAGAGGAAGCCACGGTGGTGAAGGGAGTGACAGGCTGGAGAAACAAAAAAGAAGAAGAAGAAACGTGGAAGAGAGAAAAAGAAAGAAAAAGAAAAGAAAAGAAATAGAAAATAAATGGGCATGGCCCAATGGAAAATAAGTGGGCATGGCCCAATAGGAAATAAAAATAAATGGGCTTAGCCCAAATAGGAAAAATGGAGAAGCCCATGGAGAAGGCCCAAAGGTCATAAAGAAATGAAAAAGGCCCAATGGTAAGTTATTGTTATGTTTTAAAGTTTATGGGTAGTTTAATATTGTGCATATTTTGGATGAAAAATATGCAAGTTGCTTAAGGAATTTTTAATTAAGTTGCTACCCATACAAATGTGTGATTAAGTATACTGAGTTTAAATTGTTGC
>NC_030857.1:11124620-11127752 GCF_000208745.1 Theobroma cacao | reverse complement strand
AATGGGTATGGAGAGAGAATGATGTTGGATTGATTTGATTTCAAGTTATGTTAGTGTTTTTAGTTAGTTTACCATGTCTAGAAGCAAAACAACAAGAAAAGAATTCATTTTCCCCATCACCCATCAATGGCCGAACCTACCTTGTATTGAGTGAGGATGAATTTGATTTTTATTTTAAGAGAATTGGTTAGAAAATGATGAATTATGGTGTGAAAAAGTAGTAAGAAAAATCACGATGTTAATGCACCATTATTGACCGAAAATTCTAAGAAGAAAAATGAAGATGGTTTTGTCAAATTTTATGTTATTTGACTTATGTTTGGTGAATTAAGGTATTGGAAAAGAAATGGAGCAATTTGGAGCTAAATTGGACGCGTTGGCCAATTAATCGGGTGATAGGACGAATTAGGCCAATATCGGGGTTTAGATGGTTACTCGTGCATTTTGCATTCCATATCATGCATTAGTAGTCTAAATTAGTTTAATTTTGATTTAGTATCAATGTAGTAAGTTTCTCGATTTTGTACTATGTCAAGGTGGTGAGTCCTCCGATAAAGGCAAGGAAATTGCATCCGAGGACCAATAGTCAGAGTACTTCGAAAATCCGCACTCTAGACATTGTGAGTAAACTTACTGTCATTTTAATTATCTAGGGTGGCTTTTAGATGATTTCATGAATTCTATGGAAAAATGGATTTAAAAAGGTAAACTTTCATGTTTTATGAATAAATGTGTTTCAATGAAATTAATTTATAAATTATTTTGAAATTAATAATGATTTTGAAAAAACTAGAGTACACGGAGACTGCTATTTGTTGCAATTTGATTGTTTAAATTGATTGGCTTATGATAAATCGGGCATGATTGGCTGGTTGGCAATTGTATTGAAATACGGATTGTTTGTTTGCCTTGAAAGGCTGTGAATTACAATAATTGTTATATCATGTTATTGAATTTTATTAATTGGTGGGATAATTATTAGCTTACTGCAGTAGGCGGGTTCCGTGGACCAGCCTATGAGAGGGGCACGGTAACCTAGTTTATATGTGCTCACCTCGGTTGTAGAGGCGCGTAGGGTAGCTCCTGAGGTGATATTTGAGTTCACTTCATGCAAAACCACCACGTGATGGTGAACTTAGCCAACGCCAAGGAATGGTTGTGATGTCCAACGAAAAATGTGTTTTATGTGAAATGTGAATTTTTAACAGCCTTAGCAGTCTCGGTAGGATGCCTCGGCCAAGGTGTCCCTGAGGATGGATTTATGGCACAAGCCTAGTTTTTATGAGATTTATAAGCCTCGTTACGTATTTTGAATGAAATGTGTTATAATGCTGTGACCCAGTTTACGATGATTTATTTTATCATCTCCATGTACTCAACTCTAGATGTTTATGATGATGTCTGTTTACTCATTGGGATTTTATAATCTCACCACCCTCCTTTCCACCCATTTCAAGCTCAGTATAGGTTGTAGATAGCTGATATCGTCGAAGGCTACAGTTGGCTTTACTTCCTCAAAAACTGTAGGTTTACAGCCTTTGTTCATTTTTGTCATTTGGGGGTCCACATGGCGCTGTAAATTAAATTTCCTACTCTAATTATCTGTACTACTGTATGTAGGAATTTATTTTGCTTTTACGCTGTAAAAATTATTTACGCAGTGTTCTAAAAATATTGTTTTAAGTTGGAAATAGATTAAAATCTTTTAGAATGTGATATTTGGAAACGATTACTCACAAGGGAAAATGAGAAACTGATATTAAAGTCTTGCGGGGTTTCGATTGGCATTTCGGGTAATGAGTGCCTATCGAGACACCGCGACAGTTGTCACAGGCTCGAGGGGAGTACCGGGTCGTGACAATATTACCCTTAGTGAAGGAATAGAAATACGTTGCAGGAATTATAAAGATCCATTTAGGAAGAGAAGATGATTTGAGATTTTGAATATTCATATACTAGCAAAGGTTTTGGTAATGAGTCCGTGAGATTTGGCATTTAGAGTAAATTTGAGGAATTTCAAGTTAGATATGTTGTATGCAGTTGATGATGAACAAATTAGCTATTGATTAAAGAGATTGATTAAGATTATAAAGATATATACAAGAATATCGTTAATTATTGAAATGTCTTGTGGTATAAGTTGAAATTATCTAGCGAGCACTCGATCATGAAAGTACTGGAGTTTTACTTTCGAGAATATAGTTACTAATGGTTATTAGATTTGAATCATCTCTGATGTTAAATATATCTGAAACAAATAAAATATGTCTTGATATTTATGTATTATGAAATGCTCGCATGGAAATAGTATGGAAGTGTGTAAACCGAAATAAAGATAGGTTGACAAGTTAGACCCGTAGTCAATGGTTGGATAAATGTTTGAATGTCGGATGGTTTGATAAAGGATCAAGGTAGAGGAAATTGTAGATGGCTATGTAAACATGCATAATTGATGATTTAAGAATGATTTGATGGAGGTGTGACTAGGATTAATGATTTTCTCTTTATAAGAGGAAGAATAATATCGATTTAATTTGAGAAGTGTGGTTCTTATAAATAAAAGTAATATGACATTGTCGAGTTTTCTATAAAGATTGAAAATTGATTTAAATCATAAGAAAGAGATCTTATATGGAGAATGTCCAACGAAAGTGATGTAGAAGAATTTTAGAATTTTGATTGTTCACCGTATGTTAGTTAGAATTCAAGGATGAATTTATTTTTAAGTGGGGGAGATTGTAATACCCCGCACCCTCGTTGGACATATATAAGACCTTATTGATCAAACGAATGATCGTTTGATGTGAATTGGGGTGCTAAAGAGAGATAAAGGATGAAAGGAGTGTTCAAGAATAAAATGCTTCGGCGTGCAGAAACAATAATTAAATAATAATATTTTCGTTGGAGAGGAATTAGTAAGCTAAAGGATGTTTCGGAAGTAAACTGAGATTTAATGATGTGTTTCAGGGGCAAAGAAGGCAAGTGAAAAATTTTGAAATAAAATAATATTTTATTCAATAAAATAATATTAAAATATTAATATTTTATATGTTGTCAGAATTAGTCATGAAAAATGGAATATGACTAATTTAAGTGGGGGAGAAGAAGTAAAGAAGAATTTTGAAGGAAAAC
>NC_030857.1:11091522-11121613 GCF_000208745.1 Theobroma cacao | reverse complement strand
GTTTTTAAGAAAGTCATAAGCCATGTTGTTTATTTTTGACAAAAATGTAATGGTTTTATATGAGTTGAAATAAGTTTTAATATTATGAATTATATTTCTCTGCATGGTGAAAATGGAATTAAACGGTTTTTTGCAGCCCCCCTATATGTTTATCTGTGAAATGAATCTGTAATTCCTCGCATATGGGGCGAGTTATGATTTGGGCATGATTTTATATATTATTTGGTTTCGCGGGAGCTTGCTAAATTTTATTGATTTGATTTGAAAATGATTATTAATATATTTTGATGCGAAAAATTTTATTACCTCGATTATTGATACTTTATAAGAAATTATCGATTTCTATATAAGGCACAAACCCTCGTTTGAAACGAATTGCTTTTATAATCTTACATTTTTATATTCAACTAATCTACCGTTTGCTTGTTTTCTCATCTATGCCCTACTTGCTGAGTCTATGATTATCACTGAGTCTATGAGACTTACACCCTTTTATTTCCCTTTTGCAGATAAGGATCAGCCTAGCGTGTAGTCAGTGACGCGTTTAGTCCACCGTGAATAGGTAAAGGCATCTCCTAGCATTTTATTCCGAGTCACTCTGCTGTTAGAGGTCAAGTCATAGCATTTTATTTATTAAGTTGTAAACGAATTCTAAATTTTTATATAAGCATTAATTTGGAGATTATAGATTTTAATGCATATACTTACAAATAAAAGGAAAAAGTTTGTATTGATTTTTATATTTATGGTTCAATTTAGTATATGAAAGTATCAATATTATATGGTGATTGAATGTAGTGGATTAACGAGCAAATTTTAGACAGGCTTGTTCGAGACTTGGCGGGTCTTTTTCAGAAGTCTTGGACACCGGTAGCGACCGGGGAGAGGTCGTTGCACGTTTTGAGTGGGAACTGTCCTGTATCACCTACCTAGTTTTTTTTTTATTTTGAAAAATTCCTGTGCGATATCTTTTTTCTTTCATAGTTATCCTTTAATTAATTAGAGGAAATCTTAATCAATTACTATGTTTCTGACTTGGTAGCCCTTTAACTACTAGACTTGCATTAATCGGTGAAGGGAGTTGCTAATTGATTATTACCTCATTAACTCAGGTTAACCCCCATAACATAGAACTGTTTTAATTAATTAGGGAAATCCTTAATTGATTAGAATGAATCTCATCTTTCATGTAGGGTCCTTTAGCTAACCAAAAATATTCACTAATCAATCACACCAAGCAATAGACGTTATATCATGCAATATATATCATCACAAACATCATTACTTCTGCATAATTTAGATTTCAGTAGCATCAATCATCCTTAAATCTCTCTTAATTCTACAAAAATGTTCTTCATTCAATGGTTTTGTGAAATTGTCAGCCAATTGATGCAAGGTATCTACAAAATCTATTTCAACATCTCCCTTAAGCACATGATCTCTAATGAAATGATATCTTATTTCTATGTGCTTTGTCCTAGAATGTTGAATAGGATTTTTGGAGATATTAATGGCACTTATATTATCACAATATATGGGAACTTTATGCATAGTTATTCCAAAATCATTTAGCTGCTGCCTAATCCATAGAATTTGTGCACAACAACTACCTAGTGATATATACTCAGCTTTAGCAGTTAATAGAGCAATAGAATTTTGTTTTTTGCAAAGACCATGACATAAGCATGTTTCCGAGGAATTGACAAGTGCTACTAGTACTTTTTCGATTAGTTTTACTACTAGCAAAATCAGTATCAGAGTAGCCAAAATGATTAAAAGATGAACCTTTTGGATACCATAAGCATAAGTTTTGAGTATCCAAGAGATATCTAAAATTCTTTTTCACTACAGTCAAATGTGATTTCTTGGGACATGATTGGAATCTTGCACATAGGCACACACTAAATAATATATAAGCTCTACTTGTAGTAAGATAAAGAAGTGAACCAATCATACCTCTATAGAGATTTTGGTCCACATCTTTTCCTTTATCATTGTCACAGCCCAATTTTCGGGCCATGACCGGTGCATGGGCCCAATGGGCATAGCCCACTAAGCCCAAGCAAGCCTTTCCGTATGAACCTGTACATCAGCCCCTTTATCATCCATATTCCCTTTTAAGTTCCATTAATCATAATGTTCAAATAATAACTTCATTGAAATCGATTCATAAAATCCAAGTATATACTCATAATGGTATTCATCAATCTTAATATACATAGAAACTTTGCCAAATGATTCTTAGCAAATCACATCCAGTTTACATGTACACATTCAAAGACTCTGAACGTCAGTGGAGTGACTCTGGGTGTGGGTAGTAACACTTAGTATCATGGCACACCTACCGACAATGGATAGGGAGGATCACCTTATCCTTGAATCCAATTACCTTTTACTCAGAAACCTAAAACATGAAGTTTAAAAACGTGAGTATAAACCCAGTGAGTGAACATAGGAAGGGAACAAGCGACGATAAAGAAAGTTTAAAAATCATGATGCACTTAGCTTCAAAAATAATGCAATTTAGTTTAATTCTTATTAAAACCCCTCATTTCAAACTTGATTAACTAATCCCTTGATGTTGAAAATCCATGATCAGTCGTGAGGTTAAAGAAGTAGAAAATATGGCAGAAACCAAGCAAGGTAGTAAACATGACAAAAGGTTTCTCGCTGCAATACAATTCAATTTGAAGATAATTAGCAAGATTTCAAGGTTCAACATGCAAGATTTCACATACATTACATCCACCTACTATATTCATAACTTTCTCTTACACATGTATATATACATATATAAACACGAATACCACCACCTCACTCAGCCAATGTGCACTCCCTACACGCACAAGGCAATATCATCGTGTGCACTCCCTACTTACACACATCAACATCATCGTGTGCACTCCCTACTCGCACACATCAACATCACTATCCACACTTTTGTACCTCATCATCACCGGCATGTGCATCCCCACATTGCACACATGCACGGTTATATTTGTTACACAATATTAACTATCAATACGCAACATATATATTTATATCAACATCATATAAGGCATAAGGATTCATCATATTGCACACTCACAACGTAAAACGTTTTAATAAAGGCTTGTTCCCATGCATAATCTTTAAGGAACAATCAAATAAAAATCATTCACACGCTTCGTCCAAATACCAATACATTTCCCAAAATATTTTTAGTGCAAGTTCACTCACAATGTCTTTGTTGATTCTTAAATCGACTCCAACTCCCACTAATGGTCCGAATGGAGATGTGGGGTCTCGTTGAGACCTATCACACACAATAACATCACAAATCAACTGAATTCACATAACCATATTTCTAAAAGCTATCTCCTAAATCATGTTCTACTAGCTATTCCTAGCTAGCTTCCAACTACCATTAAGTGGCTATTTATTTTCACCATTCTAGTCACACTAAAATGAATAGACCACCTCAACTACAAAACACTCACAATTCTAGCCACTAGCCATTCTCAACAACTAAAAAAAATCAACTCAGTTTCATTACTCACCTTGGTAGCTTTGTAATTGAATTCTTTTTCAAAAGCTTTCGAATTCTTGTGAAAAATCTCTCTTTCTCTCTCTAGAATGTCCAACTAGTGAGAGAAAGTATTAAGGAAAGGCTTTTGAGGGTTTTAAGGTGAAAGAGTAAGAGAGCATAAAGGACTTTGCGAAAAGGTGCACAAAAGCATCAAAATTGGGGTTAACTTGAGAAAATCTATGGAGGTTTCAAAGCAAGCTCCCATGGAACGTAAGAAAACATGAGAAAGGAAGAAGAAGAAGAAGAAGTTGCTGGAAATTTGAAAAACTTGCTAGAAACTTAGATATTTATGCCTTATGTTTATCCATTTTCTCACGTAATTACCAAAATGCCTTGAACAAGGTCATTTTGTCTTTCCATTGCCTTTATGCAATCTTTTTACTTCTTTGACACTGAGACAAGGTCCATAAGAGTCTAGAAATACTTGAGTTCACGAAAACTTAAAAATTTTGACTCGAGATGCAAAATGACTATTTTACCCCTTCCATGAAAATTATTAATATTTCTATCTTCTTCATTCATTTTTACCATCATTCATTTATTCCTTAGGTCTATTTAGACATTAATAACATTTGAGAGCTACTTCCAGGAGTTCATCATGAGAAATGATAAAATTACCCCTGGTCCGTGTTATCACGTCTACTGTTAGTTACTAGTCTATAAAGGTCGAGGTTTCACAAGTTCACTTTTGAATCACTTTTTTAACTCAGTAATTAATCTTAATTGGCATCCGTAAGCTTTATTAGCCACCATATCAAAGTACAGGGTGCTACAATCATCTTTGTCAAGCTTTGTTGAGAGGCCTATAAGAGTTCCAATTGACTTCATATTCATCACACTGAATTTTTTCTGCATTTCTTTGGTATACTTCCTTTGGTTGATGAAATTCCATTTTCACATTACTCTATTTGTAGACTAAGGAAAAACTTTAGTTCTCCCATCATGGTCATTGCAAAATTTCCTTGCATTTCTTTAGCAAAATTCTCACACAACCTTTCATTAGTAGCACCAAATACTATATTATCAACAAAAATTTGAACAACAATCAAATCAGTCTCATTTTTCTTAATAAGCAAAGTATTATCAACACTTCCCCTAGAATATCCTTTTTCAATAAAAACCTTAGAAAGTCTTTCATACCATTAGGGGCTTGTTTTAATCTATAAAGAGCTTTATGCAATTTATATACATGGTCAATTTTATCAAACACTTCAAAACTAGGAGGCTGTTCAACATATACCTCTTATTGTATAAAACCATTAAGAAATGCACTTTTAACATCCATTTGAAACAATTTAAAGTTCATAAAGCATGCATAAGCAAGTAAAAGTCTAATAGCTTTTAGTCTAGCTACGGGAGTAAACGTTTTATCATAATCAATACCTTCTTCTTGATTATAGCCTTAAGAAACTAACCTTGCCTTATTTCTTACCACATTTCCCAACTCATCCATCTTGTTCTTAAATATGCATTTTGTTCTAACAATTGAATGGTTGGTTGGCCTTGGAACTAAGGTCCAAACCTTGTTTCTTTCAAATTAGCCCAATTCTTTTTGCATTGAAATCATCCAACTCTCTTCCTTCTTAGCTTCCTCAAAGTTCCTTGGTTCCCCTTATGATATGAATGCTAGATACTCACAAGCTTCTCTTAATCCCCCTCTAGTTTTGACACATTCCGAGGGATCACCAATGATGAGTTCTTGAGAATAGTTACTTAGAAATTTCCAGCTCATAGGAAGATCATTGTGTTGTTCCTCAACTCTTTGTAAGTCTTCTAATGGTGGTTCATCATCATCTTTTTCCTTTGAGCTCTTTTCATCAGTTTTTTTGCTATCCGAGCTCATCTTCTCCATTTTCTTCTTAATGTCATTTGCATCATCATCATCAAACACTACCTTTCTTTGTGCAACATTAGTCTCTTCAAAAACAATATGAATTGACTCTTTTATAACTAGAGTTCTTTTGTTAAACACTCTATATGCTTTAGAGTTCAATGCATAGCCTAAGAAGATTGCCTCATCACTCATAGAATCAAATTTTTCCAAGGTGTGTTTTCCATTATTCAAAACAAAGCATTTGCATTCAAAACTCCTTAAGTGAGAAATATTTGGTTTTCTTCCTTTAGAAGTTGATATGACTTTCTTGGATTTAAAGGAACTTCTAACTTGTTTTCCAAATTGACATGCATCACAAACCTTGTCGTTTTCAAATGATATCTTTGGAAGTCTAATGAGCAAGTCTTTTCTCAAAAGTTTTGAAATTGAGTGCATACTAGCATGTCTTAACCTTCTATTCCATAACCAACTATCATAAACATCATTGGCAATAAAGCATGACTCACTAGTCTTAATTTTTGAAACCTTGACCTTCATAGATGTGTAACGGAGGTAGACATGATGACGTGGATTAGGGGTAGTTCTGTCATTTTCTTGGTGAGCTTCTAGAAGTGGGTTTTTCTAACATTATTAAGGCCTAAGTAAGCCTAAGGAATAAATGAATGATGTATATAATAATGAAATAAATGAAGAAAATAGAAATAATGATAATTTCCATGATAGGGGCAAAATGGTCATTTTGGGTCTCAAGCTAAATTTTTAAGTTTTCATGAACTCGAGTACCTCTAATCTATTGTGGACCTTTTCTCAATGTCAAAAGGGTAAAAAGTTTGAGCCAAAGGGAAGAAGAAGGCAAAGTCAACTATGTAATGGCATTTTTGTAAATAAGTGGAACTTTAGTCAACTCTAGGATAAATATCTAATTTTTCCAGCACTTTCTCCTCACTTCCATCATCATCATCATCATCATCTTCTTCTTCTTCCCATTTCTCCTCCCCATTTCAAGCTTTCCATCTTCCATGGAAGCCATCCTTTGAAACCTCCACAACTTTCTCAAATTAATTCCAATTCTCATGATTTTGTACACTTTTTCATGGGATTCTTTGTGCTCTTTCACTTTTTCACCTCAAAGATCCTCAAAAGTCTTTCTTTTGTACTTTTTCTCACTAACTGAAAATTTTAGAGAGAGAGACTCTTCAAATTAGCTTGAGAACAAACCTTAAAAGAATTTTTCCTCTTTAATCCTTACTAAAGGATTCAACTACAAGTTCACCAAGGTTCCAACAAGACCCCACATCTTCGCTTGGAGTATTAGTAGAAGTTGGAGTCGATTAAAGAATCAAAAAGGACATGTGAGTGAACTTGCATTTAAAGTGTTTTGGGATAAATGCATATGTATTTGAATGAATCACTTGAAAATTTTTATTTGACTTTTCTTTAAAATATGCATGGGAGCAAGACCTTTGATGGAACGTCTTTACATTGTGAAATGTGTAATGTGATGAATTCATGTATTTCCTATATTATGTGAAAAGTTGTAAAACCTGACCCTATAAGTACATGTCATAACATACATGCACTGAGTAGCATGTTATTATGCTAGGAAAGTCTCTAAGAATAGACGAAACCCGGTATTGTACCTAACGGTACACTTGAATTGATTTAACCTCAAACTAGTTCAAATAGGAATCGTAGGATGAAATTTAACATTTTATAGTCAAGGAATGACTAAAAATGATTGTTCGGAGTTCAAGGGTTCATTTGGGGAAAAATTGAAAATTTTGATGTTTAGGGGGCAAAATCGTCATTTTGCCACCTAAGATAATAATTTGATAATGGAGTGAAAATTTTGACCAAGATTAACTATTTGGAGTATAATTTAATGATAGGAAGTGAAAAAGTTTAATTCTGGTGATTTCTGGAGTGTAAGGGCAAAATCATAATTTTACCACCCCCAGACAAAATTTGAGATTTTGAGAGAATTTAAATCAAATTTGACAAATTGGAGAATGGTATGAGTATAATGGATGAAAAATATATCTATGGGCAAATTTTCAGTTTTTGGGGCAAAAATGTAATTTTTCACTTTTACGGGAGCAAAGGTGTAAATTTTAAAAATTACTCCACCGAGACTTTGGATAAGTCTGGGAATTTTATCTAAGCTATGGATATGTGGGACAAGTTTATGGTGAAAATTTGGAAACAAATGGATGAAATTTTAAAAATGGGCCAATGGGAAAGTGACACGTGGTATTTTTTTTAATGATATAATATTATTTTAATGAAAAGTCAGCCCATTTAAACCCCATTTTAAGTGCTGGCCAGCCATAAGGGAGAACAAGAGAGAAAATAGAGAGGAAAGGAAGAAAAAAAGAAAAACCAAAGAGAAACAAGAAAATTCAAAGGGGAATTCGCGTTTTTTGCCCGTTTACGCGTCTAACGGTAAGATTTTTCGATTTTAGCTTGATTTCTACCTTTCCTATGCCTTTATTTCCATTTAGCATGCTTGAGGAGAGAGATCAAAAAGTGATATCAAGGGCTGGACGAAATTCTAGGGGAGAGAAATTGAAATTTTTAGGTTTTGATTTTTAGTTAAATTGATAGTTTTAGTTAGTTAAATGTGTTTAGAAATTAAATTGGGCAAGAAATCATTAAATTTTCACAATACCCACTCTTGGCTGGATGCTCAATGCTGTACAATGATGATGAATTGATTTTATTCTAAGGGAAATGAAGAGAAAATGATGAAAAACGATTAAACGTGATAGAAAAACAAAGTAGAAAATTAACCGAGTTAATGTCCCATTTTTGGCCGAATTTTCCAAGGAAGGGAGTGAGCTGATTTTGTTGATTTTAGAAGGTTATTGGCTGATATTTAATGGTTAGAAATGTTGGAGAGAGAATGGGATGATTTAGAGCTAAAATGGAGCGCGTTAGCAATTTATCGGGCAAAGTGCCAAAAATAGGTTAATACCGCATTTAAGCCGTTTTTGGCTATTGCATTTCATATCATGCATTAGTATAGGATTTAAGTCAAATATATAGTGATTTAGCATTAATGTGATGAATTGAATAAATTTTTGCAATGTGTCTAGGAGGAGAGCCTTCCTGTAAAGGCAAGGAAATCGTACCCGACGAGTAGTTATCGAGGCACCTAAAAAGTAATTAGTTTGTACAAACGTTGAGTAAACCTATTATTATTATGAATTATCTAGAGTTATTTTAAAATGCTCTTTATGTATTTTATGAAATGAAAATGAGATTAAAATAGGATTTTTGATGTTTTAGAAATAAATGTGACAAAAAAAAATATATATTGTGTTGATTATGAAATTGAGTAATTGGAGGCTGTTAACTGTCTTGAAAATTATATGTTTTCCTATGAATGGCTTATGAGATATAAGTATATCTGGCTATATTTTGTAAGTGCATTGGAAAATTTATGTAAGCTGTTTTTACTATGCAGTCTAGATAAATAAATAAAAGCCACGTTATACTATCAAAATTTTATTAAAATTGGTGGGTTAGTCACTGCAGTGACGGGTTTCTGTGGACTACCTATTAGAGGGGCACGGTAAACCCAGTTATATAGTTACTCCGGTTGTAGAGGCGAGGAGGGTAACTCCTGGGGTAGTATTAGAGCTCACTTCATGTCGAACCCCCACGTGAATGTGTAACTCGGCCAACGCCAAGGAACGACTTGTTTTAAAAATAAAAATGTGTTTCATGTGTGAATATCTTAACAACCTTGGCAGACTCAGTTAGATGCCTCGGCCAAGGTATCCCCGAGGATTAGTTTTGGCTTGAGCCTTGTTTTTAATAAAGGTTATAAGCCTTGACAACTGTTTTGGTAAATTACAAATGTTTTATGGTTTAAGAAAGAAATTGAAAACCTTATGAAATGGTTTGTGATTTGTTGTTTAAACTTGCCTCCATTTTACTCGCCTTTAGATACTTATGATAATGTCTGTTTACTCATTGGGATTGCAAAATCTCACCCACCTCCTTTCCAAACATTTCAGGTCTGTGGTAGCTTGTAGATACCTTATTTTGTCGAGGATTCTAGTTGACATTTCTACCACACAAACAGTAGGTTTCTAGCACTAACACTGGGTGTATTTTGGGCCACTTGTCATTGTAACCATTATTGTACATTATAACTTTGTAAATTTTTGTATGTGTGAATTTATTTTACTTACACGTTACAAAAGATTTTTTACACGTGTTTCTATAAACATTGTTTTATATAAAAAAATACTATATTTTAATGAATATTTTAAATAGTGATATTTATCTATAAATCTTTTTAAAATATTTTTGTCTTTTGATTTACTTGAGCAGGAAACTACTGAAAATTGTTTAAAATGGAATGTTTAAAAACGATTGCTCATAGAAAAGGCAAGAAACTGATATGTAAGCCTTAGGAGGTGCTGATTGGCATTTCGGGTAACGAGTGTCAATTGGGACGTCGTGGCTGTTGTCATGGGCCCGAGAAAGGTTTCAGGTCTTGACAATTCAGTTGGTATCAGAGCTTTTGGTTTAAAAGCTTATGGTTTTGAAAGAAGTTTTTGATTTTTAAAGTTCTTGGATTTAAAGTTATTTTTAAAATAATTTACAATGTCTGTGTGGCCCAGTTAAGATTAGTTAGTTGCATGTAGTTGCATATAGAGTCTTAAGTTGTCTAAACCAATTCCGTTCTTGTTGTAGATCATTATGCCTCCTCGACGTGAGCTACCACCTATTACTAGATCTACCAGTAGGGAAGAGGTCGCCTTAGACAGAGTCGGCCGGATTCCATAGAAGAGGAGTCAACTGCATCTTATTTTAGAGTAATTCCTATTGCTGAGTCTACGGACATTCCTGTACCTCCTCCACCATTTGTTGCTACTTTTGGCGTACTTGCCATGACACTCGAGGCAGCTCAGGCATTAGCAATTTTCTCGCTGCTCTTACAGGCCAGGCTCAGGCTGGTTCAGTTCCACCTGCTGTTTCCCCTGTAACAGCCCCAGTACCACCACCTCCTATTCCACCCCAAACACCGGACGTTTCCATTTTTAAAAAATTGGAAGAAGCTAAACAGTTAGGTTGCGTCTCGTTTATTAGTGAGTTGGATGCGACCGCAGCTAAGGATTGGGTTATTCAGGTATCGGAGACACTGACAGATATGGGATTAGATGATGAGATGAAATTGAAGGTGGCTACACGGTTATTTGATAAGAGAGCCCGTACTTGGTGGAATTCAGTAAAGTCTCACTCTCCTATACCGCTGACTTGGACGAATTTCCTCCGAGAGTTTGATGGTCAGTACTATACCTAGTTTCATCAGAAAGAGAAAAAGAGAGAATTTCTGAGCTTGAAACTAGGGAACCTGACCATTGAGGAGTACGAAACTCGTTTTAACGAGTTGATGCTTTATGTACCTGAGTTGGTGAGATTGGAGCAAGATCAAGTAAACTACTTTGAGGAGGGACTCCGTAATGAGATACGGGAGCGCATGATAGTGACTGGCAAGGAGTTATATAAAGAAGTTGTGTAGATGGCCTTACGGGCTGAGAAGCTCGCCACTAAGAATAGACAGACCGAGTTGAGTTCGTAAAGAGAAGGAATCCACCTATGTTCCCGGGTCAGTCTTTAAAGAGAGGTAGAGATTCGACATCTACTGCAGGAAGTACTACCTCAGCGTCTGTGGCATCCACTAGACCTTCATCTCAACAGTCACACCCGAGATCTTCTAGATTTGATCGACCAGTGATGAGTAGACAAGGGGGGACTTCAAGAGGATTGGACAGATGCCGTAATTGCGGAGAATTTCATGTTGGGTCATGTAGACAGCTTGTAAAGTGTTTTCAATGCGGCCAACAGGGGCATATCAAGAGAGATTGTCCTCAGTTGAGACGGGGTACAATAACTACTTCTACTCCTCGGACTCGTCCTAGTATACAGAGGAGAGACACTTCGGGATCACAATCCAGACAGGGCCCAATGATACGGTCAGGCATGGGGAGTAATACCTCAGAGCAGCCATCTTCTAGATCGTAGTCCTAGATTTCTACTAGGGTCTTTGCAGTGACTAAGGATGAAGCTCGAGTTTGACCTAGCACAGTGACAGGTACTATGATTGTGTTTGATAGAGATGCACATGTTTTGATAGATTAAGGCTCCGATAGATCATACGTGAGCATATCATTTGCATCATTCTCAAATAGGAACCTGTCACCATTAGAGGAAGAGATTATAATGCATACTCCTCTAGGCGAGCGGTTAGTAAGAAATACGTATTATAGAGACTGTGGTATTAAAGTTGAAGAAGAAGAATTCATGGGTGATTTAATCCCTTTGGAGATTCGGGACTTTAATTTGATCTTGGGTATGGATTGGTTGTCCACTCATCGAGCAAAGGTGGATTGTTTTAAGAAAGAAGTGATTCTCTAGAGTTTAGAGGGAGCAGAAGTTGTATTTACGGGGGAGTGTCGAGTATTACCTTTTTGTGTAATCTCGGCCCTCAAAGCTCTGAAATTGGTGCGAAAGGGATATCCGACATACTTTGGCTCACGTGATTGATATATCGAGGGAGGAACATAAGTTAGAGAATGTCCCTGTAGTAAGTGAGTTCTCTGATGTATTTCTTGATGAATTACTAGGACTTCCTCTCGATCGTGAGTTCGAATTCACTATTGATTTATTTTCGAGTATCGCACTTATCTCTATTCCTCCATATAGAATGGCTCTGGCAGAGTTGAAGGAGTTGAAAGTACAAGTGCAAGAGTTAGTGGACAAGGGTTTTACATGCCCTAGTATATCTCCGTGGGGAGCACCAGTTTTATTTGTGAAAAAGAAAGATGGTACACTTTGCTTATGTATAGATTACCGACAGCTTAACAAAATGACCATTAAGAACAAGTATCCGTTACCGAGGATTGATGATCTTTTCGATCAATTACAGGGAGCTACAGTGTTTTCTACGGTTGATCTAAGGTTTGGGTATCATCAGTTGAGGATTAAAGAACAGGATGTACCCAAGACAGCGTTCAGGACTCGGTACGGTCATTATGAGTTCTTAGTCATGCCTTTCGGGTTAACTAACTCACCGGCAGCTTTTATGGATCTCATGAACAGGGTGTTCTACCCTTACTTGGACAAGTTTGTTATTGTGTTCATTGATGACATACTGGTTTACTTGAGAGATAATGATGAGCACGCTGCCCACTTGCGTATAGTATTACAAACTTTGCGGGAAAGACAGTTGTATGCAAAGTTTTCGAAGTGTGAGTTTTGGTTACAAGAAGTGGTATTCTTGGGACACGTAGTATCGAGAGCTGGAGTATATGTTGATCCCAAGAAGATAGAGGCAATTTTACAATGGGAGTAACCTAAGACAGTGACGGAGATTCGTAGTTTCCTCGAATTAGCTGGTCATTATCAGAGGTTTGTTTAGGGGTTTTCCTTAATAGCAGCTCCTTTGACCCGTCTAACTCGTAAGGGAGTTAAGTTTGTGTGGGATGATGTTTGTGAGAATCGATTTTAGGAGCTAAAGAACCAGTTAACCTCCACTCCCGTTTTAACACTTCTTGTGAGTGGCAAGGGATTTGTGGTGTACAGTGATGCATCTAAGTTGGTTAGGGTGTGTATTGATGCAGGATGAGAAAGTAATAGCTTATGCTTCCTGGCAGTTGAAGAAGCATGAAGCAAATTACCTTACCCATGATTTAGAGTTAGCACTAGTGGTGTTTGCTTTAAAAATCTTGAGGCATTACTTGTATGGTGAGCATTGTCGGATATTTACGGATCACAAGAGTTTAAAATATTTGCTCACTCAGAAGGAGCTTAATTTGAGGCAAAGGCGATGGTTGGAGTTGATAAAAGATTATGACTTGGTGATAGACTATCATCCGGGAAAGGCGAACGTTGTAGCTGATGCCTTAAGTCGTAAGTCTTCATCGTCTTTAGCAGCACTTAAGAGTTGTTATTTTCCAGCATTATTAGAGATGAAATCTCTTGGGGTCCAGTTAAGAAATGGTGAGGATGGATCCTTATTGGCAAACTTCATTGTGCGACCTTCGTTACTTAATCAGATCAAGGACATTCAGAGGTCTGATGATGAGTTAAGGAAAGAAATTCAAAAATTGATCGATGAGGGAGTTAGTGAGTTCAGACTCAGAGAGGATAACGTCTTGATGTTTAGAGACCGAGTTTGTGTTCCTGAGGGAAACCAGTTGAGGTAGGTGATCATGGAAGAAGCCCATTCATCTGCCTATGCATTACATCCCGGATGCACCAAGATGTATAGGACTATCAAGGAGAATTATTGGTGGCCGGGTATGAAATGAGACGTAGCAGAATTCGTAGCCAAGTGTCTCGTATGTCAGCAAGTTAAGGCGGAGCATCAGAGGCCAGCAGGTACACTTCAGTCTTTACTTGTTCCCGAGTGGAAATGGAAGCAAATAACTATGGATTTTGTTTTGGGATTATTGTAGACACAGAGGGGAAAGGATGCTATCTAGGTGATCGTAGATCGGTTGACTAAGTTCGCTCACTTTTTAGCTGTCCATAGTACATACTCTATTAAGAAGCTGGCTCAGCTCTATATAGATGAGATTGTGAAGCTACATGGAGTTCTCGTTTCTATAGTGTCAGATTGAGATTCTCGATTCACTTCTCAATTCTGGCCGAAATTTCAAGAAGCTCTCGAACCAAATTGAAATTTAGCACTGCTTTTCACCCATAGACGGATGGTCAGTCAAAGAGGACTATCTAGACTATGGAGGATATGTTGAGGGCGTGTGTCATGGATATTCTTGGGAGTTGGGATAGACATTTACTATTAATGGAATTTGCTTACAACAATAGCTTCCAGTCTAGAATCGGTATGGCACCGTACGAAGCTTTATATGGAAGGAAATGTCGTACTCCACTTTGTTTGGATGAAGTGGGTGAAAGAAAGTTAGTGTGGAATTGATCGATCTAACTAATGACAAGATCAAGGTTATACGAGAGAGGCTAAAAGTAGCCCAGGATAGGCAGAAGAGCTATGCAAATAAACAGAGAAAAAACTTGGAGTTTGAGGTCATGATAGAGTTTTTCTTAAGGTGTCTCCTTGGAAAGGTAATAATTTGAATGCTTTGTGGTTTTAAGTTTTATTTGATTATATTATTATGGTAAATTATGATATCTTGTTGGATAATGAAAGGTGTGATTCGATTTACGAAGCGGGGAAAGCTTAACCCGAGGTATATTGGACCCTTTCGTATCATTGAAAGGATTGGGCCAGTGGCTTACAGACTTGAATTACCCCCGGAGTTAGATTGGATCCATAATGTCTTCCACGTCTCGATGTTGAAAAAGTGTGTTCCCAATCCTTCCCACATTCTAGAGACACCACCGATTGAACTGCATGAAGATTTAAAGTTCGAGGTGCAGCCGGTACGTATTCTAGATCGAAAGGATCGAGTGCTGAGGAACAAGAGCATTCCAATGGTGAAAGTATTATGGAAGAATGCTCGAATGGAAGAAATGACATGGGAAGTAGAGCATCAGATGAGGAGTCAATACCCGCATCTATTTGTCGAATCTGGTAAGTGAAATTTTGAGGTCAAAATTTTATTTTAAGGGGGGTAGAATTATAAAACCCGACCCTATAAGTACATGTCATAACATACATGCACTGAGTAGCATGTTATTATCCTAGAAAAGTCCCTAAGAATAGACGAAACTTGATATTGTACCTAACGGTATACTTGAATTGATTTAACCTCAAACTAGTTCAAATACGAATCGTAGGATGAAATTTAACATTTTATAGTCAAGGAATGACTAAAAAAGATTGTTCGGAGTTCGAGGGTTCATTTGGGGAAAAATTAAAATTTTGATGTTTAAGGGTAAAATCGTCATTTTGCCACCTAAGATAATAATTTGATAATGGAGTGAAATTTTTGACCAAGATTAACTATTTGGAGTATAATTTAATGATAGGAAGTGAAAAAGTTTAATTCTGGTGATTTCTGGAGTGTAGGGGCAAAATCGTAATTTTACCACTCACGGATAAAATTTGAGATTTTGAGAGAATTTAAATCAAATTTAACAAATTGGAGAATGGTATGAGTATAAGGGATGAAAAATATGTCTATGGGCAATTTTTCAGTTTTTAGGGCAAAAATGTAATTTTTCACTTTTATGGGGGCAAAAGTGTAAATTTCAAAAATTACTCCACCGAGACTTTGGATAAGTCTGAGAATTTTATCTAAGCTATGGATATGTGGGACAAGTTTATGATGAAAATTTGGAAACAAATGGATGAAATTTTAAAAATGGGCCAATGGGAAAGTGACAGGTGGTATTTTTTTTAATGATATAATATTATTTTAATGAGAAGTGAGCCCATTTAAACCCCATTTTAAGTGCTGGCCAGCCATAAGGGAGAACAAGAAAGAAAATAGAGAGGAAAGGAAGAAAAAAGGAAAACCAAAGAGAAACAAGAAAATTCAAAGGGGAATTCGCGTTTTTCGCCCGTTTACGCGTCTAACGGTAAGATTTTTCGATTTTAGCTTGATTTCTACCTTTCCTATGCCTTTATTTCCATTTAGCATGCTTGAGGAGAGAGATCAAAAAGTGATATCAAGGGCTGGACGAAATTCTAGGGGAGAGAAATTGAAATTTTTAGGTTTTGATTTTTAGTTAAATTGATAGTTTTAGTTAGTTAAATGTGTTTAGAAATTAAATTGGGCAAGAAATCATTAAATTTTCACAATACCCACTCTTGGCTGGATGCTCAATGCTGTACAATGATGATGAATTGATTTTATTCTAAGGGAAATGAAGAGAAAATGATGAAAAACGATTAAACGTGATAGAAAAACAAAGTAGAAAATTAACCGAGTTAATGTCCCATTTTTGGCCGAATTTTCCAAGGAAGGGAGTGAGCTGATTTTGTTGTTTTTAGAAGGTTATTGGCTGATATTTAATGGTTAGAAATGTTGGAGAGAGAATGGGATGATTTAGAGCTAAAATGGAGCGCGTTAGCAATTTATCGGGCAAAGTGCCAAAAATAGGTTAATACCGCGTTTAAGCCGTTTTTGGCTATTGCATTTCATACCATGCATTAGTATAGGATTTAAGTCAAATATATAGTGATTTAGCATTAATGTGATGAATTGAATAAATTTTTGCAATGTGTCTAGGAGGAGAGCCTTCCGGTAAAGGCAAGAAAATCGTACCCGACGAGTAGTTATCGGGGCATCTAAAAAGCAATTAGTTTATACAAACGGTGAGTAAACCTATTATTATTGTGAATTATCTAGAGTTATTTTAAAAATGCTCTTTATGTATTTTATGAAATGAAAATGAGATTAAAATAGGATTTTCGATGTTTTAGAAATAAATGTGACAAAAAAATATATATATTGCGTTGATTATGAAATTGAGTAATTAGAGGCTGTTAACTGTCTTGAAAATTATATATTTTCCTATGAATGGCTTATAAGATATAAGTATATGTGGCTATATTTTGTAAGTGCATTGAGAAATTTATGTAAGCTGTTTTTACTATGCAGGCTGGGTAAATAAATAAAAGCCACGTTATACTGTCGAAATTTTATTAAAATTGGTGGGTTAGTCACTGCAGTGACAGGTTTCTGTGGACTGCCTATTAGAGGGGCACGGTAAACCCGGTTATATAGTTACTCCGGTTGTAGAGGCAAGGAGGGTAACTCTTGGGGTAGTATTAGAGCTCACTTCACGTCGAACCCCCACGTGAATGTGTAATTCGGCCAACGCCAAGGAACGACTTGTTTTAAAAATAAAAATGTGTTTCACGTGTGAATATCTTAACAACCTTAGCGGACTCGGTTAGATACCTCGACCAAGGTATCCCCGAGGATTAGTTTTGGCTTGAGCCTTGTTTTCAATAAAGGTTATAAGCCTTGACAACTGTTTTGGTAAATTACAAATGTTTTATGGTTTAAGAAAGAAATTGAAAACCTTAAGAAATGGTTTGTGATTTGTTGTTTAAACTTGCCTCCATTTTACTCGCCTTTAGATATTTATGATAATGTCTGTTTACTCATTGGGATTGCAAAATCTCACCCACCTCCTTTCCAAACATTTCAGGTTTGTGGTAGCTTGTAGATGCCTTATTTTGTAGAGGATTCCAGTTGACATCTCTACCACACAGACAGTAGGTTTCTAGCACCAACACTGGGTGCATTTTGGGCCACTTGTCATTGTAACCATTATTGTACATTATAACTTTGTAAATTTTTGTTTGTGTGAATTTATTTTACTTACACGTTACAAAAGATTTCTTACATGTGTTTCTATAAATATTATTTTATATAAAAAATACTATATTTTAATCAATATTTTGAATAGTGATATTTATCTATAAATCCTTTTAAAATATTTTTGTCTTTTGATTTACTTTAGCAGGAAACTACTGGAAATTGTTTAAAATGGAATGTTTAAAAATGATTGCTCACAGAAAAGGCAAGAAGCTGATATGTAAGCCTTGCGGGATTCTGATTGGCATTTCGGGTAATGAGTGTCAATTGGAACGTCGCGGCGGTTGTCATGGGCCCGAGGAAGGTTCTAGGTCGTGACAAAAGTAATCATGTGTAAAGATTTTTGTTCACATGTTGATCTGTATGTTATGCCTTGAAAGGTAACATTGCATGATAACTACAACTGTGTGTGTGCGGTGTGGGAGTGCACCTGATGATATTTGGCTGTGTACGGGGTGGGAGTGCACTTGACGATGATGATGAGGTGTGATGTGGGAGTGCACCTGACGATGATATTGTAATGTGCGGTGTGGGAGTGCACATGATGACCTAGCTATGTGCGGTGTGGGAGTGCACATGAGTTGGGGGGGGCCAGTAGTTGTATATATGGTTATATATGTTATAGAGAGGTTAAGGAAATAAAATGTGATTGTATTGAATGTTGAGTGTTGATAATTGTTAGATACGTTCAAATTGATTTTTGTTGCAGCAGGAACGGATCTTCATCGTAGTAAAAATCCCCCTAATTTTATCTGCCCTAAATTTCACTGTAGCGAGAAACTCTCGGGTGCTTGGGTGTCACGACCCGGTACTCCTCTCTAGCCCGTGACAACCACCGCGGTGTCCCAATAGACACTCATTACCCGAAATGCTAACGAAAACCCCGCAAGGCTTTAATATCAGTTTCTCATTTCCCTTGTGAGTAACCGTTGCCAAATATCATGTTCTAATAGATTTTAAGCTATTTCCAACTTAAAACAATAAAAAAATGATTTTTGTCTCATAGGGGCATTTTGGTCAATTTTTCTTGAAAATTATGAAACCAGCTAAAAATGTAGTATGCAAGTACAAAACACATAATTCATAATCAAAAATAAGTTTAAACGTCTAAAACCTTCATTTAAAATGAAATTATGATTATTTGGATATAATAAAAAAATAAAAGAAATATTCAATAAAATATTCAATAAAATATTCTATTTTCTCATAAAACAATATTTTCAGAGTTATACGTAAATAATTTTTTGCAGCCTAAAAGCAAAATAAATTCATACATACTATAATACAGTAAGCCAGAGTATTTAATTTAATTTATAATAACCAGTGGGTCCCCGAATAAGGAAAAGTAAGGGAGACTGTGAACCTACAGTTTGGAGGATGCAAATCCAATGGTAGCCTTGATGAAATCAGCTATCTACAGCCTATTCTGAGCCTAAAATGGGTGGAAAGGAGGGTGGTGAGATTATATAATCCCAGTGAGTAAACAAACATCATCCAAAATATCTACAGTCAAGTAAGTGGAGACGATTAAAATATTCCATCTCAATATGTATTTCATAACATAAATATTCATTTCATTTAAATAATCAACATGGCTTATGAGTATTTTAAAAGCTTGGCTCCTGCCAAAATCATTCTTGGGAATACCTTGGCCGAGGCATTTAACCGAGTCCGCCAAGGCTGTTAAAAAGTTTCGTATACACATAAACATATTTTTAGTTTGAAAAACACAGCCGTTCCTTGGCTTTAGCGAAGTTCATCATCACGAGGTGGTTCGGCGTGACGTGAACTCTAACCATACCTCAGGAGATACCCTACGTGCCTCTCCAACCGAGGTACCTATATAACCGGATTTCGTGCCCCTCTAATAGGCTAGTCCATAGAACCCGCCCACTGCAGCAAGCTAAACCCACCATACAATAAAAATTCAACAGCATGACATGTCAATTTTATCATTATCCAGCCTATCAAGGCAAACAACAGTTTATACATTTTCAACACAAGTACCAATTCAGCCATTCATGCCAATATTGCCATAAGCCAATCAATTAGAACCATAAATTCATAATACATCAAATGGTCTCCAATTACTCTATTTTCAAAGCCATCATTCAACTTCAAGACAATTTATAAAATCATTTCATTTAAACACATTTTGTTTATAAAATCTAAAAATTAATCATTTAACTCATTTTTCATAAAATTCACAAAATTGAATAAAAAGACCACTTTAGATAATTAAAATAATGATAAGGTTACTCACTATTTTGGGAGTCAAATTTTTAGAGTACTCCGATTATCGATCCTCGGGTACAATTTCTTTGCCTTTATCGAAGGATTCACCACCTAGACATAATGCACAATCAAGCAATTTACCACATTGGTGTTAAACTATTATAAAACTATATGGATGCATGAAATGGAATGCAAATTGTTCGGATTATCATCTAAACACGGTGTTCTACACAAATTCAATTGTGTACCTAAATAAAACGGTATTGGCCTAATTCGATCTATCACTCGATTAATTGGCCAATGTGTCCAATTCAACTCCAATTAACTCCATTTTTTCTTGCAATTCTCCAAACCATCAAACATAAGTCAAATAGCATAAAATTTAGCAAAATCATCTTCACATTTTCTCTTGGGAATTTTGGCCATGATGGGTGCATCAACACTATGATTTTTCCTACTTGATTTTCTCACCATAATTCATCATTTCCTAACCAATTCACTTGAAATAAAATCAAATCCACCATCCACACTTTACATGGAAAATTCGGCCAATGATGGGTGATGGGAGAACATGAATTTTTCTTGCTTGATTTTCATGTTACACATCACCAATAAACTTAAAACACTAAAATACATTGAAATCTAACCAAATCAAACATCAAAACTCCTCCCCCCATGTCCGGCCAGCAAGGGTATCCTCATGCAAACTTGATTCTCAACCATGAAAAATGAAAAAGAATGCATAGGAAAGGTAGAGCACAAGCTAGAATTGAAAAATCTTACCTTTTTTCACTTGTTTCCTTGAATTTTCACACTTTTCCCTTGAATTTTTCCACCTAGGGTTTTTGTTCTTCTTTTCTTGCTTTGTTCTTCCTTTGGCCGGCCATATGGAGAGAAATGGGCTGATTTTGTGCTGATTTTTAAGCCAAATAATAAATGGATAAAAATTTAACACATGTCACCATTCCATTGGCCCATGTGTCATACTTACCCATTAAGCAATCTCTCTCCACCATTTAAAATTCCTCAATTATCTATAATAATAATGGGTGAAATTCATGTGCTAGACAAGTGTTGGGTGGTGTAAAATTACAATTTTGCCCTTGGGGTGGCAAATGACTATTTTACCCTTATGCTAGAAAAAATGTCAGAATTAAAATTTTTCACTTCTCAAACTCAAATTATACTCCAAATGATCAATCTTAGTCAAAAATTTCATCCAACACTCACATCTTAACCTCGGGTGACAAAATGACCATTTTGCCCCTAGGTCATGAAAATTCTAATTTGACTTCAAATAGGTTCTCGAACTCCGAATCACCATTTTAAGTCATTTTGGGATTTTAAAATTCTCAATTTCATCTTAAAATCTCTATTTGAACTAGTTCGAGGCTTAATTCAACTTAGTTGCACTACTAGGTACACTACCAACTTTTGACGATTTTTCGGGGCTTTCCAAGTATGCAAGCATATTGTTAAACACATGAATGACATGGCCAGTATTTATAAAGTCAGGATTGACATTGGGGCTTAACCTAGCTCTTGGTTTTCGTTCTCGTTGCAGCAAGAAACTCTCAGGTGGTTTCCTACTTTGATTTTCGCTGCAGCGAAGTTGTATTCTCGTTGCAGCAAGAAACTATCCGTCTTGTTGGAAATCTGGTGCATGTACTCACTCTTTAACTTCATTGTTGGTCATGGATCTTTCAATACTAAGGCATTAAATAATCAAGGGTTGAATTGAGGGGTTTTAACAAGGAATTAAGCTAAATAACATTGTTTTCAACATAACTGCATCATGTTTTCTAAAACTTCCCGTATTGTTTGCTTGTTCCCTTCCTATGTTCACTCACTGGGTTTATACTCACTATTTTTAACTTCATGTTTTCAGATTCAGAGGCAGTTGGGATCTAGATTGAGGTGTCCACTTGTATTCGCCTTTTGGTAGGTACCATGGCATTTAGTAGCCGTACCACACCCAGAGTCACTTCGCTGGTAGTCAAGGGTCTTTTACATATGTACATGTACACTTAATGTAAATTGCTAAGACTTATGTTATAAAAAATATATGTATATTTTGATTGATGAGTCCACTATTAGTTGGCAATGGATGACATTATTTTTGGGATGATACAAATATAAGGATTTTAATTGCCATGATATATTATTGAAATACTGATAGTTGAGAATTAAGAATTGTGGCTTTAGGAATGATGATGTTGATTGATAGAATGATGAACAAGATCATATAAAAAGGCTTGCTTAGGCTTAGTGGGCTATGCTCATTAGGCCCACGCACTTGTCATGGCTCAAGATTTGGGTTGTGACATAATTTCATTATGGAAAATGGCATACATATTTTTAATTCTTTTACCAATGAATGCTACTTTGTTAGTGTTAACATCAATTACTTGACATGCATGGGAATCAAAGCATACTCTAAAACCTCTATCACAAAGCTAACTAATGCTTAGCAAATCATGTTTTAAACCTTCAACAAATAAGAAATGCTTGATTTGTGTTTGAGATGTATTACCAATTGTTCCAATTCCTTGGATAATACCCTTGGAGTCATCACCAAAGGAAACACTACCACACTTCTTCTTATCAAGGTTAGTAAGTAAGTTTTCATTGCCGGTCATGTGTCTCGAGCAGCCATTATCCAAGTACCAAGGCTACTTTTTCTTTGGTTGAGCTTCAAAACATTGATCTTTTTGTCCTTACTCAACCTACAAAACAAATTTTCAATTTTTCTTTAAAGGTACCCATACTTTGATGGGTCTTTGGGGGTTAGCAATCACATGGGATCCTTTTGAAACCTAAACTAATTTGGTTTTGGGGAAGATTCTATTAGAATGGAAACATTCATAGAACAAATGACCTTTCCTACCACACATATAATAGTGACATGAGACAACATTAATTTTCTTTCTAAGGTTTGTTTTTCTTTTAAGCTCTTCTTCATCTTTTGATTTCAATTTAGTCTTTCTTCTTTATTGAATTTAAGTGTAGCATTTTCATCAGCAACTCTTTGTAATTCAAAACTTTTTCCTTCCAATTCAAGCTTCAAGAATTCAGAATTAGTTTTGGATTGTTCTAGTTCAATTTGAAGCATGTTCCTTTGATAAAAACTAAAGTTGTACTAATGCTTGATTTTCTCTAATTCTTCATTCAATGCAATAGCCTTTTTCTTCATAGTCTTATATTTTAGAGCAAGTTTTTTCAAATTCAGCATATAGACAGTCATATCCATCTTGCAAATCATCATAGGAAATATCACATGAATTAAAAGTTACCTTAATTTCTTCTTCCTTTGCCATCATGCAAAAATTGGCTCTTTCTTTCAATCTCTTTTTCCTCTTCTGAACTTGATGAATTACTATCAGACCATGTTGCTGCCACCATTGCTTTTTTGGGTTTCTTCATTTTCTTTGAGGTTTTTTCTTTGAGCAATGGGCATTTTGATATGAAGTGTCCTGGTTTTTTGCATTCAAAACACACCATCTCATCTTTCATGTTGAAATCACCCTTGTGCTTGTTTTTCTAAGAGGAACCTTTATCCTTCTTGTAATTTTTTCTTCCAAACTTTTTGCCTTTTTGTCCCATTAGCTTTCTAAATCGTCTGGCCATCATGGCTTGCTCTTTTTCATCATCACTTGATAGCTTTTCTAACTCCTTCTCAAGTAAACTAATCTTGAGTGCCAAATTTTTCTTCTTACCTTTGGATTCTTTCTTTTCCTTTTATTCTTCTTTTTTCATTTCAAGTTCTTTTGTGAGTAGTGAGCCACAAATTTCATCAAGTGTGACCACATTGAGATCTTTAGCCTCTCAAATAGTTTTGACTTGGGGTTTCTAGCTTTTAGGGAGGCATCTAAAGATTACTCGCTCATGTTCAGGAATGGTTTTACTAAGTTGATTGAGCTTGATTTTAATATTGGTAAACCTATCAAACATGGTAGTGACATCTTCACCTGATTCCATCTTAAACATTTCATAATTATGGGTGAGTAAGGCAATTTTGGACTCCTTTACTTGTGATGTCCTCTCATGAATGACTTTAAGTTTTTCTCAAATCTCTTTGGCTGTGGTACAACTAGAGATTTTGTTGAATTCTAAAAGAGTAAGTGCAAAATGAAGGGTGTTGATGGCTTTAAAATTTGTTTAGACCTTTTTGACTTTGGCCTCAGTTCATTCAGCTCTAAGATTAGGCATTTTCTCACCAGTAACAAAACTAGGTGAGGTGGGAACATAAAGTCCTTCCGTAATAACATCCCACATTCATAGTCAAGGGCTCTAATATATATGGGCATCCTAATGCTTCAATAGGCATAATTTGATCCATCAAATAGAAGAGGCCTATTTGTGGATTGACCCTTAGCAACAACTAACTTTTTGCAAAGCCATGTGGATCTTCCCTAAGGATGTTAAGCCTTAGTGTTGAGGGTATGGCTTTGATACCACTTGTTGGTCCTATTGGAGTGCTAGAGGGGGTAAATAACACTTAAAATTTCTGTTCAGCCCTTTAGAGCTTGAAGAGCTCTTCATCAACAAGATGAAGGGAAGGACTATAACTTATTAGAATTACAAGACACCAAGTAAAGAAAGGTAAAGAGAAGTGGACAATGCAAGAGTATTTATAGTGGTTCGATACCCTTGACCGACATCCACTACCTTGATCTCTAAATCAAGGATTTTCAATCGAACTTCACTATACCAGTGGAATTAATAGCTTCCATCAAGCTTTTACAAGGTGAGCTTCTATCACAAGCTCTAATCCCTTACAACAAGCTTTAGAGTGCTTCCCACACTCTAATTTTCTAATAAAAAGAAGAAAAAGAAGCATAACTAAGTACCTTTACAAGTCTGGACAGATTACAATCAAGCTCAAACACTTTTTCTAAATATAAAATGTAGAACAAGTGTTTTTTGGTGAAGAATGTTTGGCTTTTTGCTTAAAGTAGCTATTTTCTCTTCAGATTTATCTTCTTTGACCTTTGAAGCTTCTTTTTATATTTAAGAGTCATATTTTACTATTAGAGACAGTTTTTAGTAGTTAGAAACAATTATAATGCACTTCTAGCTGTTATTTTGTTCTATAGAGCTTAACTTTAAAAAGGTAAACAAACTTCGGCTAACCGGTTACAAGTAGCTCTAACCGATTACAGCTTCTCTACCTTGCACTGTCTTGTTATTATGTTATCTGCTCTAACCGATTACAGGAGGCTCTAACCTATTAAGAGTTCTCTGTCTTCAAACGTCTCTTCTTCAACAGACTTCCTCTAACTAGTTATGACAGGCTCTAACTAGTTACAAACTTTCTATTTTCACTTCTCTAGATAATAGTCTTTCTCTAGTTGGTTGGCTCTTCCTTAACTGATTGAGGCTTTACTTCCTTCAACCATAACCAATTAAAATTAGCTTTAATTGATTAAAAGATCTTTGAATTTTGAACTTCTCCATTTTGGCTCCTGTCAATAGTCAACTATATTTTCAAACTTGTTTTTGGCACTTGAACATACTAGGACCTTGTGCTTTAATCGATTAACCAGACCTCTTAAATCGATTAGCATATTTCTGTTTTACTTCAGCTTATCACATAGCCATGCCTTAATTGATTAAGGTCCCTTGTTAATTAGTTATTAAGGTTCTGTTTTTGTTTATTACTTGCTCTGTTTTTGTTTATTACTTGCTCTTTCTCTCTTAACTAATTAACTCTTCATTAAACTTAGCAAGCTCCTTGACTTGCTTTTAATTAATAGCTTTGTTAGGGGTATAAAATTAAATCTCGAACACTTAAATAGTGAGGATAGACATTAATGCATGAAGAATGTTTTGTTATCATCACAAACATATGGAGTCAATAAGAACTACCTCAATGTTGTTATAAATAACAAAATGTTATACATGAATAACTTAAAATTACAATTTTCATACAAACACAAATTGGCTTGTAGGGCTTATGCTAATAATCTCCCACTAACACTAAAGCCAATCGCCTGTGTATCTAATACCAATGTTCTCAATATGACAATTATGCTTCTGTTGGGAAAGTGCTTTAGTGAGAGGATCAGCAATATTATCCTCAGTGGGTATACGTTCTATGAAAATGTCTCATCTTCCAATGATCTCCCTGATCACATGGTAACGCTGTAATAGATGATTGGATTTTTTATGAGACCTTGCTTCCTTCACTTGTGCAATGGCTCCATTGTTATCACAATACATAAGTATTAGATCAACAATGCTAGGAACCACATCTAGTTTAGTAATGAATTTCTTAATCCAAACTGCCTCTTTCGCTGCCTCAAATACAGAGATGTATTCAGCCTCGGTTTTAGAATCCACACTCATCTCTTGTTTGGAACTTTTTTGACTCACTGCACCTTCATTGAGTGTGAACATATATCCATTTTGTGACTTGCTATCGTCTTTGTATGTTTGAAAGCATGCATCCGTATAACCCCTTACTTGGAGTTTGTTTCCTCCATAAACCAAAAATACATCCTTAGTTCTTCGTAAGTACTTCAGGATTTTTTTCACAACTATCTAGTGACCTTCACCAGGATTAACTTGGTATATGCTCGTGACACTTTGAGCATAAGATATCTAGTGCAAAGCATCGTACACATGATAGATCATATTGCTGAAGAATATAGGATCTTATCTATGCGATCTCTCTCCTCTTGATTCTTTAGACACATGTCCTTAGAAAGATAGATGCCTAGCAACATAGGCAACTGTCCCTTCTTGGACTCCATCATGCTAAACCTCTTTAGCACCTTGTCTATTTATGTGGATTATGAGAGACCTAGTAACCTTTTAGATCTATCTTTGTAGATCTTCATTCCCAGAATCGAGGTTGCTTCTCCTAAATCCTTCATTGAGAATTTTTTGGACAGCCAAATCTTTATAGATTGTAGCAATGGTATATCATTTTCTATTAGCAATATGTCATCAACATAGAGCACTAGGAAAATTATGGCACTCCCACTAGCCTTTGTAAATACATATGGTTCATCCTCATTTTTGATGAAGTCGAACCCTTTTACAGCTTCATCAAAACAGATGTTCCAACTCCGAGAAGCTTGCTTCAGTCCATAAAAGGACTTTTGAAGCTTGCACATCTTTTAGCATTAACATTGGATATAAAACCTTCAAGTTGTGTCATGTACACTTCCTCTCACAAGTTTCCACTAAGGAATGTAGTTTTTACATCCATTTGCCAAATTTCATAATTATGGTATGTAGCAATTGCAAGCAAAACCCTAATGGATTTAAGCATAGCAATTGGTGATAAGTTTTTTTTAAAGTCAATACCTTGTCTTTGTTTGTAACCTTTTGCTACTAGTCTAGCTTTAAAGGTTTGCACCTTGCCATCTACATCGATCTTTCTCTTAAAGACCCACTTGCATCGAATAGGTTTTATCCCTTCAGGTGGATCCACCAAAGTCCATACTTGGTTGGTATCCATGGCATCCATTTTAGATTTCATGGCTTATAGCATTTATCAGAATCGATGTCCAACATTGCCTCCTTATAAGTTGTAGGCTCATCATTTATGGGCAATGCATCATTTTTTAAGAGAAATCCATATTTCTCCAAAGCTTGACATATCCTATAAGATCTTTTAAATGGTTATGCCCATTGAGATTGTGGTTGTACATCAAATGCACAATCTCAAGTTTAAATTCCAATGGAATGTCAATTTATGGGTCTAGAACTTCTTCGAGTACAACTTTACTCCCACTAGCCTTTCATCTAAGAACTCTTTCTCAAGCAAAGTGGCATGCCTTAAGACAAACACTTTTTGCTTAATGGGATTATAGAAATAATATCAGTGTGTTTCTTGAGGATATCCCACAAATTTACATTTGTTTAATCTCGCTCCTAGCTTATCAGACGTTGTACGCTTCACATAAGCAATACATCCCCAAATCCCGGCATACGACAAGTTGGGCCTTTTCCCACTATATATCTCATATGGTGTCTTATCAACTGATTTGGTAGAAACTTGGTTCAGTATGCGAGCAGCAGTTGCTAAGGCATATCCCCAGAAAGATATAGGAAGATTTACATGACTCATCATGGATCGAACCACGTCCAATTATGTTTGATTCCTTCTCTTAGACACCCCATTGTGTTGTGAAGTCCTTGGAGGAGTCCATTATGCGAAAATCCCATTCTCTTTTAGATAATCTTGAAACTCTTGGCTAAGATATTCTCCTCCTCAATTAGATCTAAGAGTGAGAACACTCTTCCCAGTTTGTTTCTCAACCTTTGCTCTATATTTTTTGAACTTGTAAAAGGATTCAGACTTATATTTCATCAAATATACATAACCATAGCAAGAATGGTCATTTGTGAAGGTGATGAAGTAGAAGTATTTTCCTCTAGCATTAGTATTCATAGAACCACATACATTTGAATGTACAAGTCCTAATAACACCCTAGCTCATTCACCCTTCTTGGTGAAAGGCAACTTGGTCATCTTACCAAGGAGACAACACTCACAGGTTCTATAAGATTCATAATTAAATGGATCGATATAACCTTGTTTGTGTAACTTGGTTAAGTGAGTCTCATTGATGTGTCTAAGCCTATGTGCCAGATGTAAGATGGTTTTGGATCATCTTTCTGTACTTTCTTGACCTCTATATTGAGTATGGGTTTTTTAGGATAAAGAATATAGAGACTATTCGAATGTGTCCCTACACCATAATGCATATCTCCCTTCAAGAAAGAACAACAATTGCCCTTAATGCAAAATTTAATATCATCATATAATGCCATGTATGACATAGATATGGTATTTCAAGATATGAAAGGAACATAGTTGTGAGACCTTGACCTCTATAGCCTCGTAACTAGGTGTAGACGCGATAACCTAGACTAGGGGTAATTTCATCATTTCCTTAGTGAGCACTTAGAAGTATGCTTCCAAACAATATTAAGGCCTAAGTAAGTCTAATGCATAAATGAATAAAAATAAGGGTAAATGATTAACGAAATAAAAATAATGATGATTTCCAAGGTAGGGGCAAAATGGTCATGTTTTATCTCAAGACAAAAAATTTTTTATGTTTTCGTGAACCCGAGTATTTCTAGACCATTCTAGACTTTGTTTCAGTGTAAAAAGAGTAAAAAGATTGCACAAAGAATTAGAGAAGAGCAAGCTAACTTGTTGAGGGCATTTTCATAATTTAAATGGAAATTGGATAAGTTCTAACTATAAATATCTTTTTCTTCCAGCAGCTTCTTCTTCTTCCTTCTTCTTTCTCACGTTTCTTCATCCTCCATGGGTGTTTTCTTCAAGCTTCCATAACTCTCTCAAGCTAGCTCCACTTTTCATGCTTTTGTGTACCCTTTCATAGAACCTTTGTGCTCTTTCACTCGCTCACTTTAAAACCCTTGAAAAGTCTTACTTGCATATTCTTTCTCACTAGCTAGGTGTTTTAGAGAGATAAAGAAGGAGTTTCTATAATAGCTTGAAAATTATTGGAAAGAATTTCAAATTTACAAAGCTACCAAGGTGAGTAGTGAATTAAAACTTATTTTTAGTTATTGATAATGTCTAGTAATTTGATTTGTGAGTGTTTTATTGTTGAGATTGTTTAATCATTTTTAGTGTAACTAGAGTAGTGCAAATAATAACCATTAATGGTAGTTGGAAGCTAGCAGGAATGACTAGTAGAACTCAATTTAGAAAATAGCTTTGGAATAGTATTAATGCCAAGTTGGGTTGATGGTGATGATGCTAATGTGATGATAGGTTCCAACGAAGCCCCACCACCCCATTTGGACCATTAGAGGAAGTTGGAGTTGAGTAAAGATTTACCGAATACCGGTGAGTGACCTTGCATTTCAAAATTATTTTGGGAATGTGAATGTATTTGCACAAAACATTTGAATGATTTTATCCAACCTTTCCTAAAAAAAAAAATCTACCTAGGGAACAAGCCTTTGGTGAATGTTTCTATCTTGTGAAAGTGTTCCATATAATCGTTCATGTGTTATCACAATATGCATTGGATGTTCATTTTTTTTTTTGAGATAATGATGACCCAGCTATGTGCGTGTGGGAGTGCACATGAGCTGATGATGACCCAACTATGTGCGAGTGGGAAGTGCACATGAGCTGATGATGGTGGGATGGTATACATGATGATGTGTATATATATATATATA
>NC_030857.1:11081740-11090204 GCF_000208745.1 Theobroma cacao | reverse complement strand
TAACCCACCAATTTTAATAAAATTTCGACAGTATAACGTGGCTTTTATTTATTTATCCAGCCTGCATAGTAAAAGACAGCTTACATTCTATTCCCAATGCAATTATAAAATATAGCCACATATACTCATATATCATAAGCCATTCATAAGAAAATGTATTTTTCAAGACAATTGGTAGCCTCAAATTACTCAATTTCATAATCAACACAATACATTTTTATTTGTCACATTTATATCTAAAACATCAAAAATCCCGTTTTAATCTCATTTTCATTTCATAAATTACATAAAGAGCATTTAAAAATAAACTCTAGATAATTTACAATAATAATAGGTTTACTCACCGCTTGTACAGATGAAATGCTTCCTAGGTGCCCCGATCACTGTTGGTTGGGTACGACTTCCTTGCCTTTACCGGAAGGCTCTCCTCCTAGACACATTGCAAAATTTACCCAATTCACCACATTGATGCTAAATCACTATATAATTAACTTAAATCCTATACTAATGCATGGTATGAAATGCAATAGCCTGAAATGGCTTAAACGCGATATTAACCTATTTTTGGCACTTTGCCCGATAAATTGCTAACGTGCTCTATTGTAGCTCTAAGTCATCCCATTCTCTCTCCAACATTTCTAACCATTAAATATCAGCCAATAACCTTCTAAAATCATCAAAATCAGTTCACTTTCCTCCTTGAAAAATTTGGCCAAAAATGGGACATTATCTCGGTAAATTTTTTACTTTGTTTTTCTATCACATTTAACCATTTTTCATCATTTTCTCTTCATTTCTCTTAGAATAAAAATCAGATCATCATCATTGTACCTCATTGCAGATTCGGCCAAGGGTGGGTATTGTGAAAATTTAATGCTTTCTTGCCCAATTTAATTTCTAAACACATTTAACTAACTTAAACTATCAATTTAACTAAAAATGAAAACCTAAAAATTTCAATTTCTCCCCCCTTGAAATTCGGCCAGCCCTTGATGTCACTTTTAGATCTCTCTCCTCAAGCATGCTAAATGGAAACAAAGGCATAGGAAAGGTAGAAATCAAGCTAAAGTTGAAAAATCTTACCGTTAGACGCATAAACGGGCGAAAAACGTGAATTCCCCTTTGAATTTTCTTGTTTCTCTTTGGTTTTTCTTTTTTTCTTCCTTTCCTCTCTATTTTCTCTCTTATTCTCCCTTATGGCCGGCCATCGCTTAAAATTGGGTTTAAATGGGCTGACTTTTCATTAAAATAATATTAAATCATTAAAAAGTGTCATGTGTCACTTTCCCATTGGCCCATTTTTAAAATTTCATCTTTTAAACTTTAATTTTTAACCACTTAACATACCATAGTTGTTCATACCAAAAATAAATAAATCCTATGATTTTGACAAGTTTTGGGTGGTGAAAATTATGGTTTTTACCCCGGGACGATAAAATTATCGTTTTGCCCCTATGTTTCGAAAATTGCCGAAATTGAAAATTTTCACTTCCTATCATTAAATTATACTCCAAAAAGTTAATCTTGGTCAAAAATTTCACTCCATGATCAAATTATTATCTTAGGTGGCAAAATGACGATTTTTGCCCCTGAACATCAAAATTTTCAATTTTAGCCCTAATGAACCCTCGAACTCCGAACAATCATTTTTAGTCATTCCTGGACTATAAAATATTAAATTTCATCCTACAATTCCTATTTGAACTAGTTCGATGTTAAATCAACTCAAGTGTACCGTTAGGTACGATACCGGGTTTCGTCTATTCTTAGGTGCTTTCCTAGCATAATAACATGCTACTCAGTGCATGTATGTCATGACATGTGTTTATAGGGTCAAGTTTTACAATTATACTCCCCTTAAAATAAAATTTTGACCTCAAAATTTCACTTACCAGATTCGACAAATAGATACGAGTATTGGTTCCTCATCTGATGCTCTACTTCCCATGTCATTTCCTCCATTCGAGCACTTTTCCACAACACTTTGACCATTGAAATACTCTTGTTCCTCAGTACTCGATCCTTTCGATCCAAGATACTCACAGGTTGCACCTCAAACTTCAAATCATCATGCAACTCGATCGGAGGTGCTTCGAGGATGTGAGAGAGATCTGGTACATATTTCTTAAGCATGGAGACATGGAAAACATTGTGGATCCGATCTAACTCCGGAGGTATTTCTAACCGATAAGCCACTGGTCCAATTCTCTCAATGATTCGGAATGGTCCAATATACCTCGGGTTAAGCTTTTCTCGCTTCGTAAATCGAATCACACCTTTCATTATCCAACAAGATATCATAATTTACCATAATAATATAATCAAATAAAACTTAATACCACAAAGCATTCAAATTATTACCTTTCCAAGGAGACACCTTAAGAAAAACTCTATCATCGACCTCAAACTCCAAGTCTTTTCTCCGTTTATCTACATAGCTCTTCTACCTATCCTGGGCTACCTTTAGCCTCTCTCGTATAACCTTGATCTTGTCATTAATTAGATCGATCAATTCCACACTAACTAACTTTCTTTCACCCACTTCATCCCAACAAAGTGGAGTACGACATTTCCTTCCATATAAAGCTTCGTATGGTGCCATACCGATGCTAGACTGAAAGCTGTTGTTGTAAGCAAATTCCACAAACGGCAAGTGTCTATCCCAACTCCTAAGAAAATCCATGACACAAGCCCTCAACATATCCTCCATAGTTTGGATAGTCCTCTCTACCTGACCATTCGTCTGTGGGTGAAAAGCAGTGCTAAATTTCAATTTGGTTTCGAGAGCTTCTTGAAATTTTGGCCAGAATTGAGAAGTGAATCGAGGATCTCGATCTGACACTATAGAAACTGGAACTCCATGTAGCCTCACAATCTCATCTATATAGAGCTAAGCCAGCTTCTCAATAGAGTATGTACTATGGACAGCTAAAAAGTGAGCGGACTTAGTCAACCGATCTACGATCACCCAAATTGCATCATTTCCCCTCTGTGTCCGCGGCAATCCCAAAACAAAATCCATAGTTACATGCTCCCATTTCCACTCGGGAACAGGTAAAGATTGAAGTGTACCTGCTGGCCTTTGATGCTCCACCTTAACTGGCTGACATACGAGACACTTTGCTACGAATTCTGCTATGTCTTGCTTCATACCCGACCACCAATAATTCTCCCTAATAGTCCTATACATCTTAGTGCTTCCGGGATGTAATGCATAGGCAGATGAATGGGCTTCTTCCATGATCACCTGTCTTAGATGGTTTCCCTCAGGAACACAAACTCGGTCTCTAAACATCAATACGTTATCCTCTCCGAATTTGAACTCACTAACTCCGCCATCGGTCAATTTCTGAATTTTTTTCTTAACTCATCATCAGACCTCTGAATATCCTGGATCTGATCAAGTAACGAAGGTCGCACTATGAAGCTTGCCAATAAGGATCCATCCTCACCATTTCTCAATTGGACCCCAAGAGATTTCATCTCTAATAATGCTCGAAAATAACAACTCTAAAGTGTGGCTAAAGATGATGAAGACTTACGACTTAAGGCATCAGCTACAACATTCACCTTTCTCGGATGATAGTCTATCACCAAGTCATAATCTTGTATCAACTCCAACCATCGCCTTTGTCTCAAATTAAGCTCCTTTTGAGTGAGCAAATATTTTAAACTCTTGTGATTTGTAAATACCCGACAATGCTCACCATACAAGTAATGCCTATAGATTTTTCAAGCAAACACCACTACTGCTAACTCTAAATCATGGGTAGGGTAATTTGCTTCATGCCTCTTTAGCTGTTTAGAAGCATAAGCCATAACTTTTTCATCTTGCATCAATACGCACCCCAACCCCAACTTTGAGGCATCACTATATACTACAAATCCCTTACCATTAACAGGAAGTGTTAAAACGGGAACGGAGGTTAACCGATTCTTTAGCTCTTGAAATCGATTCTCACAAACATCATCCCACTCAAACTTAACTCCCTTACGAGTTAGACGGGTCAAAGAAGCTGCTATTAAGGAAAACCCCTGAACAAACCTCCGATAATAACCGACTAATCCGAGGAAACTACAAATCTCCGTCACTGTCTTAGGTTGCTCCCATTGTAAAATTGCCTCTATCTTCTTGGGATCAACATATATTCCAACTCCCGATACTACGTGTCCCAAGAATACCACTTCCTGTAACCAAAACTCACATTTCAAAAACTTTGCATACAATTGTCTTTCTCGCAAAGTCTGTAATACTATACGCAAGTGGGTAGCGTGCTCATCATTATCTCTCGAGTAAACTAGAATGTCATCAATGAACAAAATAACAAACTTGTCCAAGTAAGGGTGGAACACCCTGTTCATGAGATCCATAAAAGCTGTCGGTGTGTTAGTTAACCCGAAAGGCATGACCAAGAACTCATAATGACCGTACCGAGTCCTGAACGCTGTCTTGGATACATCCTGTTCTTTAATCCTCAACTGATGATACCCAAACCTTAGATCAACCTTAGAAAACACTGTAGCTCCCTGTAATTGATCGAAAAGATCATCAATCCTCGGTAACGGATACTTGTTCTTAATGGTCATTCTGTTAAGCTGTCGGTAATCTATACATAACTGAAGTGTACCATCTTTCTTTTTCATAAATAAAACCGGTGCTCCCTACGGAGATATACTAAGGTGTATAAAACCCTTGTCCACTAACTCTTGCAATTGTACTTTCAACTCTTTCAACTCTACCAGAGCCATTCTATATGGAGGAATAGAGATAGGGGCAGTACCCGAAAGTAAGTCAATGGTGAATTCAAACTCACAATCGGGAGGAAGTCTTGGTAATTCATCAGGAAATACATTAGGGAACTCACTTACTACGGGAACATTCTCTAACTTAGGTTCCTCCCTCGATATATCAATCACGTGAGCCAAGTATGTTGAATATCCCTTTCGCACCAATTTCAAAGCTTTGAGGGTCGAGATTACATAAAACGGTAAAACTCGATGCTCCCTCGTAAATACAACTTCTGCTCCCTCTGAACTTTGGAGAATCACTTCTTCTTAAAACAATCCACCTTTGCTCGATGAGTGGACAACCAATCCATACCTAAGATCAAATCAAAGTCCCGTATCTCCAAAGGGATTAAATCACCCATAAATTCTTCTTCCCCAACTTTAATACCACAGTCTCTATAATACGTATTTCTTACTAACCGTTCACCTAAAGGAGTATGCATTACAATCTCTTCCTCTAATGCTGACAAGTTCCTATCTAAGAATGATGCAAATGATATGCTCATGTATGATCTATCGGAGCCCGAATCTATCAAAACATGTGCATCTCTATCAAACACAATCATAGTACCTGTCACTGTGCCAGGTCGAACTCGGGGCTTCATCCTCAGTCACTACAAAGACCCTGGTCAAACTCTGGGGCTGTGGTCTGGAAGATGGCTGCTCTGAGGTATTATTCCCCATGCCTGACCGTATCACTGGGCGTTGTTTAGACTGTGATCTCAAAGTGTCTCTTCACTGTATACTAGGATGAGTCAGAGGAGTAGAAGTAGTTACTGTACCCCGTCTCAACTGAGGACAATCTCTCCTGATATGCCCTTGTTGGTAGCATTGAAAACACTTTACAAGCTGTCTACATGACCCAACATGAAATCCTCAGTAATTTCGGCATCTGTCCAATCCTCCCGAAGTCCCCCCCTGTCTACTCATCACTGGCCTATTAAATCTAGAAGATCTCGGCTGTGACTGTTGAGATGGAGGTCTAGTGGATGCCACAGACACTGAGGTAGTACTTCTTACAGTAGATGTCGAATCTCTGCCTCTCTTTAAAGACTGACCCAGGAACGTAGGCGGATTCCTTCTCTTTGCGAACTCAGCTCGAATCCGTCTATTCTCAATGGTGAGCTTCTCAGCCCGTAAGGCCATCTACACGACTTCCTTATGTGGCTCTCTACCAGTCATTGTCATCCGTTCCTTGATCTCATTACAAAGCCCTTCCTCAAAATAATTGGCCTAATCTTGCTCAGATTTCACCAGATCTGGCACATATAACATCAACTCGTTAAAATGAGTCTCATACTCCTCTACAGTTAGATTTCCCTGTTTCAAGCTCAAAAATTCTCTTTTCTTTTCTTTCTGATGAAAGTAAGTAAAATACTGACCATCAAATTCTCTGAGGAAGTCAGACCATGTCTGAGGAGTAGTGGAACGAGACTTCACCGAATTCCACCAAGTACGAACCCTCTTCTCTAGTAATCTAGTAGCCACCATTAGCTTCATATCGTCATCTAATCTCATATTAGAAAGAGTCTCCGAAACTTGATTAACCCAATCCTTAGCTGCGATCGCATCCAACTCACCAGTAAATGAGACGTAACCCAACTGTCTAGCTTCCTTCAATTTCTTAGAAATGGAGACGTCCGATGTTTGGGGTGGAATAGGAGGTGGTGGTATTGGGGCAATTACAGGGGAATCAACGAGTGGAACTGGACCAGCCTGAGCCTGGCCCGTAAGAGTAGCGAGAAAAGTCGCTAATGCCGAGCTGCCTTGGGTGACATGGCAGGTACGCTAGAAGTAGCAACAGGTGGTGGAGGAGGTACAGGAATGTCAATAGACTCAGCAGTAAGAACTGCTCTAAAAGAAGATGCAGTTAACTCCTCTTCTATGGAATCCGACCGACTCTGTCTAGGGTGACTTCTTCCCCTACCGGTAGATCTAGTGATAGGTGGTAGCTCACGTCGAGGAGGCATAATGGTCTACAAAAAGAACAAAATTGGTTTAGACTACTAAAGACTCTATATGTAATTACATGCAACTAACTAATCTTAACTAGGCCACACTGACATTGTAAATTATTTTAAAATAACTTTAAATCCAAGAACTTTAAAAATCAAAAACTTCTTTCAAAACCATAAGTTTTTAAAACAAAAGCTCTGATACCAACTAAATTGTCATGACCCGGAACCTCCCTCGGGCCCATGACAACTTCCGCGACGTCCCGATTGACACTCATTATCCGGAATGCCAATCGAAACCCCGCAAGACTAACAAATTAGTTTCTTGCCTTTCCTGTGAGCAATCGTTGTTAAATATCGAGTTTAAGAAAATATAAACTATTTTAGATCGAAAACAATCAAAATGAAATTTTCGCCATATAGGGGTATTTTGGTCATTTTTACCAAAAATTTTGAAACCTGATAAAAATACAACGTATGGTAGAAAATATCCACTGCCGATTTAAAATAAATTTTTTGTAATCTAAATCATCCATTTAGAGTGAAAAATTGGCTAACTAGACTAAATAAAAATATTTGATAATATATTTCATTTTCTTATAAAACAATTTTTATAGAACTATACATAAATAATTTTTGTAGCGTGAGAACAAAATAAATTCATACATACTATAATTTACAAAGTTATAATGTACAATAACAATTATAATGACAAGTGGCCCACAACTACACCAAGTGTTGGTGATAGTAACCTACTGTCTGTGAGATAGAGATGTCAACTGGAATCCTCGACAAAATTGGATATCTACAAGCTACCACAGGCTTGAAATGTTTGGAAAGGAGGTCGGTGAGATTTTGAAATCCCAATGAGTAAACAGACATTATCATAAATATCTAAAGGCGAGTAAAATTGAGGCAAGTTTAAACAACAAATCACAAACCATTTCAAAAGGTTTTCAATTTCTTTCTTAAACCATAAAACATTTGTAATTTACCAAAACAGTTGTTAAGGCTTATAACCTTTATTAAAAACATGGCTCAAGCCAAAATCTAGTCCTCGAGGATACCTTGGCCGAGGCATCTAACCGAGTCCGCCAAGGTTGTTAAGATATTTACATGTTGAACACATTCTAGTTTTGAAAACAAGCTGTTCCTTGGCGTTGGCTGAGTTACACATTCACGTGGGGGTTCGACGTGAAGTGAACTCTAACTCTACCTCGGGAGTTACCCTCATCGCTTCTACAATCGGAGTAACTATAAAGTTGGGTTTACTGTGCCCCTTTAATAGGTAGTCCACGAAAACTCGTCACTGAGTGACTAAACGAACCAATGTTAACAAAATTTCGACAGTATAACGTGGTTTTTATTTATTTATCCAGCCTGCATAGTAAAAGACAACTTACATTCTATTCCCAATGCAATTATAAAATATAGCCACATATACTCATATATCATAAGCCATTCATAAGAAAATATATTTTTCAAGACTATTAGTAGCCTCCAATTACTCAATTTCATAATCAACACAATATATTTTTATTTGTCACATTTATATCTAAAACATCAAAAATCCCATTTTAATCTCATTTTCGTTTCATAAAATACATAAAGAGCATTTAAAAATAAACTCTAGATAATTTACAATAATAATAGTGTAAAACCCGACCCTATAAATACATGTCATGACATACATGCACTGAGTAGCATGTTATTATGCTAAG
>NC_030857.1:11072789-11081640 GCF_000208745.1 Theobroma cacao | reverse complement strand
GTAATATATATTTTTTTATATGATTTTTATATCTTATCATGGTTTTTTATAAATATAAATTTTACATAGTTATTTTTTAAATTTTGGAATAATATAACATTACCCTAATTTGGTATTATTAATAAATATTGTATGATTCATTAAAGTATAAAAAATTATACAAAATTACTCAAAGGAAAACATATTTCGCTAAACCCCAAAATTTTAAACATATAACTATGTATTTGCTTTTAGTAATATATAATTCTTTAAAAATAATAAATAAAATTTTAAAAAATTTTAAATTTTATAATTGGAAAAATTATGATTATTTCCAACAGAAAATTCCGTTGGAAAGTTTAAAAAGTCATTAACACTTTGATGCACAAAAAAAGTTACTTTTCAACGGAAAATTTCGTTAAAATTTCCGTTGGAAAGTTACTTTTTTCAATATATCCTTGACTTTTTATCTTTTCTAACGGAATTTTCCGTTGGAAACTGTAAAGATTACACACGCTTTTTTTTTAAGTTTAATGTTCCAACGGATTTCCAAAGAAATTTTCCGTTGAAAATTTCATTGGAAAAGATAAAGATAACATAGAAAAAGTTTAGGGTTCCAACAGAAATTTTCGTTGGAAATTCGTTGGAAATAATACACAGTAACACGTGTCCTGAAGATGAAATTTCTAATAAAAAATTTCGTTGGAAATCCGTTGAAAACTGTAAAGATTACACACATTTCTTTTTAAAGTTTAAAGTTCCAACGAAAATTTCTGTTGGAAATCCATTGAAAATATTAAACAGTTTAAATTTTCAACGAAAAATTCCGTTGAAAAATTTTCAGTAGAAATTCGTTGGAACAAGCATTTAAAAATTTTAATTAAATTCCGTTAGAAATCCGTTTCAAATCCATTGGAAATACAATGTTTTTTGTAGTGAAACATCAATATTCTAAAGAAAGTGAAAAGATCATTAGTCATTGATCTAAGATGATCACCAAATATCATATAGTTAAACTTCCTCTAATCTTGATCTGCTAGGGTTTTATCGAATGCCTGAATGCAAGGGAAACTAGCATAAGAAGGTTTCAGTTAGGGTAAATTTGGTCAAAATAGTGCATAAATTAGGTTAATGAAAATCAACAACCTCCTCTTCTAACTTGAATGGAAGACCACATACTAATGTATGGTGGTCTAATCAATAGCCCTTCAATCCAGTGGCAAATTTTAAGCCAGATTTTGTTTTCTAAAAAATAACAGAGTGAAAAGCTTGTCTGGCATCGCATAGACATTTTAACATGAAATATTTCAAGTTTGCTCAAACTGCCAGTTTATCTTTTAGATAGGTTTGCACTTTTTTCTGTCAAGTTTGATAGAAAGGTCCAATAAAGGCATTTAAAAATAGAATGTAAGCTCTCCTTCTCCAATAATTCAACTTCATCATTTCAGTCCTTTCCCTTTTTCTTTCTGATTATGAATCTTTCAACATGTTATGTTCTTTTGCTTCATGAACTATTCTTTAGATGAAGTCATCATTTAGCATTGGCTTTTGTGAGTGGGTGTGCCTCGAGAAGTTGAGTGGATTACTGTGTTCAAGTCTAACTACCAACTTTCTCCTGACCAATGAAATTGATCGAGAGAGAAAATTAAAGTTGGTAACAAAACATGGAAAGCATTGGAATTGAAATTCTTGTAATGAAGTGATTTGTTACAAGGATCAGATAAACTGGCGTTTCCTGTTTGACAATATTGAAGCTAAATATCATATATCTAACTCTTTTCAAAAAAAAAAATCATATATCTAAGGATTCTCCAGATTTCTTAAAGTTGGAATGAACCATTACCAGACTGCAGTTTCTCATTTCTGGTAACTCAAACTCTGCTTAAAGCTCTCTTACATTAAAATGCTTACAATCTTTACCTCGAGAACCCAATTATTGAACAGCATCACAATGCTGGAGCACACGCAAATGTTTGTCTAGTCAGATCTGTGGAGTCAATACAATCGGCATCGACAAGGCCTAAAAGCAACAACAACAACAACGATAGAAATGAAATCATTGATGAAGTAAGGCTTTGACATTAAATATAACTATTCTTTGAACTGGTCCCTGGAAGAAAAAAGTTATTCCCCTTGAGCTGCGTGTAAAGTAATTGAGACGTACAACATGATCCATCCCCTCAGCTCATCATCCTGCAATATTATGTTACTTGTATTGCAAAAAGAGATGAATGCTTGCCAGAAAATATAAATAAATGAGAATTTTAGAAAAAGTTGATGTAGAGTCAGATTCAGGAACAACTTTCCTCTCAAAAGAAATGAGCACGTGCCCTTAGTTCGACGCTGTTGCTCCATAGCAACTCCCTCGTCAAGAGTGTTTACTAATCAGGCCTACCACTACATGTGTCCTTAAAATCTCCTTAGAAATTGACTTTCAATACAATCTTCGGACACTACTGTGACACTTTGCACCACTTAGTCCCATTCATCTCCACTCTGTGCAGTATTCAAGCAATGTTTAGACTTTATCAAATGATACAGTACACCAGTGCCTCAATGTAGTAAGTTCAGACTTCAGTCAATGCTTTGAGCTTTTGCCAGCAGCCTTTAACAGCTTTTTAGTTTTCTTTCTTTCATCTTTTAATTTCTTCTGAATAATCTACATCTGTTCCACTTTTCAAGGCCTTCTTTGAACGACTTAAGTGTGAGCTTAAAAAAACACATATTATTTGTTCAACACAGTCTTCTCCGAATGAACAGTGCCAAACTTGAAAATATTTTCTAATTCTTACGGGATTTTAAGGAATATTTCAGAATTTTCCATGAACTATTCCTGGCAGAATTTTCCCTATTCTATTTGCTCCTCTCCTCTATTCCCGTTGTATTTTAATGGCAGCTTGCAGTACTCATCCAAGGCTACACTGAAGTAGCAAAAGAGAAAATCAAAAACTAAGTTTCTGCTGCAGTGAATTTTGACAGAGCTTGTACCAAGGAAATAAGGTGTTCCATCAACAGAGAGAAGGCAGGGTTGTTGTCAAAGGATATGCATAACAATATGGGGTGAATTACTCAGAAACCATTGCACTAGTCGGCAAGGCTGGCCACTGTTGAAAAGGAGATATATAATTCCCACCCCAAGAAAACTAGCTTTCTGCTACGGAAAATAATCCATTGGAAATTTGTCAAAAAGTTTAAGGTGTCAAAAAATTTACTTCCGTTAAACTTTTGGATGGATTTCCAACAGATTACGTTCTGTTGGAAAGTTTAAGGGGCTAAAAAATTTAAAGCCCACTAAATTTTCCATTGGAGAAAAACATTACTAATGAAAATTTTTCAATAGAATATTTTGTTGGAAAATTTCATCGATATTACTATTTTTTAAAATTTTTTATTTAAAATATATTCAAATATTTTTAATAAAATTTTATTAATCCTTTATAGGAAATATATTAATAAAATTAAATATATACATACAGAGTTTTATAATATTAAAATTTTAAATATGTTTTCCTTTGCTTATTATTTTTTTAAATATTTTCAAAACTTTATTGAATCATAAATTATAAATTAATTGTTCCAAATAAATTAATGTTATAAAATTAAAAAGTTTATAAAATAACATAATAAATTTTTCAGTTTTATAAAAATAGAAAATAAAATCTAATAATATATTAAACAAAAACTAATAATTAATAGTTTAGATACATACTAATATTAGTGAATATAAATTATAAGAAGACTAATATATACATATATAGTAAACTTATAATTAGTATAATATATTTAAAATATATTAGTTTATTATATGTATACAAATTATATATATATATATATATATCTATCTAATTATATATAAACCTGTATTAATATGAAATTAACTGTTATCTATTTTAAATGATATAACTTTATAAGTTAATATGTCACGACCCGGTACTCTTCTCGAGCCCATGACAACCGTCGCGATGTCCCGGTAGACACTCATTGTCCAGAATGTCAACCCGAAACCTCGCAAAGCATTACTATCAGTTTCTCATTTCCCTTGTGAGCAACTATTGTCAAATATCATGTTCTAAAAGAATTTAAACTGTTTTCAACTTAAAACAAATAAAATATTAATTTTTATCTCACAGGGGTATTTTGGTCATTTTTCTCAAAAATTTTGAAATAGGCTAAAATATAATATACAAGTACAAAACAAATAATTCATAATCAAAATGAGTTTAAAAGTCTAAAATCTTCATTTAAAACGAAATTACGGTTATTTGAATATAATAAGAAAATAAAAAAAATATTAAGTAAAATATCCTATTTTCTTATAAAACAATATTTATAGAGTTATACGTAAATAATTTTTGTAGCGTAAAAGCTAAATAAATTTATACATACTGTAATATAGTAAGTCAAAATATTTAATTTAATTTACAATAACAAGAGGGCCCCCGAATAAACAAAAGTAAAGAAGACTGTGAACCTACGGTTTGGAAAATGCAGATTTAACGGTAGTCCTCAATGAGATCAGCTATCTACAGTCTATACTAAACCTGAAATGGGGGGAAAAGAGGGTGGTGAGATTATAAAATCCCAATGAGTAAACAGACATCATCATAAACATCTAGAGTTGAGTACATGGAGACAATCAAGTAAATCATCGTAAACTGGGTCACAGCATTTGAATACATTTCATTTAAAATACGTAAAGAGGCTTATGAATTTCATAAGAACTAGGCTTGTGCCATAAATCCATTCTCAAGGACACCTTGGCCGACGCATCCCACCGAGACCGCCAAGGCTATTAAAATTCACATTTCACATAAATCATGTTTTTGTTTTGAAAACATAACCGTTCCTTGGCGTTGGCTGAGTTCCCCCTCACGTGGTGGTTTGGTGTGAAGTGAACCCTAAACTTTACCCCAGGAGATACCCTACACGCCTCTCCGTTCGAGGTAAGAATATAATGGGGTTTACCGTGCCCCTCTAAAAGGTTAGTCCACAGAAACCCCCTACTACGGTGATTAATTAATATATAATCCACCATACAATAAAACTCAATAACATGATATGGCAATTTTGTAATTCGCAGTCTTTCAAGGCAACCAAACAATTCGTATTTCAATACAATTGCCAACTAGCCAATCATGCCTGATTTACCATAAGCCAATCAATTTAAACAATCAAATTGCCATAATTAACAGTCTCTGTGTACTCTATTTTTCAAAATCACTATTAATTTCAAAACAATTTATAAATTAATTTCATAGGAACACCTTTATTCATAAAACATGAAAATTTATCTTTTTAAATCCATTTTTCCATAGAATTAATGAAATCATCTAAAAATAACCCTAGATAATTAAAATGACAGTAAGTTTACTCACTATGTCTAGAGTGTCGATTCTCGAAATACTCAAACTACTGGTCCTCGGATGCAATTCCCTTGCCTTTATCGGAGGACTCGCCACCTTGACACAGTACAAAATCGAGAAACTCACTACATTGGTACTAAATTGAAATTAAACTAATTTAGACTACTAATGCATGATATGGAATGCAAAAATGCACTGGTAACTATCTAAACCCGGTATTGGCCTAATTCATCTTATCACCCGATTAAATTACTAACGCGTCCAATTTAATCCCAAATTACTCCAAATTGTTCCAATTATTTTCCAATATCTTAATTCACCAAATTCAAATCAAATAACCTAAAATTTGGCAAAACTATCTTCACTTTTCTTCTTAAAATTTTCTGCCAATAATGGTGCATTAACACCGTGATTTTTCCTACTATTTTTCCACACCATAATTCATCATTTTCCAACCAATTCTCCTAGAATAAAAATCAAATTCATCCTCACTTAATACATGGTAAATTCGGCCATTAATGATTGTGGGAGAAAATAAATATTTTTCTTGTTGTTTTGTTTCTAAATATGCTAAACTAACTAAAAACACTAACATAACTTAAAATCAAATTAATCTAACAACTTTCTCTCTCCTAACCCATTTTGATCAGCCAAAAATTCATCATAAAAACATGTAATTTAAGCATGGAAAATAAGGAGAAATGCTTAAGGAAAATAGATTTCAAGCTTAAGTTGAAAAATCTTNCAATTCATCATGAAAACATGTAATTTAAGCATGGAAAATAAGGAGAAATGCTTAAGGAAAATAGATTTCAAGCTTAAGTTGAAAAATCCTACCTTTTTCACTTGTTTTCCTTGATTTTCCACACTTTTTCTCTTGAAATTCCTCACCTAGGGTTTGTTCTTCCTTTCTTTCCCTCTCTTCCTTGCTTGGCCGAATATTTGGAGAGTAATGGGCTGATTTATGCTGATTTTTAAGTTAAATAATAAATTATCCTAAGCTTGACACATGGCATTTTCTTATTGGTCCATTTTTAAAATTTTAAAAATTTAAATATTTTATCTCTACTACGTGATTAGTCAAAGGTCAAAAATGAGGATAAAGGAAGACCATGTGTTGAAAAATTGTCTTGATGGTGGAAAATTACAATTTTACCCCATAGAGTGGCAAAATTATCATTTTACCCCTATACTCCAAATTACACCAAAATTAAAATTTTTTACTTCTAAACCTCAAATCATACTCCAATACTCAAATCATACTCCAATAAGTCAAATGGGGCCAAATAAATCTTTTCTAAAAATTACCATTTTGTCCCCAAATGACCATTTTGCCCCTAGATAGTGAAAATTCCTATTCGACTCCAAATTGATCCTCAAACTCCGAATTACCATTTTGAGTCATCCTTGGACTGTGACGATCTTAATCTCACCTTAAAATTCATATTTAATCTAGTTCGAGGATTAAATCAATTTTGTTGTACCTCTAGGTACAATACTGACTTTTGTAAATTTTTTGGAACTCTCCTAGCATGCAATCATCACATGTATGTCATGACTAGTATTTTACAAGGTCGGGCTTTACATAATATATATATATATATATGAGATATTATGTCATGACCCGAAACTCTCATCGAGCCCGTGACAACCGTCGTGACGTCCCGATAGGCACTCATTACCCCGAATGCCAATCGAAACCCCACAAGGCTTAGCATCACCTTCTGCATCTCCCCAGTGAGCGACAGTTATTAAATCTCACATTTCAAAAAAATCATAAGACATTTCCAAATCAAAACAATAAAATATTACTTTCTGGCTCACAAGGGCATTTTCGTCATTTTTCTTCAAAAATACCGAAACTCGCCAAAAACGTGGTGTAAAAGCTAAATATATTCATACATACTTTAAATCAAATAACTGAAGAATAAAATTACTTTTACAGTGACACGTGGGGCCCCAACTAACCAAGAAGGTGTAGAGCTACGAACCCTTACTTCCTATGATGCAACTCCCGAGATTAATTTTCGTCTTAATCAACTATCAACAAACTGTCTTGAGCTTGAAAAATGGATAGGAAGAGGGGTGAGATTAAATAATCCCAGTGAGTAAACAATTACCATCAAAAGCACCTAAAGCCGAGTAGATTGAGACAATATAAAAACGTTATATCTCAATAATGTTCATAACACAAAATTCGTTTCAATCTATACCAAATAATTTATTTTCATCAAAATTTTTCGACATATGAATTTCTTAAACTTGGCCCCTGCCAGAATCATTCTCGCGGGTACCTTCGTCAAGGTATCCCACTGAGACCGCCAAGGCTGTTCAATGACCCATACCCATAAACATGTTTTCACATCTAACAAACAGCCGTTCCTTGGCGTTGGCTAAGTCTCACTCTCACGTGGTGGCCCGAACGTGAGGTGCACTCAAATCATACCTCAGGAGATACTTCACCCAACATCTCCCCCTGGAGGTAATATATAATTGAGTTACCGTGCTCATCTCATAGGTAGTCCACGGAAACCCCCACCACTGCAATGACCGTTTAATATACCACCAGACCCATAAAAATTCTAGTAGCATAATATGGCGAATAAAATGTAATCCAGTCTACCGAGATCAATCCAAAACTATTCATATATTTCATGTCAACCCCAAAAATTTAGCCATCATGCTACCATAGTGTCATAAGCCCCAATTTCAATAACATATAAAATCATAAATTTCAACACAGTCTCCATATACTTAATTTTCTCAAAACAATATTTGATTTCAAAACCAGTATAAATCTCATTTTTATTAAAAAATATTTTAATTGGAAAACATAATATTTTATAATTTAAGCTCACCATTCAATAAAAGCATCAAACAAGTATAATAACTCTAGATATTTAAGACGATAAGTTGTCAACTCACAGTTCTAGGAGTCGATATACTCCTAATCCCAGTCTTCAAGCACAATTTCTGTACTTTTACCAATGTAATTTGCTCACCACCTATCCACAATGTACAATACATAATTCACCACATCAATGCTTGACCATTATAAAATCAATTCAGGCTCGGTATATATGCATGATATGACATGCAACTTATCCGACTACTGCTTAAATGCGGTGCTGACCTAATTCAGCCTATTACCCGATTAAATCGATACTCGCATCCGTTTAAACTTCAAATTAATTTTTTTTGTTTTTATACCTCAATTTCACCCAAATTGACTTAATGTCCCTCAGTGTAGTGCAAATTATCAGTCTCGATAGTAAATTACGAAAATACCCCTAGTGGGTAAAAATTCGTATTTTTGCTCCAAAAATTTCCATTATTTTTCTAGACTCATAATTCATCATTATTCATCATAATTCCTCAAATAAACATCAAGATCATCAGCCAATATTCCCCTAGAAAATTCGGCCAATAATGGTAATGGAGGAAAATGAATTCTTTTCTTGTTGTTTTATTTCTAAATATGCTAAACTAACTTAAAACAGTAACATAAC
>NC_030857.1:11066269-11069362 GCF_000208745.1 Theobroma cacao | reverse complement strand
GATCTTGCCACTAAGATAATTATTCATCCTCAATACTTATATTACTAATCTACCTTTGTCATACTAAAAGATTTTTATACTCCTTCTGTCCTTTAAACAACTACTCCATCATCCGTTTATATTATACAAGACAAAAGTCAACTCTTAAGACTTTTATACAAGGGATTATTATCCTTCTTATACTGCATCTGCCTAGGATTACATTATTATAAGCTTCAACAAGGCACTAAACATCTTTAGGATCATTATCATCTTGATCCTGTTTTTAAGTCTGTTTTAAGTTTTCCCTTTTTCTTCTCTTGCCATTTACTTACATCGCTCCCACAGCCTGGGGGAGAATGTCTAACGACCGATGCCGATGTTTTCCCACTATAATATTCTTCTTCTGCTATCCTCATTTCCTTCCTCCCTTTGGCATATTCCTCAATTCCTTTTAAGAGAAAGTTTCTCATGCCTTCATTTACGTCATTACTATGAACGCTCTCATCAGTCTCACTGTCACTAGGACTTTTCCTTATTTTAACTTTCGTTCCCAAATCTGATGGAGCCCAATTAATAGGTACTCTAAATGGATCTCCTTCTAGATTATTAAGTTTAGGACACCATCGACTTTTAGCAGTAAAATCTGTTGGTTCTTCACTAACACTCTGTGAAATATTAGAATCACTGTCCCCCCTAGACATGTTAAGTGTAATCCAACACACTTCAAAACCTATATCAAATCAAACGAAAATCACTTAATCTCTTATACACCTTGCAAACAAACAGGTCTCTATATGCAGACTCATCCATTCTATTTGACTTAACTTAACTCGGGGACATGCAGTGTCAGTGTGGATTTCTTAAAACAACTTCAAAACTAAAAACTTTAAAATCCAAAGCTTTAAAATCAAAATCTTTGACCTTTAAACCATGCTCTGATACCAATCTAATTCAACTCAACCCCTCAAGGCATAATGGCATCCAATGGTACCTATCAGAGCACTCGGCAAAAGGTGCACTTCACTCCGAGACGCACCGGGAGCAGTCCCTTCCCTCCTCTTCCAAGCTCCTAGGCGGAGAGTCATACTTCGTCATAGATCATATGCGAGAGTTTCCAAGAATAGGTTATCTTTCCCTTTGCTCTGATACTAACTTAATTCGACTCAACCCTTCATGGCATAATGGCATTAAATGGTACCTATCAGAGCACTCGGCAAGAGGTACACTTCACTCTGAAACGCACCGATAGGCACTCATTACCCCGAATGCTGATCAAAACCCCGCAAGGCTTAGCATCAGCTTTCGCATCTCCCTTGTGAGCGACAGTTATTAAATCTCACATTTTAAAAAAATCATAAGTCATTTCCAAATCAAAACAATAAAATATTACTTTCTGACTCACAAGGGCATTTTCGTCATTTTTCTTCGAAAATACCGAAACTCACCAAAAACATGGTGTAAAAGCTAAATATATTCATACATACTTTAAATCAAATAACTAAACAATAAAATTACTTTTACAGTGACACGTGGGGCCCCAACTAACCAAGAAGGTGTAGAGCTACGAACCCTTACTTCCTATGATGCAACTCCGAGATTAATTCTCGTCTTAATCAACTATCAACAAACTGTCTTGAGCCTGAAAATGGATAGGAAGAGGGGTGAGATTAAATAATCCCAGTGAGTAAACAATTACCATCAAAAGCATCTAAAGCCGAGTAGATGGAGACAATATAAAAACGTTATATCTCAATAATATTCATAACACAAAATTCATTTCAATCTATACCAAATAATTTCTTTTCATCAAAATTTCCCGGCTTATGAATTTCTTAAACTTGGCCCCTACCAGAATCATTCTCACGGGTACCTTCGTCAAGATATCCCACTGAGATCGCCAAGGTTGTTCAATGACTCATACCCATAAACATGTTTTCACATCTAACACACGGTCGTTCATTGACGTTGGCTGAGTCTCACTCTCACGTGGTGGCCCGAACGTGAGGTGCACTCAAATCATACCTCAGGAGATACTTCACCCAACATCTCCCCCCGGAGGTAAATATATAATTGAGTTACCGTGCTCTTCTCATAGGCAGTCCACGGAAACCCCCACCACTGCAGTGACCATTTAATATACCACCAGACCCATAAGAATTCCAGTAGCATAATATGGCGAATAAAATGTAATCTAGTCTACCAAGACCAATCCAAAACTATTCATATATTTCATGCCAACCCCAAAAATTTAACCATCATGCTATTATAGTGTCATAAGCCCCAATTTCAATAACATATAAAATCATAAATTTCAACACAATCTCCATATACTCAATTTTTCCAAAACAATATTTGATTTCAAAATCAGTATAAATCTCATTTTTATTAAAAAAATATTTTAATTGAAAAACATAATATTTTATAATTTAAGCTCACCATTCAATAAAAGCATCAAACAAGTATAATAACTCTAGATATTTAAGACGATAAGTTGTCCACTCACAGTTCTAGGAGTCGATGTACTCCTAATCCCAGTCTTCAAGCACAATTTCTGTATTTTTACCAGTGTAATTTGCTCACCACCTATCCACAATGTACAATACATAATTCACCACATCAATGCTTGACCATTATAAAATCAATTCAGGCTTGGTATATATGCATGATATGACATGCAACTTATCCGACTATCGCTTAAATGCGGTGCTGACCTAATTCGGCCTATTACCCGATTAAATCGATATACGCGTCCGTTTAAACTCCAAATTAATTTTTTTCAGTTTCTATACCTCAATTGCACCCAAATTGACTTAATGTCCCTCAGTGTGGTGCAAATTATCAGTCTCGGTAGTAAATTACGAAAATACCCTTAGTGGGTAAAAATTCGTATTTTTGCTCCGAAAATTCTCATTATTTTTCTAGACTCATAATTCATCATTATTCATCATAATTCCTCAAATAAATATCAAGATCATCAGCCAATATTCCCCTAGAAAATTCGGACAATAATGGTAATGGAGGAAAATGAATTCTTTTCTTGTTTTTTTGTTTTTAAATATGTTAAACTAACTTAAAACACTAACATAACTTAAAATCAAATTAATCTAACAA
>NC_030857.1:11058047-11066117 GCF_000208745.1 Theobroma cacao | reverse complement strand
GAAATGCATGGAAATGATAAATCTTAAGCTAAGCTTGAAAAATCATACCTTTAAACACTTGATTCCTTGAAAAATCACACTTTTTCTTTGAATTTTCTCACTCTAGGGTTTGTTCTTATTTCTCTCTCTCTCCTGCTGGTTTTGGCTGACCATCCCAATGAAGAATTCTGGAATTTTCAAGCCTTTTGATAAGCTTAATAAAATATTATTATTTATTTACCTTTTGAATATTTTATTATTTTATTTTTTTCTAGCCATCTTTTTTACTTTCTTTTTCTACCACTCAATCCTCTTAACTTATCCATGTCTTCCATGAAATTTCTAGACTTTTCTAAAGTTTTGGTGGAGGAAATTTTTAAAAATTACACTTTTACCCCCGTAAAGTGAAAAAATTACATTTTTACCCCAAAAACTGAAAAATTACCCATAGACATATTTTTCATCTCTTATACTCATACCATTCTCCAATTTGTCAAATGTGATCTAAATTCTCTCAAAATCTCAAATTTTGTCCGCGAGTGGAAAAATTATAATTTTGCCCCTAGATAGTGAAAATTCCGGTTTGACTCCGAATTGATCCTCGAACTCTTAATTACCATTTTGAGTCATCCCTGAACTGTGAAACTCTTAATTTCACCTTAAAATTCCTATTTGAACTAGTTCGAGGCTTAATCGACTTAATGGTACCATTATGGGCAATATCGTCTTTTAACGATTTCTCGAACTTCCTAAATATACAAACATTCTATCGAGCATGTGAATGACATTATAATTATTTTACAAAGCAGGGTTTGGCATATTAAATATCCTACATATATATTAATATGTTATAATTATTACACCAATGTTTTATATGTTAGCTTATAATAAATTTTATTTATATGATTACATTATAAATTTATTAATAATTATTACCTTAGTTTTTATAATATATTATTTATAATTGTTGGCTCCATTAGTTTTTGATGATAATAAAACATTCCCATTTATGTGTGTCTAATACCTTTACTTGAGTGTGCAAGAAAGTAATTTGTGAAATTAATTTATTGACTCTTCAAAGAGTATTATTGATAGAAAAAGAGGGATAAAATCAACAAGATGTAACTAAATAACAATGAGGAAGCTTATTGGTGAAACAAAGAAGAACATTGGTTGACCAAATTTCAAATTGGAGAAACGACAAGCTAAAGAGTTTGAGAAACAGAATCAATTTAGTCAACCAAGCTAGTCAACTAAGTGCTCTCTGCCAGAATTTGCAAACCAAAAACAGAACCAACTTAGTCAACCAAGTTAGTCGACTAAGAGCTCTTTGTCTACAATTTAAACTAGAGCACTACAAGACATATTAACGACTAGAACTCATTTTCAACTATTTCCAACGGATATAAACTGTCAAACTACCATCAGAGTTGCATCTCCAAGTATAAAAGGGTCTTCCAACAATAAGAAAAAAAGTTTTTTGAAGCCTTGAATGAGATTTGAGTTATAGAAAGTAGAAAAAACCAAAAAAGTTTCACTGCACCTTATTGCACTTAAATGTCAATCTTTGTAATAGAGTTCAGCATTTCATCTTGTACCATCTAGATCTAGTAAGTGATCATAGGTGCTTCTTTATTACTTCTCTTGTATTCTTAAAGTGAGGGAGTCACTATAAAGGGTTGTTCAAGCTTGGGATAGCTTAATTGTTAAAGGTTGTGGTTGAGCCTTGGAAAACCACATTGGGTTTTAGCTGAGTCAGTGAAAACTAGTGTAAAAGGTTTTTGGTTGAGCCTGGTAAAAACCATTGTAAAGCTTGATGAAAGCTTGTGAATTTCACCGGTCCATAGTGGATTTGTGGAAAAATCCTTGGTTAGATAATCAAGGTAGTGGATGTAGGTCTTGGACCGAACCACTTTAAATTGTTGTGCATTTTATACTTTGTTTTTGTTTTCTTAAGTTTTGGAAATTTGTTTCCAAACTTGTCAAGAGCCAAATTGTGCTATTCACTCCCCTTCTAGCCCGTATTATCGGGACCAACAACAATTAGTTATTAGTTATACAAACTTTGTAATATATATATACAACATCATAACATATAATTTGTGTCATTAATATATATAATAAAGTAATATAACATTATGTTTTGCATTGATTATATTCATATAAGATAATTCTAATATTACTTTGAGTATATCATTCTTTATGATTAGTTTCATATTATAATTTTAATAATTGAATTGATGAGTACTATATAAATATATAACCATATAAGGTATATAAAAATAATAATACTTGATGTATTCTAATATTAGTTAATATAAATTAAGAAGAATTGATAGTAAACTTAACTAAATAATATACTTAAAATATATTAATTTATTACACCTTAATAATGTTTTGTAATATAAAATGTTATGAATACATATATATATATTTGTATAAATATATTATATATATTTAATTTTTACATAAGTATTACTATAACTTACAATAAGTATTACATATATAATTATATCATTATATGAATTATATGAACTATATATATATATTAAACCTATGTTAAGTATAACAACTATATATATTTACATGTTATATATATATATAATTGTAATATATATATATATATTTAATTTACATATAAGTATTTCTATAATTTATAATAAGTTTAACTTATATTATTATAAACACTTAATGAATTTATCAATTATTATCTTTGTTTATATATAATACATATATATATATGGAGAGAGAGAGAGAGAAAGAATTTAGTAGTTATTATATATACAAATTTTTTAACATATAAAATTATAACATATTAATTTTGATATANGCATATATGATGGAGAGAGAGAGAGAGAAAGAATTTAGTAGTTATTATATATACAAATTTTTTAACATATAAAATTATAACATATATTAATTTGATATACTATATAATATTAATATATAACTTATATATATTGATATTTAAGTAATTTGTATTTAACAAATAATATATTTATTTAATATCTAATAAACAATATATCATTATATAAACAACAAAATAGTATTATGTATTATAGTTTATATAATAAAATTCATAATAACTATATTAATACTAATAATTCATTAAATAATATAATATATATATCACCTGATAGTGGTAGGACTCGAACTAAAGCATTGAAAATGAAAATTCCTAGAGCTCGCCAACTTTATCAATACTTAAATTTGATAATTATTGCAACCATAACCATCTAACAAGAAGCCCATATCATATAGTATATAACTTGGCTTTCATGCCCAACTTTTTCCCCAAATCTTTTCCCATATTTTCAATCTTTCCCGCCCTAGCCTCATCACCTGCCCCTTTCCGCCCCTTGCCCTGCCTTGCCCCTTGCCGCCTCTTGGTGATCCTTGTGCCTCGCTGACAGCCCCGCTGATCCTCTGCTTGCAAAGGTGAGTGAGTGAACACAACACATTTTTCTTTTCTGCATTTTCGTTACGGCAGAGGATTAGCCTACTGCAATGGTTACAGCCAAGGAGGCTTGTGAGGTGCTCAAGAGTTCTTCTTCCATGACTCTTGGGGCAGTACTGGGGCATATTGGTGATGTTTTGCCTGGACATCAGTTTGCTTCCATGAGTTTTAATTTAGTTTTATTTTTTTAGCTGTTTAGGAGTTTTGAGTTCCCTTCTGCCTGTTTTTTTTGGTAGTCCCCTCTTTGGCTTTGGTGTTGGTTGTTTGGATTTTAACTGCTTAATTGTTTTACTTGGTTGATAAAATATTAATTTCATTTTGTTAGTGAGAAAGTGTTTGTGAATGATAGTACAAATTTAAGGCTTAAGCAAGTTCCGAACTTCCTAGTGACTGTAATTAAAAAAAAATAGTAGTTGACTGACTTAATTTGATCCTTCCTAGTCGACAGTGGAACTTTTTTGAAACTGTGCTCCTTTGTTGCTTATTTAGATCATATTAAGCTTTAATGACTTTGATGAATTTAAAGCTGGCATTTGGGTTCTAGATCATATTAAGCTTTAAGGACTTTCAACTGAGCCAGCATATTGTAATAGTAATGACTCGTTGTACGTTCATAAAACATTCTTATGAATGATCTAGATAAATTCTTATTAAAACTAGAACTGTAGAAGCGTTTTATATCAGAATTGGTCTCAATACACATGTGGATGACTTTCTTTTGAACGTTAGGACTAGTGTTGTGCTGTGAAAATGGTGGAATAATTTTTTTCAAAAAAGTTAGACATTGCATCTAAAAATCTGAAATAAGTAAATACATGTGTGTGCAGTCGCTTTTCGTTTTTTGGTCAAAATAGATGTCTATAGTCAATTCCACCTTTCAGCTCTGATAATGAGAGGGTTATTCTCCTTTTAGACTGTTCTTCCAATAGAAATTTACCGAAAGAATAAGTTTGCTCCATTTGGAAAATAAAAGTATACATGGTATGATTATATGAAAGTTACCATGCTCAATCTGATTACCAAAACTGGCTTTCCGTCTTCAAAAAAATAAAACCAAAGTGATCTTGACTCATTTGCTGCGTTTAACTAAGCTAGGAGTTGATTTTATGGACATTGAAATGAGAGTGCAGATGGAAATAATTAAATAAAAAAAAAAACCTATTGATTCTTCCAATACATGATCCACATCCAGGATCATACCAAACCCCTTAAATCAAACCATCTGTTCATGTAGATGAGCTTTTGTTTTCCATTTTTGGTTGAAGAAGCATATGTCCATCCAGTGCTTATTATGTAGAGGCATCCTATTTACGATAGCAGAAACTAAAGAACAACAAGATACTTCACTTACACTCTCTTGCCAGGGAACATCATTCAGTGACTTTAAAGTTTCACACTCCACCTGTGTACTTCTAGCACAACTTGGAAAAAGAGAGATAAAAAAGGTGCATGTTACCTTTGAATACTGTTCACTCACTTCTTAAGGTCAATATAGAACTTTCTCACACTGTCTACTTATCCGAAAAACAAAACTGGTGATGGCTTCCATAATTTGAAGGTATAATCTGTTATCTTCAGTTTTTTATTTAGAATTGTGGACTCTAACTGGGTTGGTTAATTTGTATGTGAATGCTTTCCATAGGAGATTAAAACTGTGGAACTTGTCAAGCCTACTGGTTGGGTTCATCTTTCATTATCCGCAAATGATCCTTGGTGAGTGGCCAAACAATTGTTTCGATGTCAAGCCTATTGCTTTCTGAAGTATTTGGAATTTTGTAGTGATCATGTTTCTTTTGTTGGCTGTTGGTGCAATATTGTTAATTTGATCACTAACTGTTTGCTCTTTATTAGCAGATTAAGAGACTAATTCATTTCTTTTCAAAAATGTTTGGGCTCTTCTTTACTACGTAATGCTTTAGGTCCCTAGTATATATATTTTCCTATTATCTGTTTTAGTTGCATGCATTTATTTATTTATTTATAATTTTGTTAGTTATTGTTAGAAATGGAAAAACTGAATCTGTATCGATGTAACGTGGTTGCCTACTCTGAAAGGTATATACGAAGCTTGGGAATTGAGGGATGTGTAGACATCATTTTATTTTTATTTTACTTATATTTTCTTTTTATTTATTTTATAAGTTTTTAAGGTTTATATTGGGCCCTAATATGTTTTGTGGGTTCTAATTTCTTAACCCATTCCCAAAGCCTTTCTAATAACTCAAAAACAAGTTTGACTAATTAATTCAACCTAAAAACAGATCAAGCACCATAATTAAACAAAATTAAGTCAGAATTAAAACAAACATGAAGAACATGCCAGAGTAAAAATTGAAAGGCTAGTTGGCCATACAGAGGATCAAAACAACCATACTACGATAAGGAAAAAAAGTTTTATGTTAGGAGCGAGAAATCTCACTTGGCAGAGACCAAAAACGAAGGGATCTAATGGCACTTATTGTTTGAAGAGCAGAATAAATAGTAAACAGTAACGAAAAAACTGAGGGAGGTAGAATTCGAAGAGAAACCCTAAAAAAATCCTTTTTTTTCTTTTTGAAAACCCTAGCAATCAAAAAGCCTGACCATAGCCAAATCTTCAAAAAAAAATTCGATTTTTAAAAATTCTTAATGACCAAAAACTTAGTAGCCAATTTTTGAAAATCCCAAAAAAACCATAGAACAAAAATACCATAGTTTTCTACCAACAAAAATACCTAGCTAAAATCCAAAAAACTAAATCTTTAAATCCCAAAACAAAAAAGACAAAGCAAAACAAAAAATGGGGATACATAAGGGTCGGCATTAGGGTAAACGGTTTTTATTTTGGGTTTGGATTCGATGGGTTTGTTTACGCCTTTCGATCGTTGATTGAGAAAGAGATTGAGAGAAAAGAGATTAAAAGTTTAAGTGGTTACCGGTCGAAGAAAGAAAGAGAGAAGGAGGAGGAAAAGAAGAATGAGGTAGAGAGAAGGGGGAGGAACGATGGTAGAGAGAGAAAATGAAAGGAGAAAATGAAGAGAGAGGAGAGAAAAAAAATGTTTTAATACTTGGGGTTAGAGTGAGATGGCGTCGTTTTGGAGAAAGGGGGTTATAGTCCAAACGACGTAGTTTTGAGAGGTAAAGTAGTTGCTGTACAAGCATTAAACGGTGCATTTTGGGTGAAGCGTATTGAGTTGAAGAGGCAGGCTTGGCGCGTTTTTGTACGGGCTAGTCTTCTTGGGTCACCACTTGAGCCCAAGTCAGGTAAAGGCCTTGCTCTTTTTTTTTACATGGATTTGTTGTGGTTTGGGTTGTTTGGGTCTAACCCATTTTATTTGGTTAAAAATATATGATGTAGGATTAATTTAACTCATTTTAGCACAATATCTTAAAATTTTTAGATGACATTTTCGGGTTAGGAAATTAAAACAAACAAAGAATATAGAAATAATAATAATAGTAGAAAATAATAAAAATGTTTTAAATATGGTTAGCCATAAAAAGAATTTAAACTTAGATGAATATGTATTTATAAAAATATATGGAGTTAGGTAAGTGAAGTATATATATATATATATATGTAAATAGGGAGTATATGTCTAGATAAAATATAGTTATAGTAATAGATTTAGCTAAGGTAAAAAAAATGATATAGGAATAAATAAATGATTAGTAAAAAATAAATAAAAATAAAATAAGGGAAAAAGTAGACATTTGTTGTCAAGTGTTAAAAATGGTCAAGTAAGGAAAATAATAATTATAATAATAAAATGTACATTCAGGATCAACATTAATAGTTAGGAAAGTATGTAAGTCGGATCTCAAAGTACTTCACTATTAATCATGGGGATAATATATAAGTTGCACCAATGATGGGATGTTCATTTGGAACGCAAGAAGTTACAATTCCGAATGAACTTTCCCTAGGCCTAGGATTTAAATTAAGACTCTACCAATACGATGGGAGGGTCTTAATTTTTAATTTAAATATTTCTAATCCTAAATAAATGAAAATTACATATACTTAATTATGCACTAGTCAAAATATAAAAACAAAAGAAATAAGGAAATAATGATAACAATAAATTAATAATAATAATAATAAATACAAAAAAGGATGGATAATATATATATATATGAGGTTTTAAAAGAATATAGGATTATATAAAATAATGAAATTCATGATGATAAATAATTAATAAAAATCAAAATTCCAACAAAAATAATAAACTCATCATAATAATGAATATGGCTAAAATATAAAGGCAAATATCTATATAATCATAAAAAATATATATAAATTTATATGATAAAAAAACACATATACACAAATAATAGTAATTATGAAATAAAAAAAATCTGGTTTAAAAATATGATTTTTAGGGAAGTTTATATAGTAAAATAAATAAATATTTACATAGAAAAAATACATAATGAAATAAAATGGTTATATAAGAATAATAAGTAAATACAAAATATTTGTTCATGGTATATATGCTTACAAAGAAAACTAGTAAATTTTCTTTTAAAGATAAGAAACAAATACTAGAATTTATGAGCGCATCACACATCACTATTGCATTATTAAATGTCATGAAAGGTAGATATTTTATGTACACAAGTATAAATTCCGATGATGGGACTTTACGAAGGAA
>NC_030857.1:11024825-11057064 GCF_000208745.1 Theobroma cacao | reverse complement strand
AATTTCTTTAATTCTCCTTGATACCTAGCTTACCCATGCTTTTGTTCTTGATTTCCATGGTTGAATATTGAGTTATCATGATGAATTCAATTCTGAAAAATGGGTATGGAAGAGGAATTGTTGTTGGAATAATTTGATTTTAGACTATGTTAGTGTTTAGGGATAGTTAAGCATGGTTATGAACAAAAACACAAAAGAAATATTCAATTTCTCTAGGGTTCCTTGTTGGTCGAACCATGAGGGCTGAATATCAATGGGGGATTGTTTTTATTTCAAGGAAAATGGCTTGGAAAATGATGAATTAAGGTGAAACGGTTATGTAGAAAAAATTTCGGTGCTAGTGCACCAAATGACCAAATTTTTCTACAAGGATTTGTAAGGGTTCTAATGTTGAATTTGGCTTTATTTAAATGGTATGTAGTAAATTAAGGTATTAGAGGAGAAATGGATTAATTTGGAGGTGATTTGGACACAATCGGCCAATTAATCGGGTGATCAGTTGAATTTAATCGATACCGCGATTAAGCGATAATCGGACGTATTTTTGCATTTACATATTAAGCATTAGTAATTTAAATTAGTTTATATCAATTTAGGGACAATATAGTAAATTCCTCGACTTTGTTATTTGTCAAGGTAGTGAGACGTCCGGAAAAGGCAAAGGAATTACGCCTGAGGACTATTAGTTCGAGTGCACCCGAAATTCGGATTTTCGACACTTGTGAGTGAATTTGCATTTCAAAATTTATTTGGGAATTCTAATTAAGTTGAAATGAAATGCGTGAATGATTATATCTACTTCCCATTTAAAAATGAATCTCGGGAACAAGCCTTTAGTGAAAATATTTCTGTGATGTTAAATATGATTACGATGCATCTGTGTATATCTGTATGATGCCTACATGTATTATTGAGAAATTGTGTGAAATTGAGTGTACTGAATCTGTGTACCTTTGTATTATGCTGATATACATTATTAATAAATTATGGTGAAATTGATACCACCGTGCATGTGCGGAGTGGGAAGTGCAATGCCAGTTGAATGACAAAGGATGTGATAATTACGACCGGGCATGTGCGGAGTGGGAAGTGCAATGCCAGTTGAATGACAAAGGATGTGATAATTACGACCGTGCATGTACGGAGTGGGAAGTGCAAATGCCGGTTTAATGATAAAGGTTGTGATAATTACTACCGTGCATGTGCAAAATGGGGATAGCGATACGTAGCGCCCACAATTTCCTAGAAATTCAGAGGTGTGCAAAGAGGGATACTGAGTGATACCCCTTACTAAGTACTCCGATAGTTATTTCTTTGTACCACCAAGAATAGTGAAGACTTGGCGGTGTATATAATTGCTCATATTTTTGTGTATATATGTGTGATTGTGTGGTATGTGAAACCCTTGTTTGTGACGGTTTGTGATAAATCGTTAATTTTGCTATCTTGCTTGATAGAACAATTGGTGAATGAAATTGTTCATGATACATATGCATATATGAATCGTACGGGTTGTGAAACCCTTATTATGTGACGATTTGTAAATAATCGTTAGTTTTACTACTTTGCTAGAATGATCGGTGTAAATTCAAAGATGTTTAATCCCTGAATGCGTAATAAATTTCTAGGTAAGGGAAAAAGGATTTGGAATAGTAGTTAGATGAAAATGGCCTTATTTTCAACCGGTGCATCATGATTGTCAAATTTCCTGGTTGAGATTGCTTGTTCCCTTATAATATTCACTCACTGAGTATTGTATTCACGTTTTATAAAAATTCATGTTTTCAAATCAAGTGACTGTTGGACCCTAGATCGAGGAGTCCCCGTAGTGCATCTCCTAGGTATGTGTCTGGCATTCGGTAGTAATCCTTTTTATTGTAAATGTCTCCGCTGGAAGTCTTGGGTCCTTTTGTATTGTGAATACAATATAACAATGTGAATATGTGTATGCAATGTAAATTGCTAAATACATGACTGGTATAGTGCATGTATATTATTATCGATAATGCCATTGTGTTTTGGCTATGTTCACACTCGGGAAAAGGTGTGTGTGTATGCATGATATGATAAATTTGTTAAGAAAAGGTAAATGGATAGGCTTGCTTGGGCTTAGTGAGCTATGCTCATTGAGCTCATGCGCCGGTCATGGCCCGGGAAATTGGGTCGTGACACTTCTACTCGTAATAGGTCTGCATTTACGAAAATGTTATTTTTTCTAAAAAAACAAATGATTACCCCAAAGATGGAATTTATTCGTTTAAATTGCGAAGGCAAGTTTTCTGGATAATTCCCTAGGTGAGAGAATATCCTCGGATCCCACCAATATGATGGGCAGATTTGGGAAATGTCTTCAATAAAAAGTTTTCGTCTGACATCATTTGGATTTTATACCATGGATTTCACAAGTGCATCATGTGCACGTCACACTCGTAGAACCAAATAAAATATTTTAATTTGCTAGTAAAATAGAAGATAAAATAAATAAATGATAATTAAGGAAACATAATGAAATAAATTTAAGAATTAAGGCTCAAATAAGATAACCTATAATTAAGTGGTATTGTTCATGGAACAGGCGTCTCGGGGGTCCTAATCCTTCCCCATACACAACCGTACTCCTGAACTCAACTCTAAAAATCGTAGACTAGTTTAACGTTCTTTCAACAAATCTAAAATTAATTTAGGATTTTATCGATTAGAATCGAGTCAATAGGTGGCCAATCACACCTAGAAAAAAGATTGGTGGCGACTCTATAATTTTCCATGTCTAGCGGTCGGGTTCCTAGACCCGTACATTACGACAGATGATGACTCCACTAGGGACATCGAGAGTCTAAACATTAATTAATATTATGTTATCTTAAGCCTTTAACAATTTAGTGTTTCCGTTAGTATTAACGATTTATTGTGCATACTTTTGTTTAATGCATTTATTTATTTTGTTATTGTTCATTTATTACTTTTAATAATTATGGGGAATTTAGGATAGAGGGATGTGAGATTATTGGTCCAAGATCGATATATTCCTTCACACACATGACACATCTTGCATTCATGCATAAGCCTTCTACCCGAGCTATACCCATTTTTAAGAGGGAGTTTAGTAGCTTCGCTCTCGTGAGGTGATAACTTCCGTATGGGTTAGTGAAAACTCTCACTCAGATCGAATCTAGTCCGTTTCAAACCTGTAATGGGTGAGGATCGAGGTGCCTTACTAGTCTACGTGGACGACAGTGATGAACGATTTGGAAACCTTGAGCTTCATTTTTAACCCAAACTCAACATATAGAATACCATGAGTAGCTTTCTCCTAAGTAGAGCCTTACTCGTGAGAGTATACCCTTTGATTAGGTACACGTGAAGGAATTTCTTTTACTCCCTCTATTTTAAATATTCACCACAAAATAATAAAGTGGATACCCATGATACTAATTATTATCTTTAGCTCCTTTTAAATCAAAATTACTTTTGAAACTTTTCTTTACCATACTGACTTAAGTTTATTTTGGTTGTCATTTGCATTTTTACATGCACGCATTTGCATACATCATAATTGCATATAAGAGAAAATATTGGCTGTACAACACTTATTAACCAAAGAGATCCCGATTATATCCATGGCATCATCTTTAGTGGGTCCACTCAACAAATATAGAAATGATTGTGAGGTAGAGCTATAAATGAGGCGAGTTCAGCACGATGAAGGGGATTGTTTGGCCCAAGGGCATGTCTCGACCTTACTGGAGAAAGTTCACCATGACCTCACATAAAATGACTTCGCAGAAATGATAAGTATCTGAGACCAATGGAGACGCACTAGTCAGGACAATTTTCATAGTAGATATGGGCATATTGCATGGCTCTTTTATGTGCCCGTGGATGATTAAATGCTCAAGGTTATGATTTAGTTTTGGGATCCTTCATATCGTTGTCTTGTGTTCAATGAAGTGGACATGACACCAACCATAGAAGATATTCCTCGTTACTCCATATAGAGTAGATGCAACCAGATAAAGTATATTGTAGAGCATAGAATATCGGACGTCGGAAGAAGTTGGCCAAGCTATTAGATATTGCCACTGACGAGGTTGATTAACATTTGAAAAAGAAAAAAGATATTGAATGCCTTCCATGGACCTTTCTGAATGGCTATATTAAAAAGCATATGGAAGATAAACAAGGTCTTTTAGCCTTTGCAATGGCGAATACCAGTTGGTGGTCTTCTTGAAAGTTCTTGGTTATGTCGAAGTATCGATCATAAATTTCTTTGACCAAGTGACAAGGATCATCAACCTTGCTCCGTACATCTTAGTCGAGACCTTCTGATCGTTAAATTACTGTCGGCACGAAGGTGAAGGGCGTTTTATCAAGTGTGCTCAGCTTCTCACTATATAGATCAAATGCTACTTCGAGTGCAAGGTGAGTAAATTCTGAAAGCTTTTTTTGTTACAAGTTGCCTAGTCCTTGAATTCTATGAGAGTGAATGGCTAGTTTGCAAGAAAAAAAGAAGAGTGGATTGCCAAGTTTGGAAAGTTGATAAGTGTCGAAGTGACTTGGAGAGCTCTTTGGATGCCTAGAATGTAAGCGATGTACAAGTACGCGGATGAGCCATGGGTACCACTGATGGGACCCAAGGGGGTACTTAGTTATTCCCTAATAATGGTATGAAGATAATTTGGGTCCGAACAATTTGTGCCCATGACCATCGGCTCAATTAGTTAGAATTCGCATACGGAGAGCTAGAAGCTTTGAAGAAAATCCAAGAAATTGTACAAGATTGGAAGAAGACAAGTAGAGTAGATCAAGGAAGATTCACTAGTAAGGTTACCACGAGGTATCTAGCATTGCATGCTTAGAGGGTGAAGGATGTTGTATATCCTCCTAAAAATGCATCAAAACTCCTAGTGAAACTAGAACCCCAAGATGTCCTCCTAGAGAGTAATTGGCTAGAAATAAGCTTGAGAAAGAAATGGTGAAAATGAAACGAAGATACGAAGATGAGTTGGAGGAGGTAAAGAAAGAAACAACAAGAAAGGTACGAAGGGCTTTTGAAAAGCAAGATGAGTGGAAAAACAAGTTTGAAGGATCAAATGCAACAAATTCTTCCTTGATGGCCAGAATTCAAGAGATACAAAACATTAATGGTACTTTGCAAAACAAAGTATAACGGCAAGAGCAAACCATACAAGGGCTGAGGAGTGATTGCAACTTAATGGAGATAGCCATGGAAGGTTATAAGGGACAATATGAAGCTGTTAGGCAGCAATATTTTCAAATGAAGGAAATATGTGACCTATGCGAACAAAATCTTCAAAAGAGGGAAGTTAAAATGGAGTGGATAATAAAACAGATAAGGGAAGTAGCTTACAAGGCTAAAGAAATGGCCGACAAGACAGAAGAGCTCAGGTGAGAGATCTTTCTGAAGGACGAGTTAAGTGAGCAATTGATCAATCATTTTAGGGTGGTGCAAGACTAGTATGATAAAGATGGTTTTTCTTTTTGAAAGCAACGATGCAAATGTTTGAACGTGGATGTAATTAGATATTCAGTTTTATGGATATGGATTTCTTATGGTAATTAGTGTCGGATGGCCAATATTTTTCTTATTCTTTCTTTTCAATATTTATCACTTGCATTACAATCACATGATTCATTTAATAAAGGCATGAAAAAATAATATGAATTTGTTAGTATTTATTTAATCAAATAAAATTTTAACTTATGAAATGATTATAAAGAACAAAATTCTAGATAATCGAATCCTTTACAAATACAACACAAAGCTCGCTCAAGGGTCATGGGGGACGAACACTCAGAAAGGATGGACAAAATCGAAAAAAAACAAGAGAAAATCATGGGTCAGTTAGCTAGGATTTTGGAAATGATGTCAACTGATAAGGGAAATAAAGTGATGAGGAGTTTCAATATGCCATAAGAGGTATAGCCTTTGGAGGCCAATGCAAAGCCTTTGTATTTACCAGGGTTTACCTCATCATCGGTGAGAAATGCTTTAGTCTCTATGCTACAAGTGGGCTCATATCCATTCTGAGAAATGTTTTTGCCTACGGGACCACCTCCGACCTATGTTTAACCAAGGCCGATTGGAGGAATGAGTCCTTCGGATTCTATTTCTGTGCCTGATTTGGATGATCCGAAAGAACAAGAAACACTTAAGTGTGGTTCTTCTGAATCAAAAGATAACCCTAATACCCATTAGAAGTACGACCTATTGGAAAAAAGGTGGCGCATGGTAGAAAGGATAGGTATGTACTGCTCCATGGACACAATAGAACTTTGTCTTGTACCAGATGTGGTCATCCATCCAAAATTCAAAATTTCAGATTTTGAAAAATATGATTGTACCAAATGCCCGATCACACATATCACTATGTATTGTAGAAGGATGACTGCGTATGTACATGATGACAAGCTTTTGATAGATTGCTTCCAAGACAGCCTCATGGATGCTGCAGCAAAATGGTACGTTCAATAAGACCATAACCGAATTCACACATGAAAGGACCTTGCTCAAGCATTTGTGGCCCAATATAAACATGTTACAGATATGGCTTCGGATCCCCTCTCTCTACAGAATATGGGAAAAAAACTCACAGAAAGATTCAATGTCAAGCTCGACCTTATAAAATACTTGCCATGTCATTCATGTGATTAACAATATGCTTGCATACTTGGAAAGCCCCAAAAAATCGTCAAAAGACAGTAGTGTACTAAATGCTACAACTAAGTTGAATTAAGCCTCGAACTAGATCAAATAGAGATTTTAAGATGAAATTTAGAATTTTAAAACCCCAGAATGACTTAAAATGGTGATTTAGAGTTCGAGGATCGATTTGGAGTCAAATTGGAATTTTCATGACCTAGGGTAAAATGGTCATTTTGCCACCTGAGGTTAAGATGTGAGTGTTGGATGAAATTTTTGACTAAGATTGATCATTTGGAGTATAATTTGAGTTTGAGAAGTGAAGAATTTTAAGTCCGGCATTTTTTCGAGCATAAGGGCAAAATAGTCATTTTGCCACCCCAAGGGCAAAATTGTAATTTTACACCACCCAACACTTGTCCAGCACATGAATTTTACCCAATATTATCATGGATAATTGAGAAAATTTAAGTAGTGGAGAGAGATTGCTTAATGGGTAAGTATGACATATGGACTAATGGAATGGTGACATGTGTCAAATTTTTATCCATTTATTATTTGGCTTTAAAAATCAGCCCATTTCTCTTCATATGGCCAGCCAAAGCAAGAACAAAGGAAGAAAAGAAAGAACAAAAACCCTAGGTGGAAAAATTCAAGGGAAAAGTGTGAAAATTCAAGGAAACAAGTGAAAAAAGGCAAGATTTTTCAATTTAAGCTTGAGATCTCTCTTTCTTAAGCATTTTTTCTTATTTTCCATGGTTGAATCACTTGATTTCATGATGGGTCTCTTGCTGGCCAAACACTTAGAGGGAGGTTTTGATGCTTGATTTGGTTAGATTTCAATGTATTTTAGTGCTTTAAGTTGATTGGTGTTGTGTAGCATGAAAATCAAGCAAGAAAAATTCATGTTCTCCCATCACCCATCATTGGCCGAATTTTTCATGTAAAGTGTGGATGGTGGATTTGATTTTATTTCAAATGAATTGGTTAGGAAATGATGAATTAAGGTGAGAAAATCAAGTAGGAAAAATCATAGTGTTGATGCACCCATCATGGCCGAAATTCCCAAGAGAAAATGTGAAGATGATTTTGCTAAATTTTATGCTATTTGACTTGTGCTTGATGGTTTGGAGAATTGGAAGAAAAATGGAGTTAATTGGAGTTGAATTGGACATATTGGCCAATTAATCGAGTGATAGATTGAATTAGGTCAATACTGTTTTATTTAGGTACATAATTGAATTTGTGTAGAACACTGTGTTTAGACGATAATCCGAACAATTTGCATTCCATTTCATGCATCCATATAGTTTTATAACGGTTTAGCACCAATGTGGTAAATTGCTTGATTGTGCATTATGCCTAGGTGGTGAATCCTTCAATAAGGGTAAAGAAATTGTACCAGAGGATCGATAGTCGGAGTACTCTAAAAATTTGACTGTCGAAATAGTGAGTAACCTTATCGTCATTTTAATTATCTAAAGTGGTCTTTTTATTCGATTTTGTGAATTTTATGAAAAATGAGTTAAATGGTTAATTTTTAGGTTTTATAAACAAAATATGTTTAAATGAAATGATTTTATAAATTGTCTTGAAATTGAATGATGGCTTTGAAAATAGAGTAATTGGAGACCATTTGATGTATTGTGAATTTATGGTTCTAATTGATTGGCTTATGGCAATATTGGCATGAATGGCTGAATTGGTATTTGTGTTGACAATGTATAAACTGTTGTTTGCCTTGATAGGCTGGATAATGATAAAATTGCCATGTCATGATGTTGGATTTTTATTGTACGGTGGGTTTAGCTTGCTGCAGTGGGCGGGTTCTGTCGACCAGCCTATTAAAGGGGTACAAAATTCGGTTATATATGTACCTCAGTCTGAGAGGTACGTAGGGTATCTGTCGAGGTATAACTTTAGAGTTCACTTCACGCCAAACCACCACGTGAGGGTGAACTCAGCCAACGCCAAAGAACGGCTATGTTTTCAAAATAAAAACATGATTTATGCGTACATGACTTTTTAACCGCCTTGGCGAATTCGGTTAAATGCCTCGACCAAGGTATTCCTGAGAATGATTTGGTAGGAGCCAAGCTTTTAAGATACTCATAAGCTATGTTGATTATTTAAATGAAATGAATATTTATGTTATGAATTACATATTGAGATAAAATATTTTAATCGTTTCCATTTACTCGATTTTTGATATTTTGGATGGTGTTTATTTACTCACTGGGATTATATAATCTCACCACCTTCCTTTCCACTCATTTCAAGCTTAGAATAGGCTGTAGATAGCTGATTTCATTTAGGCTACCATTGGATTTGCATTCTCCAAATTGTAGGTTCACAGTCTTTCTTACTTTTGGTTATTCAGGGGCCCACTGGTTATTGTAAATTAAATTAAATACTCTGACTTACTGTATTACAGTATGTATGAATTTATTTTGCTTTTACACTGCAAAAAAAAAAATATTTATGTATAACTTTAAAAATGTTGTTTTATTAGAAAATAAAATATTTTATTGAATATTTCTTTTATTTTTTTATATTATATCCAAATAATCATAATTTCATTTTAAATGAAGGTTTTAGACGTTTGAACTTATTTTTGATTATGAATTATGTGTTTTGTACTCGCATACTACATTTTTAGCGGATTTCAAAATTTTCAGGGAAAGATGACAAAAATGCCTCATTGAGACAGAAATCATTTTTTTATTGTTTTAAGTTGGAAATAACTTAAAATCTTTTAAAACATGATATTTGGCAACGGTTACTCACAGGAAAAATGAGAAATTGATATTAAAGTTTTGCGGGGTTTTGATTGGCATTTCAAGTAATGAGTGTCTATCGAGACATCGCCACTGTTGTCACGGGCTTGAGGGGAGTACCGGGTCGACATTCAAGGAGTATGCCCAAAGATGGAGGAATATGGCTTATCAAGTTCAACTGCCTTGATCGAGAAAAAGACCACTGTGATGTTTGTTAATACCTGCGAGCACCTTACGATGAATGGTTGGTCAATAGTGCCCCAAACAACTTTGCTGATATGGTGATTTTGAGGGAAATGATCGAGAGTGCTATCAAGTAAGGTAAAATGGAAAGAGATGAGACAACAAGCACGAAGAAAGGGAATACTTTCAAAAAGAAAGAAAGAGAAAATCAGGCCATCTCTTCAAGACAACCACAATATGGGATCTACAACCCTTACCAACCATATCCTCCATACCTTATTACCTAACAATTAACAATACTTCTCAAAGTCCATACTTGTACCCACCAATGCCAAATGCCTTTCCTAACCTTTATCCATATGCTCTTATCCAACAGGCATCTTACCTCTCGAATATTCACCCACTTGTGCCCACACATATTGCAACTTCAACCACACAACCCACAACATCTCCTAATAATACAACCAGTGAATCCAGAAAATGGCGGAATAGGCAAGAAAAGGTACAATTCGACCTAATTTCGACATCATACGTTGAACTTTTCACATAGTTGGTTTCAAATCATTTGGTGGCACCGTTATACATAGAGCCATTAAAACCTCCATTCCCAAGATGGTATGATATTACCGCTCATTGTGATTATCACTATGGAGTTAAAGGTCATTCTATTAAGAACTGTATAGCCTTCAAACATAAGGTGCAAGGCTTAATCAAGGTAAGGTTCTTAAATTTTGAGAAAAATCCAAAATAGGGTGTTAATAACAACCTATCGCCAAATCATGTTGGAGCTAAAGTGAGTGTGATAGAAAGGGAGACTGTGAGACCTTGACCTTTAGAGACTCGTAAGGGGAAGTATACGCGATATCCCTGATCAGGGGTAATTTTATCATTTCCTTAGTAAGCCCATAAAAGTAAGATTTTTAAACAATATTATGGTCTAAGTAGGCCTAAGGCCTAAATGGATGGTGAAATTAGGGGTAAAATGGAAAGGAAACCAAAATTTCGACGATTTTCATGATAGGGGCAAAATGGTCATTTTTCACCTCGAGTTAAAATTTTAAGTTTTCATGAACCCGAGTATGTCTAAACCATTATGGACCTTGTCCCAGTGTTAAAAGAACAAAAAGATTGCATAAAAGATTGGAGGAGAGTAAGTTAATTGGTGGAAGGGTAATTTGGTAATTTCAAGGGAATGGATAAGTTTGGCTATAAAATATCTTGAATTTCCAGCAGCTTCTTGAATTTTCAGCAGCTTGTCTTCTTCTTCTTCTTCTCTTTCACGTTGCTTCCAACCTCTATGGAAGCTTGATGTGGAGCTTGTATAATTTTCTCTCTCTAGCTCTAGTTTTTATACTTTTGAGCCCTTTTGACTAGAACCCTTGTATTCTTTCAATCTCTCATTTCAAAACCCTTTATAAATCTTATTTTCATACTTTTTCTCACTAGTTGGATGTTTTAAAGAGAGAAAGAGAGAATTATCCCATTGATTTAGAAGCTATTAGAAGATAATTCAACTACAAAGGAACCCTAGGGTGAGTGATGCACTAAGCTTGGTTTTTAGCTGTGGACAATGGCTAGTAATTTAGATTATGAGCTGTTTTATTGTTGAGGATGTTCATTCATTTTATAGTGATTTAGATAGTGAACATAGATAGCCATTTAAAGTGGCAATTGAAGGCTAGCTAAGAGATAGCTTTTAGGGTTTATAGTATGTGAATTAACATAATGGTAATGTTAATGTGATGGTAGGTTTCAAGGAAGCCCCATCATCACATTTGGACAATTAAGGGAATTGGAGTCATCTAAAGGATCAATAATATACCGGTGAGTGGACTTGCATTTCAAACTTGTTTTAGGGAATGTGAATGATTTTATCTAACTTGACTTTGAAAATGTGCGTTGGGAACAAGCCTTTGGTGAAGTGATTTTATATTGTGAAAATGTGCTATACAATGTGCTATGTGTTATCAAAATATGATAGTATGCATGATATGCATTGGGTGCTTCTTTGTATGTTGATGTGGACCCGGTTATGTGCGAGTAGGAGTGCACATAAGCCGTTGCTGACCCAGCTATGTGCGAGTGAGAGTGCACATAAGCCGTTGTTGACTCGGCTATGTACTGGTGGGAGTGTGCATAAGCCGTTGCATATGAGATGTTGATGATGGGAGGGTGTATTTGATGATTGATATCCGTATATATATACATATATGGTATATGGTTGTAATGCAAAAATGTGAGCATTTGATCTGTTGAAATTTAGGAGTTTGCATGTGTTACATGTTGCTTTTGTTATTGAGCAGGATGGCTTTGTTTTAAGGGAAAGGAAACCTTGTTCTTGATGTTCTGATTCTCGCTGTAGTGAGAAACTCTCGGGTTTTGAAAGGGTAGGCTGGTCAAAAACTCGCTGCAGCGAGAATCCATTTTTGCTGCAGCGAGAAAAGTACAGTAGCTTCTTACTGCAGAGAGATTCATTTTTGCTGCAGCGAGAAACTTTCTATTTTATGACCAAAATCTCGCTGCAGCGAAAAACCTTCTGTTTTTCACCTCATTTTGATCAATTGTTGCCCTGTTTTTCACTTCTTTGCTACCATATTTGAGCATGGATTTCCAACATTAAGGAATAAGTGAATTAAGCTTAATATGAGAAGGTTTGGTGAGAAACCCTCAGTTAGATGATAATTTAAATCAAGTGTCGCTGCAGCAAAAATTCATTCTCGCTGCAGCGAGAATGCCTTTCCACTGCAACGAGGACTCGTTGTTTATTGACTTGATTCGCATGAATGCTATTAAAGTTTTCACTCTCCAAATCTTTTGTTGAGCATGGACTTTTTCCAATGAGTGATTTTTCTCATGTGGGGTTTGCATGAGGGGTTTAATAAGGTCAAAAATAAATTACATTGTTTTGAAAAAGAATGCATCATGATTTCGTTAAACATTCCTTAAGGTATGCTTGTTCCCTTCCTTGTTCAGTCACTGGGTTTATACTCACCGTTTTCAACTTCATGTTTTCAGATCACGAGGTAGCCGGTAATTAGGACGAGGTGTCCTTGTAGACTAGTATCCATCTTTTGGTAAATGTCTCGACATTCAGTAGCTGTACATTCGTCCAAGTCCCTCCGCTGGAAGTCGAGTATTATTTTGTTGTGTATAGACGAACCTAATGTAAATTGTTAATATACATGTTGTAGACAAATGTATATACACTTGTTTAGTATGCTAGTATGAGATGGCAATGTGTAGTATTATTTTGATTCTAAGTTATGAAATGTGACTTAGCAGTTTATGATGGAATGATAAACATGTCAGACTAATAGGCTTGCTTGGGCTTAGTGGATTACGTCCATTGGACCCATGCGCCAGTCATGGCCCGAAACTTGGGTCGTGATAGAGACGTACATTAAAAAGAACATTCAAGAAGTGGAAATTGTGAGACCTTAACCCCTATAGGCTCATAACTACACATAGACACAATAACACGGGCTAGGGGTAGTTTTGTCATTTCCTCTAAAAAGCTCTTAGAAGAATATTTTATGATATTTTAATGTCTAAATAGGCATAAGACCGTATAAATAATGTGCAATGATGAAAACACGAAGAAAACTAGAAGTTTCAATAATTTTCACAACAGGGGCAAAATGGTCATTTTGCACCCTAAGTCAAAATTTTAAGTTTTCGTAAGCCTAATTAGTTTAGATCATTGTGGACCTTATCCCAGTGTCAAAAGAATAAAAAAAATTACACAAAGGATTGGAGAAGAAGAAGTTAACTTGCTAAAGGGCATTTTCGTAATTTCAAGGGGAGTTGGATAAGTATGAGCTATAAATATATTTCTTTCAGCATCTTCCTCATTCTCTAGTAGCTTTTTTTCTTCTTCTTCCTTCTTCCTTCTCACGTTTCTTCATCCTCCATGGGAGTCCTCTTCAAGCTTACATAACTTTCTCTCTCTAGCTCCAATTTTCATGCCTCGGTGCACCTTTTCATGAAATCCTTGTGCTCTTTCACTCTCTCACTTTAAAACCCTTGAAAAATCTCATTTTCCTATTTTCTCTCGCTAGCTAGGTGTTTAGAGAGAGAAAGAGAGAGAAAGCTCCCATAATAGCTTGGAAAATATATTGGAAAGAATTTTAAAGTTTCAAGCTACCAAGGTGAGTAGGGGGTGTCAATTTTAAAAATTTTCATAAATATATACCTATAAGTATGATTTATTTTAATTACAAAAATTATGGATAGCATGTGCTGGTAGATATTTTAAGGAATTGTGAATGTTCGTAGTTGAGGTTATCCACTCATTTTAGAGTGATTAGAGTAGTGAAAATAGATAGCCATTTAAATGGCAATTGGAAGCTAGCTAAGAGAAAGCTTTAGACTTTATAAGTATGTGAATTGACAAATTTGTGATGCTAATGTGATGATAGGTTCAAATGAAGCCCCATCATCTCATTTGGACAATTAGGGAAGTTAGGATTGGCTAAAAGCTCAAATAAAACCGGTGAGTGGACTTGCATTTCAAAATTTGTTTTGGGAATGTGAATGTAATTGTACAAACATTTAAAAGATTTTATCTAGCTTTTCTTTAAAAATGTACATTGGGAACAAGCCTTTGGTGAAGTGTTTTTATCTTGTGAAAATGTGATATATAAATGGTTTATATGTTATCACAATATGATGATATGTATAATATGCATTGGGTGTTTCTTTCGTATGTTGATGTGGACCCCGCTATGTGCGAGTAGGAGTGCGCATACGCCGATGATGACCCGGCTATGTGCGAGTAGGAGTGTCCATAAGTTGATGCTGACCCAGCCATGTGCTAGTGGGGAGTGCACATGAGCTGATGACAATGGGAGAGTGTGCATGATGATGGATACATATATATATATAGATATGTGTGTCATGGAAAGTTCATTAATATGTATATGGTTGAAATGCATATGAAATTTGACATGTTAAGCTTTGGGAATTTATATGTGTTTCATGTTGCATTCGTCATGTGAATAGGGTGGTCTTTTCTTAAGGAAATGGGGTATTTTTACTAGTGCCCTGTTTCTCGCTGTAGCAAGATTCATTCTTGCTGCAACAAAAAACTCTCGGGTTTTCGAGGGTTTCACTAGACATGGTTCTCGTTGCAACGAGAAAGTTTGTGTTTTATGGCTTGAATCTCGTTGTAGCAAAAAACTTTCTGTTTCGCTTAGTATCTTGATCGATTGCTGCGTTATTTTCCACTTCTTTGGTACCATAGTTGAGCATGGACTTCCAACATTAAGGAATAAACAAATTAAGTTTAAAATGAGGGGTTCGGTGAGAAACCCTCGGCCAATTGATAATTTAAGTCAAATGTCGCTGCAGAGAAAATTCATTCTCCCTGCAACGTAGTTGCAACGAGAATGCCTTTCCACTGCAGCGAAGACCCGTCGTCTACTTGACTTGAATTGCATGAAAGTTATTAAAGTTTTCATTCTTCAAATCTTTTGTTAAGCATGAACCCTTTACATTAAGTGATTTAATCAATTAGGGTTTTCCTGAGGGGTTTTGATAAGCACTAAATTAAATTGTATTATTTTGAAATAAGTACATTGTCACGACCCGGTACTCCCCTCGAGCCCGTGACAACCGCCGCGGTGTCCCGGTAGACACTTATTGCCCGGAATGTCAACCCGAAACCCCGCAAGGCTTTACTATCAGTTTCTCTGTTCCCTTGTGAGCAACCATTGTCAAATATCGTGTTCTAAAAGATTTTAAGCTGTTTCCAACTTTAAACAAATAAAATATTAATTTTTCGTCTCACAAGGGTATTTTGGTCATTTTTCTCAAAAATTTTAAAACTGGCTAAAACGTAATATACAAGTACAAAACACACAATTCATATTCAAAATGAGTTTAAAAGTCTAAAATCTTCATTTAAAACGAAATTATGGTTATTTGAATATAATAAGAAAATAAAAGAAATATTAAGTAAAATATTCTATTTTCTTATAAAACAATATTTATAGAGTTATACGTGAATAATTTTTATAGCGTAAAAGCTAAATAAATTTATACATACTTAAATACAGTAAGCCAAAATATTTAATTTAATTTACAATAACAAGAGTGCCCCCGAATAAACAAAAGTAAAGAGGACTGTGAACCTACGGTTTGGAAAATGCAGATCCCACTGTAGTCCTCGATGAGATCAGCTATCTACAGTCTATACTGAACCTGAAATGGGTGGAAAGGAGGGTGGTGAGATTATAAAATCCCAATGAGTAAACAAACATCATCATAAACATCTAGAGTTGAGTACATGGAGACAATAAAGTAAATCATCATAAACTGGGTTATAGCATTAGAACACATTTTGTTCAAAACACGTAAAGAGGCTTATGAATCTCATAAAAATCTAGGCTTGTGCCATAAATCCATTCTCGGGGACACCTTGGCCGAGGCATCCTACCGAGACCGCCAAGGCTATTAAAATTCACATTTCACATAAATCATGTTTTTGTTTTGAAAACATAGCCGTTCCTTGGCGTTGGCTGAGTTCCCCCTCACGTGGTGGTTTAGCGTGAAGTGAACCCTAAACTTTACCCCAGGAGATACCCTACGCGCCTCTCCGTTCGAGGTAAGAATATAATGGGGTTTACCGTGCCCCTCTAAAAGGCTGGTCCACAGAAACCCCCTACTGCAGTGATTAATTAATATATAATCCACCATATAATAAAACTCAATAACATGATATGGCAATTTTGTAATTCGTAGTTTTTCAAGGTAACCAAACAATTCGCATTTCAATACAATTGCCAACTAGCCAATCATGCTCGATTTATCATAAGCCAGTTAATTTAAACAATCAAATTGCCACAATTAACAGTCTCCGTGTACTCTATTTTTCAAAATCACTATTAATTTCAAAACAATTTATAATTTAATTTCATTGAAACTCATTTATTCATAAAACATGAAAATTTATCTTTTTAAATTCCTTTTTCCATAGAATTCATGAAAGCATCTAAAAACCACCCTAGATAATTAAAATGACAGTAAGTTTACTCACAATGTCTAGAATGCAGACTTTCGAAGCACTCTGTCTACTGGTCCTCGGATGCAATTTCCTTGCCTTTATCGGAGGACTCACCACCTTGACACAGTACAAAATCGAGAGTTTCACCAAGTTGGTACTAAATCAAAATTAAACTAATTTAGACTACCAATGCATGATATGGAATGCAAAAATGCACTGGTAACTATCTAAACCCGGTATTGGCCTAATTCGTCTTATCACCCGATTAAATTCCTAACGGGTCCGTTTAAACTCCAATTTAATTCTTTTCAGTTTCTATACCTCAATTGCACCCAAATTAACTTAATGTCCCTCAGTGTGGTGCAAATTATCAGTCCCAACAGCAAATTACGAAAATACCCCTAGTGGGTAAAAATTCGTATTTTTGCTCCGAAAATTCCCATTATTTTTCTAGGCTCATAATTCATCATTCCTTAACCAATTCTCCTAGAATAAAATCAAACTCATCCTCACTCACTACATGGTAAATTCAGCCATTAATGGTTGGGGGAGAAAATAAATTCTTTTCTTGTTGTTTTGTTTCTAAATATGCTAAACTAACTAAAAACACTAACATAAATTAAAATCAAATAAATCCAACAACTTTCTCTCTCCTAACCCATTTTTTCAGAATTGAATTCATCATGAAAACATGTAATTTAATCATGGAAAATAAAGAGAAATGCTTGGGAATAAGAAAACTCAAGCTTAATAGAAAAAATCTCACCTTTTTCACTTAATTTCCTTGAAAATTCACACTTTTTCTTTGATTTTCTCTCTCTAGGGTTTTGTTTTTTTTTTCTCTCTCTTCTTGCTGGTTTGGCCGGCCATGGGGTGGAAGATGGGCTGATTTTGTGCCTTTTAAAAAGGAAAATAATAAATTAATAAAGGCATGACACATGGCATCATGTCATTGGCCCGTTTTTAAAATTTTAAAAATTTAAACATTTTATCTCCACCACATGTTTAGTCAAGGGTCAAAGATGAAGACAAAGGAAGACCATGTGCTGGAAAAAATATCCTGGTGGTGGAAAATTACAATTTTGCCCCTGAGGTGGCAAAATTACCATTTTACCCCTATACTCCAAATTATACCGAAATTAAAATTTTTCACTTCTAAACCTCAAATCATACTTCAATAAGTCAAATTATACTCTAATAAGTCAAATGGGGTCAAAAAAATCTTTTCTAAAATTCCCATTTTGTCCCCAGGTGGCAAATGACCATTTTGCCCCTAGTTAGTGAAAATTCCGATTTGACTCCAAATTGATCCTCAAACTCCAAATTACCATTTTAAGTCATCCATGAACTGTGAAACTCTTAATCTCACCTTAAAATTCCTATTTTATCTAGTTCGAGGATTAAATAAACTTTGTTGTACCTCTAGATACAATACCGACTTTTGTAAATTTTTCGGGACTCTCCTAGCATGCAATCATGCTATCATCACATGTAAGTCATGAATAGTATTTTATAAGGTTGGGCTTTACATGTATCATGATTTTTAAATCCTTCCTTATTGTTGCTTGTTCCCTTCCTTGTTCACTCACTGGGTTTATACTCATCGTTTCCAACTTCATGTTTTTAGATCATGAGGCAGCTGGTAACTAGGTCGAAGTGTCTTCGTATGTTCGACCTTTGGTAGGTGTCTCGGCATTCAGTAGCTGTACATTCGTCCGAGTCTCTCCGCTGAAAGTCGAGTACTCTTTTGTTGTGTATAGACAGACCCAATGTAAATTATTAAGGCATATGTTTAGACAACACATGTATATTAGTTGGTAATGCCATTATAAGTTGGCAATGAATAACATTAACTGTATTCTAAATTATGAAATGTGACTTTAGTAATTTGATGGAATAATGAGCAGGATAATATAGCTAGGCTTGCTTGGGCTTAATGGGCTATGTCCATTGAGCCCTTGCACTGGTCATGGCCCGGGATTTAGGTCGTGACAGAAACTCTCATGGAAAAAGTGTTTGAAGCTTTGATAAAAACCAACATGTTGGAAGTTTGGCCAGACCATTCCCGCATGAATGATTCGAAAAATACCCAAGGTCTGTATTACTTATATCACAAGGGGTGTGTAGGGCATTTAATTCAAGATTGTAACTCGTTCCAAAAAGAGGTACAAAAAATGATGGATGAATCAATGATTGAATTCTATGTAAAAGCTTCAAAGCCAATAATGAATGTGATAGCGAAAGATTTAACACAGAATTCAACTTGTTTAGTGAAGATAAGGCCTTTAACAATTTTCTATGGAGAAAAGGAAAAGCCCCATCGAAGATAAAATGCCTGCAAAAATCACCATTGAAGTCTCTAAACCTTTCCTTTACAAAAATGACAAAGCTGTTCATTGGAATTATAATTGCAATGTACAAGTTTCAAATATGGGAAAATGGACGGTTGAATACTAATATAATTGGTGTTCGAGGAATTACTCGTAGTGGATGCTATTATACACCGAAAGTTTTGAAGAATCTCAAGAAAGAGAAGGGAAAAGAAAAGAGCAATGTTCGAGTGAAGAAAAAGCGTAATCCTAAGAACTGACAAATGGCCTTAAAGGATCGGTGACAGAGAAAGAAGTTGCTGAGTTCTTGAAGTTCATCAAACATAGTGAATACAATGTGATTGAGCTGTTGAACAAGTTGCTTGCTCATATTTCACTATTGTCTCTGCTCCTTAGTTTGGAACCCTATAGAAAGTCCTTAATGAGGATTCTGAATCAGGCATATGTTGATCACAACATATCAGTGGAAAACTTGAATTACATTGTAGGAAATATCTTAATGGGCAATATCATATCTTTCAATGACAAGGAAATCCCTTCTAGAGGTCAAGGAAACTACATGGCCCTGCATATCACCACTAAATGCAAAGGCTGCATTGTTGCAAAAATGTTGCTTGATAATGGTTCATCCTTGAATGTGATGCCTATGAGAACTTTGACCCGTCCACCCATTGACATGTCTTATATGAAGAAAAGCCAAATGATTATGAGAACTTTCAATGGAACAAGAAGAGAATTGGTAGAAGATATTGAGATACCAATAGAGATTGGTCCTTGTACCTTCACTATAAAATTCTAAGTCATGGACATTGCCCCTTCTTAAAATTACTTTTTAGGATGGCTATAGATTCACATGGCTAGAGCTATACCCTTATCTTTCCTTCAGAAAGTCAAGTTCATAATAGACAAAAAGATCATATGCATTAATGGGGAAGAAAACCTACTCATAAGCAAACTGACAGATACTCCTTATGTGGAAGCAATAGAAGAAGTACATGAATGTTCATTCCGATCTTTTGGATTTGTCAACACCACTTATGTGGGAGAAGGAACCCTACCACCCATTCCAAGGTTATCCAAAACCACCAAGATGGTGATCAACCAAATAGTAGGGAAAAGATGTTGAGCAGGGGCAGGATTGGGAAAGAAATTACAAGGCATTAAAGGCTAATACGAGTTACCAAAAATAAAAAGAGGTTTGGTTTAGGATATAAGCCAACTAAGAAAGAAAGGGAAGAATTGATAGCTGAAAGAAGAAGGAAGAGGTTGGCTCGCTTTGAGGGATGTGAATTACAAACTGAAAGAATGACATTTCCTTACCTTTATGAAACATTCCAGTCTGAAGGTTGCATTTTCCCTTGAGTACTCACTACAAAGGGCCAAGTGTCAGTACCAGCTCTAAGTGATGCCTTTTCCGATTTGTTAATATGCACAATAGAGGAAGATGAAGAGTAGCCAGGAAAGGAGGAAGAGATGCCTACTATATACATTGCACCGCCTAAATTGAAGTTGAGCAGCTGGACTACCATGAGTTTGCTAGTCACCTATGGCTCTTTTTCAAAGTAATGCTAATTAAACATTCATTCTGATGCCCAAAAGCATTTGAAATCTTATGTATAAAAGGGTTTTTTATCATATATCATTTTAATAAAATGACATGCGTAATGCATTTCTCATATTTCCTCTCAATTTCACTATTTTCATTCTCATTCTTTTATTTCCCTTACTTTAATCTTTTGTGTTTACAATAGCCCTACATTCTTCAACTTCATCTATCTGTCAGGGTTCCAAATAATGAATGAGAAGATGGTAATGATAGTGGTCTTGGAGTCAATTTTGAAAAGGCACATGTGTTAGTGAACTCGACAATACAGAAAACGTGGAGGATTATGATTTACCCCCGGACTTGTTAAGCTAGTCGAGCAAGAAGAGAAACAAATTGTCCCACATTAGGAGTCCTTTAAAAGTAATTAACATGGGAGATGAAGAGAATAAGAAAGAGGTTAAAATTGGCACTATATTGCCACCACCCAAAAAAAAATTAATAAAGCTCCTCCACGAATATGTGGATGTGTTTGCATGGTTTTACCAAGACATGTTAGGGCTTAGCACGGACATTGTAGCTCATAAATTACCTTTGAAACAAGAATGCAAACCAATTAAATAGAAGTTGAGAAGAATGAAACCAGAAATGTTGTTGAAAATTAAAGAAGAGGTAAAAAAGCAGTTTGATGCAAGATTTTTAGAAGTCATTAAATATCCAGAATGGGTTGCAAACATTGTCCCAGTACCTACGAAAGATGAAAAGTAAGAATGTGTGTAGATTATCGAGACCTAAACAGAGCAAGTCCAAAAGATAATTTTCCTCTACCCCACATTTATACCTTTATTGACAACACTGCTCGCCACTTTATGTTCTCATTTATGGATTATTTTTTGGAATACAACCAAATTAAGATGACATTGGAGGACAAGGAAAAAACTACTTTTATAACTATGTGGGGAACCTTTTGTTATAAAGTAATGCCATTTGGTTTGAAAAATGCCTGAGCAACTTATCAACAGGCCATGGTGACTTCTTTCCATGACATGAAGCATAAGTAAGTCAAAGAATCTGTGGATGATATGATTGTGAGAACCAGTACAGTGGAAGATCATGCGATCAATCTCAAAAAGTTGTTTGAGAGGTTGTGAAAATTTCAGCTTAGGCTAAATCCAATAAAATGCACTTTTGATGCCACTTTCGGGAAACTACTTGGTTTCATTGTCAGTGAAAGAGGAATAAAAGTTGACTTAGATAAGATTCGAGTAATCCATAATTTACCCCTTCTTAAGACACCAAAGGAAATCAAACATTTTTTTGGGAAGTTTGAACTACATAGCCCTGTTCATATCAAAACTCATTTCCAAATACGACCTAATTTTCAAGCTTATTCACAAACACGATCTAGGGGCATGGAATGAAGACCAGATTGCTTTGACAAAGTTAAGGAATATCTTCTAAATCCATTAGTATTGGTACCACCCGTAATTGGAAGACCTTTTATTATGTATCTGATAGTAAATGAAAGATCCATGGGATGTGTGTTGGGATAGCACGATAAAGCAGGCAAGAAAGAAAAGGTCGTTTATTACTTGAGCAAAACGTTCACTGATTATGAGTCCAAGTATTCCCCGTTGGAAAAGATGTGTTGTGCATTGGCTTGGACAACGCATCTGCTCTAGCAATACATGCTGTATAATACAACATGGCTCATAGCAAAATTGGACCCCATTAAATACATTTTTGAAAAGCCATCCTTATCAAGGAGAGTAACAAGATGGCAAGTTTAGTTATTTGAATATGATATTGTATATGTGTCTTGAAAAGCCATTAAAGAAAGTGCAATTGTTGATTTCTTAACAGAAAGGGTGGAGGATGATTATGAACTAATGAAGTTTGAGTTTCTTGATGAGGACTTGATGTCAGTATGCTAGACAAGTGAAGAAGAATCTGAAGAGGATAAGAAGTGGAAGATGTTCTTTGATGGGGCTTCAAATGCTTTAGGACATGACATAGGGTCAATACTGGTATCCTTAGAAAGAGACCATTATCCTATCACGGTCAGACTCAATTTTTACTACACCGATAATGTGGGTGAATATGTGGCTTGTGTCATGGGTCTTCAAGCAGCAATTGAAAGGAAGATTTGCAACTTAGGAATGTACGGGGATTTTGCCTTAGTCATATATTAGTTGCAAGGAGAATGGGAAACGCACAATTCAAAGTTAATTAATTACCATAAATTTGTTACAAAGTTGATTGAAAATTTTGATGAGATCCACTTCATCCACTTACCTCGAGAAGAAAACTAAATGGCTAATACATTAGCCACGCTAGCGACAATGTTCAAAGTTGGTACTGATATCAAAATTCAGCCCATTATGATAAGTCTCTGAGAATGCCCAGCTCACTGCTCAAGTTTGGAAGATGAAGCAGATGGGAAACCATGGTACTATGATGTTACGTAATACCTCAAATACTAGCAATATCCGGAGCAGATTTTGGAAAATGATAAGAAAACCATCAGAAAATTGGCAATAAGTTTTTTCTTGGATGGAGACATCTAGTACAAGAGAGGTAGAGATCAAGTATTTTTGAGATATATGGATTCGACTAAAGCTTGGAGAATAGTTAAGGAAGTCCATGAAGGAACTTGTGGAGCACACACAAATGGGCATATGTTGGCTAAGCAAATCATGAAAGTAGGATATTATTGGCTTACGTTAAAAACAGATTGCATAAACTTTACTCGAAAAGGTCACAAATGCCAGATATATGCAGAGAAGATCCATACTACTGCAACTTCATTGCATGTTTTGACATCACCATGGCCTTTCTCAATGTGGGGCATAGATAATGACTCTGAAAGTATCAAATGGGCATTGGTTCATTCTGGTAGCAATCGACTATTTCACCAAATGGGTGGAGGCAGCGTCTTATGCTAATGTGACTCAAAAAGTGGTATGTAAATTCATCAAGAAAGAGATAATATGCCGCTATGGTCTCTCAAAAAGGATCATTACAGATAATGCCAGTAATCTCAATGGTTCAATGATGAAGAATGTTTGTGCTAAGTTCAAAATCAAAAATCACAATTCGACACCTTATCATGCAAAGATGAATGGAGCCATAGAAGCAACCAACAAGAACATCAAAAAAAATAATTGAAAATATGACTGATGTGTATAAGGGTTGGAATGAGAAGTTGCCTTTTACCTTGCATGCTTATCGTACAGCAGTGTAAACTTCTACTGAAGCTACACCATTCTCCTTAGTATACAAGATGGAGGTAGTATTGCCAATTGAAGTGGAAATTCCTTCTTTAAGAGTCCTTAAAGAAGTGGAGCTAGAAGAAGCTGAATTGGTTAATGCTCGCTATAAGCAATTGAATTTCACAGAAGAAAAGGGTAATAACACTTTGCCATAGTCAATTGTATCAAAGGAGAATGATGAGAGCATATGGCAAGAAAGTGCATCCTCAACAATTCCAAGAAAGAGAGTTAGTGCTAAAAAGAATCTTTCTAAACCAACATGATCCTCACAGGAAATGGGCACCAAATTGGGAAAAACCATTTGTGGTAAAAAAGGCTTTTTTAGGAAAGGCACTTATTTTGGCAAAAATGGATGGAGGGGAGCTTCCAAACCCAGTAAATGTTGATGCTGTAAAAAAATACTATGCCTAAAAAAAAAGAAAAAAAAAGAAAAGAAAAAAAAGAAAAAAAAGGAAAAGGGATTCAAGTTGAAAACTTGAAAAGGAAACTTAAATCTAGGAGAAATGTTTGGGGCGAAATCCTGAAAGGGTGGTCTAGACATGAAAGAGGATCAAATACTAAAGAACTATGAAGGCTTTACATGAAAGGGGTGAAATCGTGATCCGAGATGTTCAGATAAAGACAAAGGAGCTGACACTTGTGCTTGCTTCGAGATAAAATTTCATACCACTATCAGTGTCTATCTGAACAATCATTAAGAAAGAACTATATCCCTTTTTGTATTAGATTGAATTTCATCTCTATACAACGTTTTTGTCACTATGCCTAGTTGTAGAGCCATCCCACATTTTGAATGAAAAATAGCCTTCTCTCTAATTATGTTATTATCATTTCCATTCCACCAAGAGAGGAAATATGCGTGCATTGCATTTGTCATAAAAATTGGAATGATATCTAATAAAGAGCATGAAAAGTTAAGAAAAACATTTGCATTGTTTTGAAAGAGAATTAAAGTTAACCGGAGAACGAAATGGAGTTTGGCAATATGATAAGAAAATAAAAAAAAGGGAAACAACAAAGGAATGAAATACGTAAATAATAAAAGATGCAAAAGATTATGAGCTATGCAAATAATAGAGATGCAAAACAGTCGCGACCAATGAATCCAAAAGACAAGAAAGGGAGGCACGTTTAGTTCATCCCCCATTAACCAATGAGAGGTTCCTAATGCACCATAAATTAAGACAAATAAGAACTTAGGATCCCTGAATAGTCATCCTCAAAACCTTGGGATAATTATTTTAATTAAAAAAAACCTAGATGTTGCTCATTTTTCAAATTGATTGTTAAAGTTGTCTAAGCCTTGGATGAAGAGTTGTTTATTTTTCAAAATTGTTCTTAAAAGTTTTAGAGCCTCAAATGAAGAGTTGCTTATGTTTCAAATTGATTTTAAAGTGGTAAAACCTCGTATGAGGAGTTGTTTATTTGTCAAATTGGCTTTAAAGTTGTTTATGCCTCGGATGAGGAGTTGTTTATTTGTCAAATTGACTCTAAAGTTGTTTACGCTCGGATGAGGAGTTGTTTATTTGTCAAATTGACTCTAAAGTTGTTTACGCTCAGATGAGGAATTGTTTATCTTTCAAATTGAGTCTAAAGTTGTTTATGCCTTAGATAAGGAGTTGTTTACTTTTCAAATTGACTCTAAAGTTGTTTATGCCTCGGATGAGGAGTTGTTTATTTTTCAAATTGATTTTAAGGTGGTGGAGCCTCGGATGAGGAGTTCCTTATTTTTCAAATTGATTTTAAAGTGGTAAAGCCTTGTATGAGGAGTTATTTATTTGTCAAATTGACTCTAAAGTTATTTATGCCTGGGATAAAGAGTTGTTTATTTTTCAAATTGACTCTAAAGTTGTTTATGTCTTAGTGTCAGTTAAAATTCTACTATACAAGTATACGTATCGAATAGATAGTATATAAGCAAGCAGAGTATGATCCCACAGAGAATTGATCTAAAATTTTACTAAGTACTAAAATTAGAACAAATTAATCTTATCCAAACACTCAAAATTAATTGATTAACTAAAACTTATTAACTAAAATTTAAACCAACAAGAAAAATCAAAATAATAATAGCTTGAGAAAATATCAAATCAAACAAGGCTAGGATTACAATATCCCTCACACTTCATCTAAATCTTACCTTTCTTCCTTAACTTAATTCAATGGGTTGAACTGCTAACCTAAAGTCCTAAATTATTTATAAGGGTCTCCCGACTCAGCTTATAAAAATATCTATTTTAACCAAAACACTATATCCCTATGTGAATTGAAATTAAAACCGATTCATTAAGTTCAAGCTCTAATCTAGCTACATATGGCCTATAGGTATATCCCTATCTTATACGTAAATTAGTTAATATGATCATAGGCTATCCCAATTTTAGTTTACTCTAAACTCCCTTTCCCAAGTTTGTTTAGGTTCCTAAATCAATTTAATTGGTGACCAAGCAATTAGAAGCATTAAGAAGAAATTGGAATAAACAACTCAAATCTCATTAAAGATAAGCAAGAAAGAGATTAAAAATTTGGATTACATGTGAGTTCAATTGCAATCCTAAAAAAAGAAAATTAGCTACTCATGATTGCAAAAACAAATAACATTATAATAAATTCAACCATTGAGAGTAATAAGAAAAATAAAAGCCAAGGAAGAAAACAAAATAGTATTTGCTGCCTTGATCTCTAAATTTTAGCCTCAACTCCTAGTTTCTTGAATCTCCCAAAAGTTGTCTCCCTAATGTTGTTAAACATATTCTATTTATGCTAATAAACTTAACCTAAAGTTCCTTAAGTTGACCTAGGGTTTAATTGAGCTTAAAAGTGTAATGAGAGGCCCAAAAAAAAAAATCAATTCCCATTCCTGGCACAATACATCTAGCCATTTTCTAACGTAATTTTCTCTATTTTCAAGGCAGAACTGGGCAAAGCTATCTCATGAAAGTTGTAGCTCTGTCTCTTAGCTTTCTAATGGTTTAAGAATTCTATCATTTGAAGTTCTGTAGCATGAATTATAGCCACAAAACTAAAGTATATGCAAGCAGACTTTTGGGTCTTTCAATATCTCACTTTCTAAAATTAAGCTCAATTTCTTTTAGTTCCTACAAAAAATATAAAAAACTAATAAATAATAATCAAATTAAAAAGAATAACATAAAATTAAAATAACTCATTTAAAAATAAACTAATTATAAAAACAACCAAAATAAATAAATTATAATTAAAAATTAAGGATTTACCTAATATTTAATAATAAAATTGAAATAAAATAATTCTATAAAATAGAATTATCACACCCCCCAAACTTAAGATTTTGCTAGTCCTCGAGCAAAAGAGAATCAAAAAAAGAAAACTGAACATAAAAATCCTTGAACAAGAAATAGAAGTACCAAATCATGATTTCCCAATATTTCCTCAGAAATTAACTCAAATTCCAGCTTAAGGTAACATATAGCTAATCCCTAAATTCATGCATCAATTCAAGTGAAAACTTATTTTTTGAATGGACTTCCTGTGTGTGTGTGAATGCTCTCTTACAAAGAATATCATACAATTCGGATTAGTTTATGCCAAATTTAAGCATAGATTAGTACTAGGATCCCATAATTTTGCTTTTCATCTCTCTTTCCACTAATGTAGATTAACACTTATTCAAGGATCAATAGGTCTTTATCAAACTTATAATGTAAGGCTAGGGTCAAGGTATGATAAAGAATATATTTAGGCTCAAATTCACCCTAAGCACTTAATCAATCTAGGACATAAAAAGAGCTCAATTTTTTTTTTTTGTATAGCACCCCCAAACTTGAAGTAAACTTTCCTTCATACCACACATTTTATTTTAATTTTTTTCAAGCCCCAAACTTATTTTTGACAATTATAAACAAGGGGTAATTTTGCTAACAACCATCACTTTTTTTTCTTTTTTTTTTTCACCTTTCTCCCTCAATTTATCTTTAAGCTCAAACCATACCTTAGAAAGACTAAAATATTTAGAGGGTGAAAGGTTCAAATTTCTAGATTTAAATAGACGGGTCAAGGCTAACATAACTGTATAATTACAAAGAAAAGGTAAATTAGGCTCAAAAAGGGTGACTAAGGATAAAGATAACAAGGTAGGCTCAAAAAGGCTCAAACGATCCAAAGATGGCCTAAATCACTTTTTATCTTAAGTGTTATCTAAAATTTCACCTTGAGAGAGAATTAAACAAATTCTAGAATTCTTGACTTCACTATACTTTTTCATCAACATAAAATTTCTCTAAATCACACAAAAATTCTAAGTAAAAGACTATAGTGCTCAAATTATTGAAAGTCACATTCTAAAGTAAAGTTAACACAAGAATATCACATAAAAGTAAATCATAACTATATGCTTCCTAAAAGCTAAGAATCAAAAGATAATTAAAATATCATCCTAGGATTGGAACAATCATGAATGAGGTGCGACTATCTCAAAATTTTTTTTTTATGAAACATGTAACACATAAGTAAACATGCAAGACATATCTTAAAATAAAGCTAACTAAACATAAAAAAATAAACCAAAAAAATTCTAAACCACTCCCCCAAACTTAAATTGCACACTATCCTCAATGTGAAAAGCTAAAAGAAAATATATAAGGAAATTAAACTCCCTTATCAATGTTGGTAGTGCCTTGAAAGCTCTAATTTTCTTTCTCCTCATCTTCATGCTTTACAAATAGGCATATACAACAAAACAAGCTAGGGAGAAGTTATAACTACTTATTTACATAGAAAAAAAAGTAGCTAAAATAACAACTAAATCTAAAAGGATATAGCTTGGGTTGCCTCCCAAGAAGCGCTTCTTTATTGTCACTAGCTTGACTTTGGTTGAGGTCTTCATTCACCCTTTAAGGAGGTTTGAGGTGTGAAAGTAGTTTCCTCCTAAATTGAGGTTGTAGTGGTTTTAACTCAAGATTAGGTGCTTGCTCAATTGAAGGTGGTGGAATAGGTTGACTTTTACCCAACTTCTCAAATTGAGTTCTTCTTGGATACTGTACTTTTGGTGCAGCCTTCAAAACATATGTAACATTTGTAAGTTCTTCATTCTAGTCCTTGGTTGTTGCATCTTAAACCAAACAAGCTTCAAGGAGTTTCTTTGGATTTTCGATATCAACAGCCTCTTTAGGTAACTTATCAACTGTATCTAGAAAAAGAATAGAAGGCACATATGGCTTGACTTGTGGTGGTGTAAATACTTCCTCCTGTTGCTTAATTTTTTCATCTTGAACTTGACTGCTGGCAGTATTTCCTTAATTTACTTTATCTCCATCATTTACCACATTCTTGCCATTTACCTCATCAAGATGCTTACTATATTATTCTCTTCTAGGATTAGGCTCGGTGTCATTTGATAAAATTTCTTGAGGCTTATTGTTCATGTAATTAGCAAGTTGGCCTAATTGAATCTCAAGATTTCGGATTTTTGATTCTCCTTGACTTTGAATGATGGCATCATTCTTTGTCATGAATTGTATGAGAACATCTTCTAAGGTAGGCTTGTCTTTAAGGACAGGAGCTTTAGCTTGTAACTTAAAACCATTATGGAAAACAGACTGTGATGAATATGTAAGACCTTGATCATTTCTCCAAGAAAAGTTTTGGTGATTCCACCTTGAGTTGTAACTGTTGGAGTATAAATTGTTTTGCTGCCCATTGAAGTTTCCATTAAATTGCATTGATTCATAATAAGTTGGACAATAATCACTTGAATGCCTATCTCCATAAAGCTCACATGCCACGAAAGGACTTTGAAAAACATTCACACACCAAGTGTCAATTTTTTGAGACAAAGCATTTATTTCGACTACCAAAACCCTGATAGCCAATTCATAATCACGAGCAACCCTCCTAGGCACAAATTGTTCAGATGTCCACTAATAGTTACAATAATTCTTCACCTCAACCAAAAGTACCTGAAGATAAAATAAAAAAATTTTGAATTAAGACTAAATTTTCTTGGTATTAGTATTAGTAAAAATTCTAGAAACAATTTCCCGGCAACGGTGTCAAAAACTTGTCAGTTAAAATTCTACTACGCAAATATACATATTGAATAGATAGTATATAAGCAAGCAGAGTATCGATCTCACAGAGAATTGATCTAAAATTTTACTAAGTACTAAAATTAGAACAAATTAATCTTATCTAAACACTCAAAATTAATTGATTAACTAAAATTTAAACCAACAAGAAAAATCAAAATAATAATAACTTGAGAAAATATCAAATCAAACAAGCCTAGGATTACAATATCCCTCACACTTCATCTAAATCTTACCTCTCTTCCTTAACTTAATTCAATGGGTTGAACTACTAACCTAGAGTCCTAAATTATTTATAAAGGTCTCTCAACTCATCTTATAAGAATATCTATTTTAACCAAGACACTATATCCCTATGTGAATTGAAATTAAAACAGATTCATTAAGTTTAGATTCTAATCTAGCTACATATAGCCTATAGGTATATCCTTATCCTATACACAAATAAGTTAATATGATTATATGCTATCCCAATTTTAGTCTACTCTAAACTCCGTTTCCCAAGTTTGTTTAGGTTCCTAAATCAATTTAATTGGTGGCCAAACAATTAAAAGCATTAAGAAGAAATTGGAATAAACAACTCAAATCCCATTAAAGATAAGCAAGAAAGAGATTTAAAAGTTGGATTACATATGAGTTCAATTGCAATCCTAGAAAAAGAAAATTAGCTACTTATGATTACAAAAACAAATAACATTATAATAAATTCAACCATTAAGAGTAACAAGAAAAATAAAAGCCAAGGAAGAAAATAAAACAATATTTGCCGCCTTGATCTCCAAGTTTCAGCCTCAACTCCTAGCTTCTTGAATCTCCCAAACGTTATCTCCCTAATATTGTTAAACATATCCTATTTATACTAATAAACTTAACCTAGAGTTCCTTAGGTTGACCTAGGGTTTAATTGGGATTAAAAATGTAATGAGAGGCCCAAAAAAAAAAAATCAATTGTCAATCTCTACAATTTCCCATTCCCGACATAGTACATCCAACCATTGTTTGACACAATTTTCTCTATCTTCAATGCAGAACTGGGCAAAGTGATCTTCATAAAATTATAGCTCTGTCTCTTATCTTTCCAATGGTTCAAGAATCACATCATTTGAAGTTCTGTAGCATGAGTTATTGCCAAAACACTAAAGTATATGCAAGCAGACTTTCTGGTCTTTCAACATCTCACTTTCCTAAATTAAGCTCAATTTCTTTTAGTTCCTACAAAAAATATAAAAAACTAATAAATAATAACCAAATTAAAAAGAATACCATAAAATTAAAATAACTTACTTACAAACAAACTAATTATAAAAACAACTAAAAATAAATAAATTATAATTGAAAATTGAGGACTTACCTAATATTTAATAACAAAATTGGAATAAAATAATTCTATAAAATAGAATTATCACTCGGATGAGGAGTTGTTTATTTTTCAAATTGATTTTAAGGTGGTGGAGCCTCGGATGAGGAGTTGTTTATTTTTCAAATTGATTTTAAAGTGGTAGAGCCTTGGATGAGGAGTTGTTTGTTTTTCAAATTGATTTTGAAGTGGTGGAGCCTCAGATGAAGAGTTGTTTATCTTTTTCAAAATTATTTTTCAAATGGTAAAGCTTCGAATAAAGTGTCACGACCCGAAACTCCCCATCGAGCCCGTGACAATCGCCGCGAAGCCTCGACAAACATTCTTCATCCCGAATGTCGATCGAAATCTCGCAAGGCTCTCGTATCAGCTTTCGCACTTCCCCAGTGAGCAATAGTTATCAAATAATCAAAATACGAAGGATTACAAATCATTTCCAAATCATAACATAACATTTTTTTTTTTGCTCACAGGGGCATTTTTGTTATTTTTGTCGAAAACCTCAAAACTTGCTAAAAATGTAGTAGGTAAGCCGAAAATATATATTTAATGACTTAAAAAAATTAAGTATCTAAACGTTCATTTGAAGTGAAAATTTGACCATTTGAATATGATAAAAATATTCAATAAATAAACTATTTTCTTGTAAAATAATTTTCATAAAACTATCGGTACATAATTCTTATAGCGTAAAAGATAATTATATTCATATATACTATAAAGCAAATAACCAAAACATAAAATTTCTTTTACAGTGACACGTGGGCCCATATCTATCCAAAATGCATCGGAAGCTGGAAACCTACAACTTTTACCGATTCGAGTCCAAATGAAGGTCCGTGTTCAAGTCAGCTAACTATGGAATTCCCTGAGCCTGAAATGTGAGGAAATGAGGGTGGTGAGATTATAAAATCCCAGTGAGTAAACAGATACCATCTAAACTATCTAAAGTCGAGTAAATGGAGACAATTAAAATAAATCATCATACTGTAATTTCATTACCATTCAACTCATTTCAACCAAATAAAATCAATCCATAAAAATCGAG
>NC_030857.1:10841176-10958429 GCF_000208745.1 Theobroma cacao | reverse complement strand
ACCGAGCCTGAATTGATTTTATAATGGTCAAGCATTGATGTGGTGAATTATGTATTGTACATTGTGGATAGGTGGTGAGTAAATTACACTGGTAAAAGTACAGAGATTGTGCTTGGAGACTGAGATTAGGAGTACATCGACTCCTAGAACTGTGAGTAAAATTATTATCGTCTTAATTATCTAAAGTAGTTTTATACAATTGTGTGATTTTATGGAAAATGGGTTTAAATGGTAAATTGCTATGTCTTAGGAGAAATTATGATTTTATAAAATGATTTTATGAATTTTCTGAAAAATTTAATATTGGTTTTGAAAATAGAGTAATTGGAGACTGCCTGCTTGTGTTGTAAATTTATGGTTTTAAATTGAATGGCTTATGACAATATATGAGCATGAATGGCTAAACTGATTTTTGGTGTTATAATTATTTGTACTGTGTATTCAGCCTTAAGAGGCTAGGTTGCGATAAATTTCCATGTCATGCAGAAAAAGATTTTATAAATCAGGTGATAGATAAAATAATCCAGTCACTGCAGTGGTGGGGATTTTCATGGACTGCCTATAAGAGGGGCACGGTAACCCAATTATATATTTACCTCCGGGGGGAGATGTTGGATGAAGTATCTCCTGAGGTAAAGATATGAGTGCACTTCACGTGGACCACCACGTGAGAGTGAGACTCATCCAACGCCAAGGCATGGCTAAAATTTCGGATGTAAAGACATTTAACAGCCTTGGCGGACTCGGTTGGGATAACCCTCGATCAAGGTATCCCTGATAAATGAGTATGAGAATGATTTTTGACACGAGCCAAGCTTTTCAGGAAATCATAAGCCTATTTGTTCAGTTAGTTGAAATGAGTTGAAAGGTAATGAAATTACAATATGGTGACTTATTTTAATTCGTCTCCATTTACTCACCTTTAGATAGTTTAGATGGTGTCTGTTTACTCACTGGGATTTTATAATCTCACCACCCTCAATTCCCCACATTTCAGACTCGGGATAGCCGGTAGATAGCTAATTGCATCAAGGACTTCAGTTAGCCTTGCATCGACAAAATTGTAGGTTCACAGACTCGCACTTTATTGGTTAGTTGGGGGCCCACGTGTCACTATAAAAGTAATTTTATGCTTTGGTTATTTGCTTTATAGTATATATGAATATAATTAACTTTCACGCTATAAGAATTATTTATCGATAGCTTTATAAAAAATTATTTTACAAAAAAATAGTTTATTTTATTGAATATTTTTATTATATTCAAATGGTCAAATTTTCACTTCAAATGAATGTTTTAGATACTTAATTTGTTTTTAAATCACTAAATATATATTTTCTGCTTACCTACTACATTTTTAGCAAGTTTTGAGATTTTCAACGAAAAATGACAAAAATGCCCCTGTGAGCCAGAAAACAATATGTTATGTTCTGATTTAGAAATGACTCGTAATCCTTTGAATTACGATATTTGATAACTATTGCTCACCGGGGAAGTGCGAAAGCTGATATGAGAGCCTTGCGAGGTTTCGATCAGCATTCGGGGTGAAGAATGTCTGTCGAGGCTTCGCGGCGATTGTCACGGGCTCGATGGGAGTTTTGGGTCGTGACAGTAATACATTCACTAGATTCCACATATCATTTTTATTAGATTGAAGCATTACCTTTCAATCAACATAAACAAGAGGAGCCAACATAGGATTTCGTACCAAGGTTCCCAAGAAAATGCTTAAATTGTTAATACCTTCATTAATAGGACCAATAGGCTGGTGTCTTGTGTTTAATAAGATGAAGTTACAATTGACATCCATGAATTTAAGGAGCCCTAGTAGGCCCTTTAGTCTTCTTGGTGGAAAAACCTACATAAAAAAGTAATAAGTAAAAATATTGAAAGAATTTTAAAACAAGAAAACGTTAAAAAAAATAGATTCTAATCAATAACTATTTTCTGTCATAACAAAATCGTTAACAATACCTTCATTTTCAGAATTAGCATTAATCATTGACTAGCAAAGTGTTGCACTTCAAAATTCATTTCCTTCATATAAATAAAAAGTTTATTAAACTATCATAAGTTTTGCATAAAAAAAAACAATAAAAAGCATATTTGAGTACATTCCAAGTATATAATAACAAAGAGTTAGTCGGCTATTGAATCAAAGATAAATAGAAAAAATAAAAGAAACTTTTGCTAGCACTAAAGAAAGACATGAAAAGGCTAATAACAAGTTTTCTTTCACACCATTAAAGGCTGTTTTGTTCTATAGGGAAATTGTTGTCCTTGTTTGGAATGAAAAAAAACTTCTTGAAAATGAAGAACATGTGGCAATGGGTAGGGTTGTGGTTGTTGTGGGCAAGAACATGAACTAGTCTCTCTTGTAAGAAAATTTGACATAGTGCCTGACTTTTAATGCTTAGTCTTTGCCATTGTAGTAAAAGTTATCCATTGGAAAAATACTACAGTTAAAAGTTAGCGCAAAGAAAAAGGTTATGCTAAAATAAAAGATAAAGCCTTAGATTTGGGAAGACAAAAAAAAAAAACTATTAAAAGCAACACCTACACATATTTAAATTAAATAAAAAGAGTCAAATTAATAATACAATCTTGAGCAATATCCAAAGATGTATCATCATTTTTTTATTTGAGCAATATTTAATGATTTATTAATTCTTACTCCATCCATGTCATCCCTTGAATAACCAACACTATTATCACTAACATTGATAATTGGATCCAAAAGGAAACATTTGGCTCATTATGAATTTGCTATGCATGTTCTTCATTTGATCTAGACAGATCATATAAGTCTCTTGGACCACTAGGCTCGATAACAACATGCCAATCAAATCTTGAATGTAAAAAACTTGTTTCACATGAGATGCCAATGCAAAAGGATCATTCTGACTAGTCAACCTCATGAAGTTCACAAGTGAAAATCCAAATTCATCTTGCTTCACTTGAAACCAATCACATTTAAGTACCGCAACATTAAAATGCCTATAGTAGTCTAACTCAATGATATCTTGCAAGACTCCATAATATGTAACATCCCCTTTAATTAGGTTTTGATTTTGAGAACTTTCATAACTTTCAGTTAATACCGTAATAACCACTAGACTATTTTGAGTCTTTTTTTTTTCTTTCCATGATCTTAGGTATGAAACCGAAAGCCATTAATAATCAAACCTTTAAACCTTCTAACCACTTGACTAGGACCTCGTGACAACCACTTAATTTCCTTTAAAACTTGTTGGTTTTTAACTCGAGTTTCAAACCATTCGTGAAATTCTAAGCTATGGCTACATGCTCTATTCCATTTTCTTGAACAAGAACACTACATAATAAGGTTTTCATATTCAAGGCTGGCCCTTGGATAAGGCCACCCAAGCAAGGGCTTTAAGCCTCGAATTTGAAAAGACTCCATATTTTTATAATAATAATCTAATTAATTATATTAAAATATATAAAAATTAAGATAATATATAAAATATTTACCTACACCCTAATAAATATTTATTTTCTCTCACTTCCACGTCCCTATTTATTCTGAACTAATTATCTCATTTTTCATTAAAAATATGTAAAAGTAAAAAAAATTAATAAAATAACATATTCATCCACTTCTTTAATTATGTGTCTAACAAATCTCAATTTTTTATCACCTCTCAACTTTTTCTTTTCAATTTATAATATTCACTCTTGAATTTTTCTTCTGCCATACGCTCTTTCTTCCTTTAACTTCATATTTCCTCCAAAGAATACATAGAAAATCTGTTATGCTATTATCTTTACAAAGTTGTAAGCCTCATTTACAATTTGCAATAAGCATTTAATAATCATGTACTATTATTTTAATCTTTGCAAACTTTTTTTATTTTAATTTAGAGTTTATATTGTATTTTTATGTTGTCTTTATTTTATATGGTAGTTAATTTATTTGAATTCGAAATTTTAATTGTTGATTTTATATTAGCCATTTAAAAAATATAAAATAATTATAATAGTTAAATATTTTTGAGACTTCATAATAAATATTTGAATATGTTAAACCGAAAATATGAATTTAGTTAATCAAAGTTTTAAAAAAAAAATTTACCTTAATTTCAATAAAGGGGCCTCATTTGAATATTTTGCTTCGAACTGTTAAAGTTATTGAGCCGTCGTTATTGATGTTCTCTACATGCAACATAGAAAATAAGAAAATATCTATAAGTATATATAGAACTCTAAAATCAAATAAAAAAAATTGGAAACGTATCTACGAGATAAAATAATAGGATGAAATCTTACTTTAGGTATTGCTTAATTGCAGGACAATTGAAAAGCACACATCTATGAGATATAATCCAAAAGCTGAAGGTTAGTGTAGAAATCTCACCACTACCTAGAGAGCAACCCATTCTTGGGAACAAATTTGGCTTTTTTGAGTCCATTCCACTACCATCATAATTCCTAGCAAGTCTATTGAACCTTGTTTCAACATTATCATTGCATTCCTCTGTTAAAAAGCCTTATACTATTCAACCTTCTGGATGATTTTTATTACATACATAAGATTTCATTTTGAGAAAATATCTATTAAAAGGCATAAGATTAATAATTTGGCCATAACCTTAATGAAACTTAGTTAATAATTATACATACCTTTCTACAAGGTACATGTAATGATATTAGAGTGGCCCATCTAGCATATCTTCACATGCCAAATGAATAGGAAAATGGATCATGATGTCAAAAAAAATGATGGAAAAATTCTTTCAAGTTCACAAAGTACCATTGCAATCTCTTTTTCAAAGCGCTAAAACTCTTCCTGTTGGATAATTTTGGTGTATATTCCTTGAAATAAGGCACTTAGTCTAATCAAGACTTTGACCACATGTTTTGGCAATACTTTTTGAACAGCTATGTGAAGTACATAATGCATCAAAGAGAGAGTCATAACCTTTTAATCTTGAAATTTCACGCTTTTTGAGATTGACATACTTTAAATATTAGTTGCATGGCTATTTAGAATTTTCATTCCTTTCAAAACTTCACAAAGGACACCTTCCTCCTTTGAAGTCATTGAAAAACATGCAAGTGGTAGAAGTATTTTGTCAAGCGCAAGACGTATAGGATGAAGCTCTTCTCTTATACCCAAATCTTGTAGGTCAAGACGACCTTTCAACAGATCATTTTTTTTTCCATCAATATCTAAAAGTGTGGCAAGAAAAGAATCACAAACATTTTTCTCTATATGCATCACATCTATATTGTGACGTTAGAGCTTATACTCTTAATAGGGTAGCTCATAAAAACTACTTTTTTACTTCCATGGACTATCATCATCTGCATGCTTTTGGGTGTTTCCAAATTTATTATTAAAATCTTTCAATACTTTTAACACATCAAACCTAGAAAGCAACACTGGTGAGGAGCCTAACTCTACAGTTCCATCAAAAGATTTCTTATTGGACCTCCATTTATGATTTAAATTCAAAAATCTTCTATACTCCAAGTACACATTTTTCTTACTATGGTTCAAGAATATGGGAGAAGTTTCATAGTTACAAGTAGGACAAGCTAGGTTTCTTTTAGTACCCCATCCAGATAACATTGCATAACTTAGAAAATCACTAATAGTCCAAAATAAAGTTGCACACATTTTAAAGGTTTGTTGGCTTGAAGCATAAAAAGTAGTAGCTCAAAACTCCCATAACTCCTTTAATCTTTAATTAAAGGTTGCAAATAAACATCATTATTATTTGAAGGTGATAAAAGATGAAGAATCAAAAGAGATAACATGAAGTATGAAGACGTCATGTACATCCATGGCGGTAGGTTGTATGGAATTAGTATGACAAGCCATATGCTATAAGACAAACTCATAGTTCTAAATGTGTTGAAGCGATTAGTTGTTAAGCCAAGCCTTTCATTATGAGGATCTACTGCAAAATCAAGGAATAAAGAATCAAAGGCTTTCCAAGCTTGAGAATCAACTAGATCCTTTAATTTCCTATCTTGAGTATGACTTTCTTCATGCCACCTCATTGCCTTAGTAGTTTGGAGAATAAGAATAACCTTTCAAGTCTAGTTTCAAAGGAAAGTACTTAAGGACCTTTTTCGATATTTTTTGAAGTTTTGTAGAAGTACTTGCATCTTGATCTTCATAATATCCTTCCCATCTCAAAGCTTCATTTATATAACAAGATGTTGCTTCAGCATAATTTCCTTAATAAAGCTTACAATCATTACAACAAGCATCAATTTTGCCATACTCAAGGCCTAAACTTGTCATAATCCTTGCCACTTCATTGTAGGATTTTGGTAGCATTTCACCTTTCGATAAGATCAACTTTAGCAACTCCAAAAACATGGTAATTGTAGCATTGCTACATTTAGTCATTCCTTTGATATTAAGTAATCTAACTAAGAAGAAAAGATAGCTTACTAAATTTCATGCACCTAGGGTGTACATCCTGTCAACAATTTTTTCATTAATTCAAAAAATTTCATACCATCCAAATTTAGGCTCTCACCACCTTTTTCTTCATCAATACTTATAGATTCATTGTCTTTAAAATAACCCATATGATCATCATAACCTTCTTGCCTCATAACATCTTGCAATAATTGCTTTACGACATCATGCATATTTGACTCGTCTTCAATACCTACATCATCATCAACATTCACAGAAGGTGACAACTTTTCCCTATGATAAATCCAATAGGTGCAACCTTAATTGATTCCTTTGCAAACAAGATGATTATTGTTGTTTAATTTTCTACTCATGCAAGTGCATGTATCACAAAGATAATATAGAGATGAATAGAGTGTCGATCCCACAGAAAATTGAATTAATCCTTATTGTTAACTACTAAAATTAACACACTTTAATTTTATCTAAATAATTAAAATTAAATAGGAAAATTTAAATTAATAAACTAAAAACTATAACTAAAACTAATCTAAAATCTATTAGCAAATTTACTTTATTAAATTTGAGTGACTACCAGACCTAAGATTATGATATCCCTCGATACTTCATCTGAATATTGTCTCTCTCTCTCTCTCTAAACTTAGTTTAATGAATTAAGTTGCTAACCTAGAGTCCTAAATTATTTACAAGTATCTGTCGAGTTTTTTATAAAAATACCTTTCTTAATTAATTTACTATATGTCTATGCGAATTATATTGAAGAAAGATTCATTAAGTTTGTGCTTTAATTTTGGCTACGTATGGCTTATAGGTGTATATCTACTCTATATGCAAATCAAACCACCTAATCAACTAAGTGTATTTGATCATAGGCTATTCTATTCAAGGTCTACCTAAATTTCATTCATCAAGATTTAACCTAGGTTTTCAATTCAATCTAATTGGTGGTCAGTCAACTAAAAGTATTAAGAACAGAATAAAAATAAACAACCTAAATCTATCAAACATAAGTAAAAGAGAGATAAATAATTCAGACTACATATTGAGTTCAATCATAATCTTAGATTAACAATTTAGTTCCACATCACACATTATCATCAAATAAAATCTAAACATTAAAAACAAAACCAAGCAAATAAGAGAATAAAAAAATATAGAAAAACTCAAGAATTGTATTCTTGATCTCCAAATCTCCTTGAATCCTGCAAATTCTTCTTAGTTTCAATAACTCTGTGGCTTGACTCTCAAATGTCAATCTGGTGTTTTCTTTTTCGTTCTCCGAAAGGTTGTTTTTATAAGCTTTGAAGTTAGACCAAGTTGGGTGGAGAAAGAAGTCAATTTCAGTTGGGATTTCCTCACCAGACTATGTGAGTCGCAACCTTGCCTAATTAATTAACAGAAATAGTAATTGCTTTAGGACTGCTGCAGTATGTTAACTTCGACAAGTTTTTTAACCATCTTACAAGCAGAAATGGGTAAAGTAGTAAATATAAAAGTTGTATCTTTTACTCTTATCTTTCCAATGGTCCAATAATCGCTTCATTTGAAACTCTATAGAGAAATATATGACCAAATCTTGATTTAGAACTCAAAAATACGATAACATCTTAATTCCTTTTTACGTATATTTTAATGCTTACATCTTCTACCTCAAGTAGCATTTTAAACAAACAAAAAATGGAACACATGGAATCCTAATTAATTAATGCGGAGCAAATGTAAATTAAGATCACCTCAAAGGATTATGTATTGGATGTGAATTGAACTATATCCTTACGGTGTGAAGACCTTTCCTTGACACGATTCTGCAAAATTAATAGATAAATTAAAAGTATAACATTTAGGAAGCCCTTATCTAAACTTGAACTACATAAATCTTGATCAAAATAAAAGGAAAATAAGAAAATGCATACTAGACACGATAAGTGTTTTTTACCATCACCTGGTGCTAGAGGAGGCTATGATCCCATATGGGTAATAGTTAATCAGCTAACGAAGTTAGCCCGTTTTTTACTCGTCAAGGCTATGTATGGGGTATATCAATATGCTCGTATTTATAGTGATGAAATTATAACGTTACATGGAATTTCGGTGACAATTGTATTCAATTGAGGAACGTAGTTTACTAGTTGATTCTAAAAGAAATTACTAGAGGCCTTAGGCACGAGATTAGATTTTAGTATGACTTATCATCCACAGGAAAATGGTCAAATTGAGCAAACCATACAAATGCTTGAAGATATGTTGAGAGCGGTCGTATTTGATTTTGGAGTTTCATGGAATTACTATTTGCCTTTGGTCGAACTTGCCTACAATAATAGTTATTAAGCCACCATCAAAATGGCACCGTTTAAGGCATTGTATGCGTAAAGATGTAGATTGTCCATAAGATGGCTTGAAGTTGGAGAGAGAAAACTCATGGAGCCAAAGATGGTCCAAGAAACGGAGCAAGGCATTTGCATAATATGAGAGAGAATGAAACCCACTCGAAGTCGACAAAAGTCTTATGCTGACAACAAAAGGAAACCCTTGGAATTTAAAATAAAGGACTATGTGTTTCTAAAGATTTCGCCAACCAAAGGAGTTAAAAGGTTTGGCAAGACAGGGAAATTAAGCCCTAGATGCATCAGACCATTTGAGATTCTGGAACATGTAGGCATAATGGTCTATCAGTTGGCATTACTATTGAATAGGTCCAATGTACACCCAATTTTTCATGTATCCATGCTTAGAAAATACGTCCACGATCCTTCACATGTGATTCATTATGATGATGTCCAATTGCAAAATGGACCAACCTATGAGGAACAACTCGTAGCCATATTAAATCGGTAAGTGAAACGGCTTCTCTCCAAAGATATTACCTCAGTGAAAGTATTGTGGCAAAGTCAAAAGATGGAAAATGCAATATGGGAACTTGAGGATGATACGAGAACCAAGTATCCCTACCTCTTCGAGAGTTAAGGCATGAATTTGATGTAATGATGTTAAGCTAAATTCGAGGATAAATTTTTCTAAAGAAGGGATGATGTAACACCCCCGACCTTGATGTTAAACATGTTAATATAAGTTAAGCTATTTGAATGAGCTAAGTTAAATTTTGATGTTTATGTTTATGAGAATGCTTATGTCCATAGAAAATTGTTATGTACGAGTAAGGTAAAGGCACAAAATGATATTGTGCATACGTTTGGCACATAAATGATGATGTTGTGCATACGCTCGACACACAAATGGTATAATGCATTATTTGGCACCTAAATGACCATGATGTGTATTTGATTTACGTTATGTTTGATTGATGTACTATGTGACGTAGAGCATGAATGTGAATTCTAAGTTATATGATGAATGTATGTGATGATAATGAGTAAAGCATGACGGAATATGATGATTATGAGAATGGAAATGCTTCAAGAACTTAGAGGAAGGAATTTGGGAGGTTAAATATGTAGAAAATTAAAGCCTAAGAATAATCTATCGATAGATGTTCATGATATATGGATAGATGTAAGTTAGTAGTAAAGAAATGTAAGGGCTAAAGAACATCTATCGATAGATGCACAGTAAGTATCGATAAACTGCCACTCGGGAGTTCAAAAAAAATTAGCAGCAAAATCTATCAATAGATGCTCAAAATCTATTGATAGATGAGCACCTAGGATTGATGATAAAGGTAATAGGGCTCAATTTATTGATAGATGCTTGAAAACTATTGATATATTGCACCACGGGAGTGAAATAAAAATGCATAAAAGCCATTTATCGAAAGATTCAAAAACTCTATCAATAAATGAAAAGAAAATGATAAGATTAGTGAGGGTTTTATTGATAGATGCATGCCATCTATTGATAGATGAGTAAAACCTTGCAAAAATAAAAAGGGCATTTGGTTGTTCGCCCATATAGAAAACAAAAGGAAAAAACGGCCCCTTGCTACCCTTTGATCCCTATGTCCCGCAAGTGCAATTTGAAGCTTGGAAAAGGTGATTTGAAGCTAGAAAATCAATCTAAAAGTAAGATTGAAGCTTTTCACTGATTTTTTTTTAAAATTTAAACTGTTAATGATGTAGAATTTTCATGTACCAGCTTTGGTGGTTGATGACGTTTGAAAGTGGCTAGAGATTTGACACTAGAACAAGTCAAAACGATATCTAAGGTGAAAGTTTAGTTCATCGATGAAAAATTTATGAGAGTTGAGCTTGTATGATGAATTACTAGAAAATGTGTTATGTTGAAAAGCTGGGAATTTAATTATGAAATAGACAAAGTGTGTATGAATGTTAATGAAATTGCATTGTAAATGCTAGATGAAATTGTGTGGATTGAAGTTGAGGCTTTTGTGAGCTAAATTGCACAAGGTTGATAAGGAACACTTGAAGTGTCAACGTACATGGGGATTTATGAATTAGGAGCATGATGACTAGGTGCCATTGTATGGTCCTTATGAATTTATATGTTATGTATGTCTAGAAATAAAATTCCTAAACGAATGTATGGCATGGAGATAATATGATGTGCCTAAAGGATTATGCCTATGCTAAAGAATAGTGATATTTACATGAAATGAAGAATGTGAAATGCCTTGAAATGTTGTGTCTAGGCTAGTATATGCTATGAATGTTATAGGAGATGCCTAGAAGGAATGTACCTAGGATAAATTAAGTTTATGATGACGAAGAATAAGTGTTATGGTGAGAACGACATGATTATGTATAATTGATAGTCATATGATGACAAACATGACTAGTAATGATTATAAGTGATGAATATGATCCATCTGCGGATCATTTCGGATGATGATGTGATGTAAGGCAGTATGTTATGTCCGTGGATGATTTTCAGACAACGTATGACATGAGGTTCAATGTGTCCTTATCCCTGTGACCATGTATGTTGTCAACAGGGATGGTGGTTTTATCTCACCCGTGATTCTCGCATGCTATGCATGATGTTATGTTTTGCCTACAAGGATGGTGGTAGGCAAAGATGGTGGTTTTATTCCACCTTTGATTCTCCCATTTAATGCTATGATTCCATCCGTTGAGATCACTCCGGATGATGACTATGTACTTTGTCGTTTGTTTTGGCATTGGGGCATGATATGATGATACAATATTGTCTGTCGATTGGCCACCACACGTGACAATGTTATGATTAGGTAGGACCACTCAAAGATGTAATGTTATGACTACGCATTTTTAAGACCTCAACCACTATAGGCTCATAACTATGCATAGACGCAATAACACGGGCTAGGGGTAGTTTCGTCATTTTCTCTAAAAAGCTCTCAAAAGAAGGTTTTATGATATTTTAAGGTCTAAATAGGCATAAGACCGAATAAATAATGTGTAATGATGAAAACATGAAGAAAACTAAAAGTTTCAAAAATTTTCACCATAGGGGCAAAATGGTCATTTTTCACCTTGAGTCAAAATTTTTAAGTTTCGTAAACCCGAGCATGTCTAGACCATTATGGACTTGTTTTAGTATCAAAAGAGTAAAAAGATTGCACCAAGGATTGAAGGAGAACAAGTTAATGTGCTAAGGGCATTTTCGTAATTTCAAGTGGAATGGATAAGCTTGAGCTATAAATATCTTTAATTTCCAGCAGCTTTTTCTTCTTCCACCTTCCATCTCACGTTTGTTTTCCCCTCCATGGAAGCATGGTATGAAAACTTCATAACTTTCTCTCTCTAGCTCCAAATTTCATGCTTTTGCCCACTCTTTTATACAGTTTTTCATGCTCTTCCACTTTTACACATTAAAACCCTTAAAAAAGTCTTTGTTCAGCACTTTTTCTCACTAGTTGAAAGTTTTAGAGGGAGAAAGAGGGAGCTTCCATAGTAGCTTGACAATTTTTGGAAAGAATTTCAATTATAAAGCTACCAAAGTGAGTAGTGAACTATAGTTGATTTTTAGGTGTTGAGAATGTTTAGTAATTGGAATTATGGGAGTTTATTTGTTGGGATTGTTATTCATTTTAGTGTGACTAGAGAATTGCAAACAACAGCCATTTAATGGTGGTTGGAAACTAGTTAGGAATGACTAGTAGAACCCAATTTAGAAAATAGTTTTGGAATGGTATTAATGCCAATTTGGGTTGGTTGTGATGTTGTGTGTGTATAGGTTCCAACAAGGCGTCACATGTCCATTTGGAGCATTAGTTGAGGTTAGAGTCAAGCAAAAGAATCAACAAGACCGGTGAGTGAACTTGCATTTCAAAGTATTTTTAGGAATGTGAATGTGTTTGCACAAGACATTAAATGATTTTATCAAACTTTTCTTAAAAATAGGTGCCTTGAGAACAAGCCCTTGATAAATTATCTTTGTGTTGTGATATGTGGCTATTATGGATTCATATACTGCTACATTATGTTGATATATATATACGTATGAATATATTGTTATGTAATGATATTGACTCGGCTATGTGTGAGTAGGAAGTGCGCATAAGCCGATGATGACCCGGTTATGTGCGAGTAGGGAGTGCGTATAACCCGGTGATGACCCAGCCATGTGCGAGTAGGGAGTGCGCATGAGCTGATGATGATGGGATGGTTTGTATGATGATGTTGGGTATATATAAATATACATATGTAAATATGAGTTATAGGAGGTTTATGAGTAAAGGTATATGGTTGTAATGCATGTGAAATTTGGCATGATGAATCTTGAGATATTCCCATTTTCTAGCAAATTGATCTTTGTTGCAGCACCAAATGGATTTTTGTGCAAAGGAGACCCCTTTTTCACTTAGGTGCCTTGCTTCTCGCTGCAGCGAGAAACATTCTGTTTTGGCAGCAGAAAACTCGCTGCAGCAAAAATAAATCTCGTTGCAGCGAGAAACTCTCGGGTTCTAATGCAGTACCTTCACTTTGATGAAGATTTTAACCACTTTCCCGTCCGAACTGGGAAACGTGGTAAACATAAAAGTTGTAACCCTGCCTCTTATCTTTCTAATGGTCAAAAAATAAGGTCAATTGAACTTCTGTAACGGAAGATATGCCAGAAAAACTGAAACACATGCAAACTAGTGTTGTTTCTCGCTGCAGCGAGAAACATTTTGTCCTACATGCTACCCTATTCGGTTTTTGACATATTTTTCACCCATTTAAGTTGATGGATTGATCATGGGTTTGTGAAACACTATGAGGGCATTAATCAAGGTTTGAAATGAGGGGTTTTTAGTAAGAAATTAAATCAAGTGCATTGTTTTTGGAAACAAGTGCATCATGATTTCCAAATTCTTCCTATTGATTGCTTGTTCCCTTCTTATGTTCACTCACTGAGTTTTATACTCACGTTTTTAAAATTCATGTTTTCAGATTTGGAGGCAGTTGGGACCTAGATTGAGTTGCACACATATGCTCACTTTCTTGGTAGGTACTATGACATCTCAATAGCTGCATCTTCACTGTGGTCACTTCGTTGGAAGTCAAGAGTCATTTTGTTTTATGAGTACGTTCATGTGATGTAAAATACTAAGATACATGTCTTAGATGAAATATGTATATTTTAACTATTAATGCCACCATGAGTTGAAATGTTAACATCATTTTGGGTTTATATTAATGAAATTCTTGATTGCTATAGCCATTATTAAAGTGATTATAAGTTGGAATTATGAAAGGTGACTTGAGAATAGTTGATGCGATGTTAAGCAAGATTACATAATAGGCTTGCTTGGGCTTGGTGGGCTATGCCCATTGGGCCCATGCACTGGTCATGGCCCGGGAATTTGGGCTGTGACAGCAGTGGCATGCCTTAGGTTGTAAAATGTGAATTATGTTATGACTTGTGTATAAATCATGATGAATGTAAAGGCTTGAGGTAAGAGCCATGGATGTATATATGTTTATAATGAAAGATGAAACGCAAGATTATTGAGCTCAAGGGACTAAAGTTCGCATTGATCGCTCATGAGGTAAGTAACTTGAACACATATGTAGACGACCATATGGTGGGTTGGTCCATACGATAGATGAAAGTCGATAGACGGTTATGTTAGACTGCGATGAAAAGGATAGAATGAATATGATAGGTGATGTTGGACCTATCCTACTATGTTTATGATGAGCTTATTGCTATGTATACATGTTTTGGGGATATGTGTTGTCATTATCCTTGCACTTTACTTTCAAATTATGCTCCCACTTATCGAATATTTGTATGACTCTCCCTTTCCATTATATTGTGTAGACAAAAAAACATCGATGATCAAGCGGCTTATTGTTGTCATCATCATACATGCAATTTTGACTACTAGTAGGTTATCATGTTGATGAGTCACTGCGTTAAGTCCTAGTTGAGTTTTATGCTTCTACACTGTGTAGACAATGTTTATGTTTTAATGTATAATGTTGGTACTGTGTTATCTTATGTTAAGTGTAATGAAAAGTCAGGATGACTTAATGATTCAGTCAATGCATGACAGAGTACGATGTTATGTTTAAATTTCGTATGTGATAATGAGCCAAGACGGCTAAATGTTTTAAAGTTTCAAGATAATTTTATGATATGATAATGGCCATGAGGCCTTATGTGAATGAAATGAGTTACACAAGACTTATGTATAAAGGCTTCCTCGAGTCTCGTGGGCTTACTTGCCAGACTCATCCATGCTAGTCATGGACCCTTGGGTTTGGGTCGTGATAGACTTGGTATTAGAGCGAACTTAGGTTTTAGGGTGTCTTAGGTCTTCTTATGTTGTCATTGGAGTAATCGAGACTAGTGTAAAGACTTGTTCATGCTTTGTGACTGCAGCACAATTCATGAACAAAACGTTGCACGAATTTCCAAAGTCAGTAGTAAGCTCACTTTATTGGGATGAGCCCTGCAGCCAATTGGGATTAGTTAAGACTTAGTTCCAATCATGCGACAATATCATTCATGTTGAATACTTAGAGGTTTCTTTCATCAATCAAATGTTAATTATAATAGGTTATAAGTCTAATTGGATGAAGTCCATGAGATTAATATGCCTTGCAAGCCAATTATAATGGGGTGCAGTTATGAGATTCGTATGCATCAAAGTATAATCTCTAAATGTTCTTAGCCGATTTATCATTGAGACTAGACATCAATGATACTTAAAGACTAGTACATTCTATGTTTTTTACTTAAAAAAGTAAGCAACCGATGTCATAGGTTGAAGTATTTGGATACTTGGAACTGAAATGTAGGTGTTTACCTAAGAGAGCAAGTTCACTAAATATGACTCGTCATGAGAAGTGCATTTGGTATTTCACTTAAGTGTCTATGCAATATTTTTCATGTGTTAGTTGTGTAAATATTGCCTAGTCTTGAAACACCAAGTTATTTTATGTGTGGAATTCTATTACTTGATTTCATCCCTACGGGTGCATAACCAAGGATGCAAAAACAGGATGCTTTTGGTTTTAGGTATAGCATGAAACATGTGAAGGCAAATAAATAGTCAAGATAGGAATCATTACTCTAAGTGATTCAAAGGGACATATCCTATCAATTCTTTGTTAACATTAGCTTATTTAAGTCTTTGGCCAATGCGACTTGAAGATGATGAAAAAAGTTTCGTAAGTCTCTATAAAGCTGATGATCTAACTATAGGAATGAATATGGAGGTCAATAAGAGTAAACATTATATCATGCTCTTATCATCTTCAGGAAATATGATGAAGGAATGAATTACATTGATAGACTGTACATTGAAAAGTTGTCAAAGAATCCTTTGACTCTCCTAACAATTGTGTGGCCATCATGCATTGCTAGATGCCAATCTTAGTCTATGAAATTGAATTAATTGATTAATATTACAATTTAATTCCATTGTTAACTTGTTAGGAACCTATTGGGTCACACACAAAAGTTGTACTATGAATTAAATTAGGAGTGAGATGATTTAAGTTTGACTTAAATCATACTCTAGGTTTTAACTTATAATGACTTAGTTAAAATAGTTTAATTAAGTATAAGGTCTATATTATAAATAGTTATAATATTAGAACCTTAATTGCAAACATGACAAAAGGAAATTAATTTGATTTTAATTTTCAAAGGCTAAATTAAAAAGGTTTGATTAAGTGTTGGGTCAATATTATAATAGGTTAAAATATTGGGCCCTTAGTTGTAATTATGGGAGTTGTACCTAGGTATAATTATCACCTTTAACTACTTCTCACATAAAACTACAAAAACCTAGTTGTCAAAAACAACCAAAAATTTCTCTCGCCGCCTCTTGTGTTTAAGAGAAAATTCATGTGATGAATTTCTCTAGAGTGGCCTGCCCTATAGTGTGTGAAGAAAACGACAATTATGGTCCACTCTACTAGCACAGAGAGTAGTTAAAAGCTCCTATATTGTCAAAGGTTCGAGTGCAATTGTGTAAATACCGTTGGAGCCCAAACGCTTGGGTGGCTTAGGTTTTTCTTTCCTTTGTGGTGTTCACGGATTAATTAACCTCATCGATTTTGTTTTTTAACAATCTCCTATATGTCTTCAACATGAACAATTTACTATGCTGTGATGGAAACATTCACAATGTCATAGTTGGATTCAGATGGAATGACAAGTCTGAAATCACCTCCTAGCAACACTATTTTTCTATCAAAAGTTCTGTCCAAATGCTCAAAATAATCAACATTCATCACATCCTGAAGAGTTCTTTGTAATGCTTCAAGATAGTTTTTTTTTTCTTTTAATCATTGGTGCTTTATTTCAAACAATGAGTGTAGTTCTTTCATTGATTTTGCAAGTTGCCCCCCTTTTTTTATTTCGCAAGTAGAGAACTCATCAATGTCAAAGGTATTTTAAATCTTGAAAGGACAGTTCTCCCACCATGGAGCAATATTGAACCTCTACCAAAAGAAGCAACAACCAATATAATTTGTCCACATCATTTAAGAGCAGAAATAATTGTTCTCCCTAGAATTGTTTTACCTTTACTCTCATGGTAATAGATAAAGAAAAGTAGTCTTTTTGGATGACACATGTATCTGCGCGTGCACAAATATATATATATATATATATTGACAAAATTAAAAAATAATTTACACAAAAAAACTTCATAATAATCTGGTTATATATGTATTAATGTGTATAATTAATATCACGGACATAGATTGAAACTTCAGCTGCATCATATCATACTTGTTTTAGGTTGCATCAACAAAAAAGAACAATAAAACAAAAGAGTGTGTTAGGTAGGGCATAGGTCACGCGGTTTTCAGTAACGCTCCGCCACAAGAAAAACCCTTTCATATTGTGGAGAAAGTCAACCCCAAACTAGGCCGTATTTCCCTTAATTTGATTTTTTTTTTTTTTTTTTTTTGTAGATGAAAGAAAAAAGACTACTTGTGTTAGCTCTGGGCTTCAACTATTCTCACCCAGCGGCCCTCTCTTCGCTACAAGAGACCAACGCATTTTTCTCTTTCTTTCTCTCTTTTCTTTGCAGAAGGTAAAAGGACCTTTCTTTAAGGAAACAAAGAGTTCTGTTTATCATATAAATTTGTCTCACCTATAGCTAGGAAAATATTATGATGATGATATTTGAACAAAAAATGGAGCCGTGAAACTGAAAATTGGAACACCGCTTGATTTGTACATTTGGCAGAAGATCTATCAGATGGGGGATGCCGCCATAGTAGATAGCTTACATATCTGGTTTATCACATTATTATTGATATATAGAACATAATTATAGCTTCAACATAAGCTTTATTACTGTCTCCAATGAATCATAATTCCACTGCAAGAAACTCATTTTTCTCCATGAAAAAACCAAACCCACCTTGCTTTGTATTTAGGTCATCACCTTTTCGACATGACAGCACTTTCATTTGGTCTAAATTAGCATTTATCTCAGACGAAAGCAATGACCATGATTGCTGAAGTGTTGGAAGCCATAACCTTTTGACCTCCCCAGAAGATCAGTGTAACAAGAGGAAAGAATATTTTAACATGCATGTCACTGAAGTAGAGCGCAACTATAGGAAGAGCTGGAAAGGGAGATAGAGAAAGAACTTGAACGAGAAATCATGGACGGTATACTGGTTTTGGTTCGTCGATTGAGTGATCTGAAAGCCAAACAGAAAGCTAAGGGGTTAAAGAAGTTGAATCTTGATGCTTTCACTCTGCTTTATCCTGTTGCAGCTCAGGTATGGACTTGCTAGCCCACACTGCACAGCCATTAAGCCGGCAAACTCCTCAAGGGATCCAGAGATTTGCCTATGCTGAGGAGCATGTCTACGAGTGCTTGGATGTAGAATCATCTACAAGCAAAAGAATTAATGTAGAGATACTAGTTAAGAAAAAGAAGGATTATAAATTTATTTAGCAATAACATGCCTCAATTTATTTCATGAATTTAACAATTAATTAATTTGTCAATTTGGGGATTATGTATGATCACCTATGAGCCAAGAGGATAAGATACTATTTGATGAGAAGATATTTGATTGATTTTGTGATTCACCGACAAAGCATAGATGCGTGTGTAAAATTACATACGTGCGTTAAAAGTAAAAGCTCATTCAACAGGGAATCTTCCAAACCTTAGCTGCCAATCATTTCCTTTTCTTTTTCCTGATAAAGCCATGGCAATATGGAACATGGATTTGATGAGACTTGCTTTTGGCCTGAGAAATAAAAGCATAATTTTCCAAGCTCTTGCCCACCTCAAGATACATATGCACATGTATTGATGAGGCTATTTTGCTTTCGGCATGAATTAAAAAAAAAAAAGAATAAAAGCATATTTCTCAAGCCTTTGCACACACATGATTATACATGCACGTGCAAATCGACACCACCAAATTAAAGCTAGGTAATTAAATATTTTTTACAAAATATTCCTAAAACTATTTGATATATTAGCATATATACCAAGCAAATTAAATAAAATTTTCTATATATATTATATATCATTTGCCCTACTGCTAAGACATATAGAAATTTAATATTTTTTTCATCTTATTATATGGATTTGTGCACGCGTGACGAGTATTTATATATGAGGTAGAAATTTTTATGAACAAAAAAAACACATATGCCAATTTATAAAATCATTTGATATCTCAACTATCTCCTTTTATCCTTTCACCAAGGAACGATTTGTCAAAATTTTGATTTATAAACTTTGATAAGCTGAATCGGTTTTTTCTATTTCAATTTTTTGTTTATATTTTTTATTTACTTACTTTTTTCAATCTAACATCTGATTTTATCCAAAACCTTTAGTATTTAAGGCCAAAAATAAAAGGCTGAGTAAAGTACTTCTAATATTAATCTCTCTTAAAATATATATTAAACTTTAAAACCATTTGAATTTTCTAATGTATATAGACACCTTTTTATCTTTAGACACTTCATGTACATTTTCATCTACTTTAGAAACTCTTATTGTTTTATCATCAATATTTTCAGAAAGAAAAAAATTAATTTGGCCACATGTATTGGAGCAGTCTAGGGATTATTTTATCTTGATAGAGATTCACTATTATATAATTTTAATCATCTTTTATCTAGGATTAAGTGATCAAATTAATTTTTTTGAGTTGGAGAATACATGTATTTACCATTAAATTAGACGTGATAAAAATACATTATTTAAACCATTGCAAAAAGAGGAAGCATATATAGTCTCCCTAAGAAGAACTTTCTATTGATTGGTTCTCCTTGATTAATTATAAAATCTTTCTCTTATTCTCTATAATATATATATTATTTAGAAATTATTTTACACATTTTCCATAATTTTGTTCTGACATGACTACCATGATAAGTGGTTATATCTTTTGTCCAAACATTAACCAACAAAAAAAAATGGAAAGGATTTAGAAGAGACTGTAATTGTCTCTTTAAACAACGAAAACTATAATAAGATCTGACTATCAGCATTTGTTGTATTTTAGGATTCAGTTGATAGTTCAAGTAATTTTATTAGATACTGGTGACAAACTTTATAATGTGAGAAAGGATTCACGAGAATGTCTGATACCCTCTCTTGAAAGGTGTCATGTGAACAAGTTCTGCTTTTATCTTATGCATTGGAAGGTTTTGGATAGGCGCCCCTCTAGTAAAGGACTGTTTTTGTATAGAAGCATTTTGTGTTTGTAGATTTCTTTGCTCCAAGTAACTTTGGTTTCCTCTGGTTTGAAGTCCTTTTGGTATGACTCCAAGCCCCTGTACAGTTCATTTCTTTCATCAATATACAACCGCCTTTCATAAAAAAAAAAAAAACTTTATAATGTGAGAAATAAAGATGTACGAGTAATATTCCAACCAATAAAATGCCATACGGAGGAGATCATAAAGCATTTAAGGACAAAAAAGAAGAAAGGAATCAAGGACTTCAATTTGTGGTACATTAGGACAAAAGTAGAAGTGAATAGTGAATTGAATGCCCTAATAAATTTAACCTAATCAACAGTTAAAGTCCTTCATTAGATTCATATCTTCTCTCTCTTTCTTGAATTTCTTCAACTGTCTCAAATAAAGAAAAGGGTGTTGAATTAAATTTTTCAATGCAATAGACATACATACATACATACATACATACATACATACATACATATATTAATACTGCTCATTCGTTGTTTCTCTCTCTTGGGAAGCTCCTGTTGGGCCTTTTTTTCTTGTAAATTCTTTATCTTAGATGCTGTTGTAAGCGAATTTTTCTTCCATTTCAAGGATTTGAACTGTCAAGCTTTTGTAGCTATCTCCTTACTAATAAAATGGACTTTGTTTGAGCAAAACAAAAGTAATTAGTAAGTTAAATTAAAGAAACCAAAGTATGCCCATTTATAAAATAATCAGGCATAATATTAAATTAAAGCTAGTATAGGTAGCAAAATCAATCCAAATTTAGGGATAATATCAATATAATACCTTATTTTGCTTATAACGTATATAACAATGATAAATGTCTCCCATCTCTTTAAACACATGATCATTTAGTCGTAATTATGTCAAAATTGGAATTGAAAATGCGTTTAATTAAAGAAGATACACATGCTTCCAAACCAACTAGCTACATGGAAAATCAGTAATTAATTACAACTGACAGTAAATGCCTTGTTCATGGTATAGGTCTCAGGTCCCAGCCATACATTTATAGTTCTAGAGTAAAATTTATACTAAAAGAAAACTACAAAACAAAGCTAGATAGATAGCTTTTTACTTTATTGTTCTTTTGTCCCATTTGCTTGGAAAGCAGGGAATGAATGATGGGTATGGTCGAGTTTTCGCCCTCTTGAATTCTGATATATATATATAATTTATTTTATTTTTTTTGTATGCGATAAATGATGAGAAATTGAAGAGGGAAGAGGGTGATGCTTGTCCCTTTATATTAGAAATGAAGATAAGAGTTTTGTAGCTGTGTGTTGATGGCAACAGGAGCTTTTATTGTCTTTTACACTGTTAACTGTGTAACCGAATATCTATTCCTATCCATAGATTCAGAGTCCAGACCAATCAATGTGTGGGGGCAACTTCTTTAATGGATGACATTTGCAGCATTTTTTTCATCAAAGCCTGAACAAAATTTTTGGAGGGTATCAAAACAAGTCAAAAGGAATTGGGCAACTATGATGCCCAAAGAAATGGCAAATAATCAATAATGAATAATTGAAAGACAGCTTCATATGATTTGAAGAATCAAAATAATGGCCCTTTTTTTTCTGATAAATTGACTTATATGTGGGGGGGGGGGGAGGATTTTGATTATTAATTCAGATCAAGTAATTTATTTTGTTGAGGCTTTTGATTATGGACAATGACTGACATGAGTTTTGTTAGGTTCTTGTTCAAAATTATTAGCATTGAAGATAAGAAGGCAAAAAGGATCCACCGTCACCCTTACTGTCCTTTCATGGTGTCTAAAGGTTAGATATGTCAATTTATTCATATATGATTGAATGTACAAAACTTAAACCCCTAATGATATACACTTAATTATGAAATTATATACATTAACCGTTTCAATTTTTTTTCTTACCAAAGTATATAAAACGGCAATTTTGACATAACAAAAGTGTGAAACTATTGGAAAAATGAAAACAAAATAAGGATGTCAATGGTAGGGTATTTACTTTTTAGGTACCCAAATTCAAACCCTATTAAATTATAAGATACCCATACTCTATAATTATTCGAATAAAATTTAAAAATGTTCCCGAATCGATATCTTAATATCCTAAAACTACCCGTTAAATATCCGAACCTTATTCTAGGTTAAAGACAAAAAAATAATATATATAATTAAGTAGAAAAAAATAAATATAATTCCTTCTTGTACAACATCAAAAATTGGATTTGATTAAATTACTAAGACTATGAGTTGTCTAAGAGTATAGTTTAGGTTCAATCCCTTTTGCATACAACATATTTTATGAATATTTATTTATAAACAAGTTTGGATATCCAGTATTCAAAGGATGATATCTGTACCCTATTCGAACCCGAGATAGATAGTAAAATTACTACTTGTATCCAACCCAAATCTGAATATAGAATATCCAAATCCTATATAATTGGATTGGACACTCGCGGGTACTTGATTAAAGGTACCCATTGCCATCCTTAAAATAAAATGATCATTCCTATGGAGCATTCAATACAATAGGGTGACATAGACTTCAAGAATCAAATTAACTACTTAGTGATAAGAGTATCCATTTTTTTTAGCCCAAGGAACTAATATTATATGAGGTTGAGATTTCCAAGTTCCAATTAAACAAAATAAATTATAGAAGTTAACAATCTCCAAAATTGCACGCAATGTAAATGAAAAACAAAATTATATAAAAGATTATAGCTTATAATTAATGATTTAAGTGATATCCAGTAACCTCGCTATGAAGCCGTGGCTTATTCTTTGAGAAAAATTTTTTGAGTTAAAATCCTAGTATAACTAGAATGGTGAGTGACTGCTATGAGACATTTTAATAGTCAAAACTTATCATTTTATTTTGGAGATTTCATGTCTAAATTTTGAGATGAACAAACTGAAATTTATGAAATGAGGGAAGGTTGTTTCTCATTATATAGCCCAATATCACATGTACAAAAAGAAAATAAGAATGAGTGAGTAAACAGATGAAAATTAGGTACTTCTTTTTTTTTAGTATATATGATATTAGGTTACACAATAAGAGGCAAACCTTTCTTATCATATACATCTGATCCTATTCATCTCAAAATACAAACTCAAAACGCAAATAACGTTTTAAGCTCTAACCACCTGGATGTCCCTCCGAAGATTTGAAATTTATTTTCTTCCACTCGTGTACTAATATCAATGAATAAAAATAACAGAATTAACAATATAGAAAAAAAGATGAGCTAGTTATAAAACATATAGCTATCGATATTTATAGAATAAATATAATATATGTGTATATATATATATATATTCAAGGGACAATTCAAAATTTGCTTAATGATTTGTATCCTTTTTAAAAAAGTTTAAGGTTTAAGGTTCAAAACCCTTTTGTCTTAATACTTCTTTATCTATTCCAAAAATAAAATGCATTTAACTGTATAAGAATTTTGACAATTCAAAATATCTTGTTTATACAAACTGAGTACCATTTTGAATTGACACAAAATCATGAAGACTATTCTGAAAGGAAACGATAATGATCGTGTAATTTCATAAAGGGATTCTTAATTAAGATATATGCATTTGCTTTAATGTATGGTAGAAATACCTTTTGAGCATCCAATTCTCAGACAAATAATGAACATCTGAAAATGGGATATATCCTCATTTAGAGGATATCTTGCTTGGCATCAACATATAAGATTTTGAGTAATTTTTGAGTGATTTGTATTTTATTGGCCAAATAAATCATTTTTGTCTCAAATGTGCTAATACCCCATAACTTGTAAGCAAAAAATTTTGAAATCTATATTGCGGAAAATGAGATTCCTCTCAAACAAGGTTTTATATATATATATATATATATATATATATCAAAACAAATTTATAATTATTGTACATGCAAGAGGGAAATGAAAGATATTTTCTCCAAAATTACCAATAACTTGAGATTTATTAAACCAAAATGAAGTACCCTATTGATATAACTACAGCTAGCATTGCTTCTAAATACTAAAAATATGTCACTGCCACACACTGATTTAACTTCATTTACTTTGGAAAGCAGTTTAATTAAGTGTTTTTTCCCCTTTTGATGAATTTATAAGCTACCTCGATGCATAACAGAACCAGAGAAGTGAAAAGATATCAGAAATAAGATCATAAAGGTATATATTTATATTGAGGCTTTCAATAAAGCTGGTTTCTTTCTTTTTCTTTTAATTAGTGCAAAAGCTTTATACATGCAAGAATTTGATGTAATAAAATGCATTCATTAACATAAATGTCAGAGCTCTAGTCTTGTCTCACCCAAGCGTGAGAGCCAAGAGGTGACCACCCATGAAACTCAATGATTTTTTTCCTCTGATCTTTTTTCTGGGCACTGACATCATGAATTGCTGCTGCAACCAAACAACCTAAGCCTATGAAAAATGTTGTATGAATTTATTAGGTCTTTCCATGAACAACATAGAAGATTCCTTTTAGTGGACCCTTTGTTGGGAGGTCCCATGACTACATGTGATGTTGGCATATTCTGCCAAAAGGCTCTCTGCAAATGGCTGTAATTCTGCCCCATGTCTAATCTTATTTATGCATTATATATATCAGACTCTCCCATGGGAAGAAACTCATCTTTTCAGCAACACCATTTGTATTGAAACCCTTATCATAAAAAAAAAAAAAAGAAAACTTCTCTCTCCCTCACAGCAGGAGCTAATTAGCTTGCACAGTGGAAGTCTTTAATTTGTCTGTGCAGATGGTGAAAACTTGGAAGGCAAAAGGGAAAGAAACAAACGCAAGAAAATTACCATTTCTAACATTTACACCACCATGAACATGAACAGTACTAGTCTCTTTTATGTTTTCCTGTTTATTATGTGGGATGATATGAAACTCTCTATCTCTACCTCTCCCTCTCAACTTATTTATTTAGCCAAAAAAAATAAATAATAATGAAAATAAACATATAATTCCACTGACTATATGCATGCTACAACCCCACCAATGTGTACTGACCTATAAAAATTCAATTCAAATGCCTCCACTCCAATGCACCGTTGCCGGATCCTGACCCACTAGCCGGGCAGATAGCTGCTGGAACATCGACTCAAAAGAATTGCTTCTTGACATTTATCTGCCTGACATGTGGCCATTGAAATTTTGACAGTGCTAGCTGGTTTGCTTCTGACACTGATATCACTCACCTGTGCCCATTGAAACCGGTTTGCTGGCTACAATCTCATAGTCACCCCCTTCATCTTCCTCCTCATCATCGCCGTCTTTTTCGTCTTCGTCTTGATTTTGCTCGCTTTCCATGTCTTCCGTGGCATGATCATGTTGGTGGTCATCGGGCTCCGAAGGAGGAGGGGGCCATTGCTGCTCTGGGCGTACCAGCAATGGGACTGAGTTCTCGGGTTTTAATTCATTGGAGGAGTTGTCAAGTTTGTTCTTTTCTCTATATAAGGCATCAAGTTGGTGAAAGTAGGGACATGTTTTTGAATCCTCAGGCCTTTTCTTGTTGCTCTCTTTCACCTTTTTGAAGTACTTATTTATGTTCTCCCATTTCTCTTTGCATCTTTTGGCGTTGCGATTGTAACCAAGCTTTTTCATTGCAGCTGATATCTCCTCCCATAATGGTCCTTTAGGACCATTTTCTTGGTATTTAGCATCAAGACTAGTCCTTAGCTTAATCAATGCTTCAACCTCAACCTTAGGCCATCTTGAAGAGCTTGATGGTGTGTAACTTTGATCGCCATTATCAGTCTTTGACACGTCTAAATTCACCATTGGCAGCGGTAATAGTGGTGGAGCAGGCGCTGGCACTGGTGCTGCTGTTGCGGCTGGAGGCGCTGCTGTTGCCACTGCTGGTACTGGCTGTGGTGGAGCCTGTGGAGGCGGTTGCGGTTGCTGAGACGGCAGTGGATTATTTTGTGCCTGCCCCGGATTTCGCTGCTCAGATAATTTTTGCAAGAACGCCATTACTGCTGCATCCTTCGCAGCAGCTATGGATCTTTCTTGGGCTAATATCTCGCGTTCTCTATTTATTCTTGCCATTTCTTGCATCCTCCAAGCATCTTCACGGACCATTCTTTCGTGCTCACGTTTCTCTATTGCTTCCAAGAATTTCTTCTGCATATCTTCCTGCTTCTGAATCACCTCCTTCATTAGCCTCTCGAAAAAATCCTTCCACTTTCTTTTCCTTTTCCTCCGGCCTTCTAATTCTAAATCTGAGGAGGTCGAAGAAGACGTTGAATACGACATTAGATCTGCGGAAATGTTAGGAAAAGAAGGAATTGTAGGGTTTGTTGTGGGTGGTGGGGGTTGAATTGTAGGGTTTGTTGATGGGAAGGACGGGACTGTAAAGCTTGCATTTGGTGGTACAATGTTTTGTGGCAAACTGGCGAGTGTTGTTGATGGAATAGTGATATGGGACAGACTGGGAGGATTGGCTGCTGGCATTACCGTTTGGTGTTGAGGCTTTAATTGTGGTGATGGTGGTGGTGGTGCAGCCGGCGATTGAATGGAAGAAATGTTTTCGAGGGCTTCTAATTGATCGAAAAACCGATAAGCCTTGCCATCTGATTTACCAGTTCGCCCATCTTTGGTTCTCTTGTGATACTTGTACACGTTCTCGAATTTCTCCTTGCATTTCTTGGCACTTCGATGATAACCAAGCTCTGCTAGTTTCCTGATATCAACAGTAGAAAAAACAACTCCATTTCTGTTTTTATTCCATCTTTAATTCAGCAATAAAACAAAGCCAAACAGTATTCTCACATAAAATAAACTATCAAGTCGAATTTGATACATACATACATACATACATACATATATAATTGAGACAGAAAAAAATTGAGAAGCATAAGGAGGTGAAAGAAAAAGAAAAAGAAAAAGAAAAGAAAGCAAAGAGCTCAAGACAAAAAGGATGATAGACTTCAGACAAACCACGAATTCAGAGTGATGAACACAGCTTTGGTCACCCAAGATGCAAGGGCAAGACCTTCTATCTTTTTAAGAGCTTGACAGAATGAGAGTGGAAGAAATGAGGTAGGGAGAGAGAGAAATGAGCAAAATTCAGCTTAAGATTCCCTGTGAAATATTGGGAAAAGCAAACGCCAGAAATGATAACAAATCCCATATCCCAAAGTGTCCAAATATCTTAATCATATGACATTGAATTCCCCTTGAAGATGCTGAATTCTCTCAACTTCAACTATAATTTTCCTCTTACAAGATATCAAACACAAAGAAAGAAACAAAAGAATATAATTCTCTCACTCCAATGCTCCCCGTAAGTAAAAAGACTAAAAGTTAAACAATTCAATAACACAGATCTCCACTCATCAACTTAAACCAACTCAAACTCTTTATCGAATTATCAACAAAACTAAAACATGAAATGAAACAATAAAGGGAAAAAAAATTAATCACCTGGAAACCTCTTCCCACAATGGACCCTTCACGCTAGCGTCACGAAAGGTAACATCCATGTCGGACCTTATTTTCAAGAGTGCCAAAGTCTCCTGCCTCGGCCATCGGTTGCCTCCGAAAGAGCGGTCACCTTCATCAACCCTACCTCTATCATCGTCACCTGAATTATTATTAGTGTTGTTGTTGTTATTGTTATTATTGCCGTTGGAGCCAAGCATGTTGGCAGCAGCTTCACTCCTTCCATCGAGAGCTCCGCTGCTGCTAACCGTGGTAGCAACAGCAGCAGCAGCAGCCACGTCGCCACCGCCACCGCCGCTGCTGCTTCCGAGGACACTGACGCTTGTGTCACCACAACCCAGCATATATGATTTTAGATACACGCAGCTTCTTCTTTTCTTTCTCTTCTTTGGCCCCCCCTCCTTGGCAAGAGCTTGCAATTTACTTACAGCTTTCAATGAAAAAGGGAAAAAAACAAAAAATTAAATTAACAAATATGAAAAAAAATTATTTCTACTTGTATGTCTCTATTCCTATCTATCAACAGAAGAAAAGATGGTGGTGAATTTTTCTCTTATTTTTGCCTTTGAAAAGGGTTTTATTGAAGAAGGTATGTACATGGGGTGAATTTATTAATTTATTTTGGTTTGCGGGATCTGCTTGTCAATCTCAAGAAGTTGTTTTTTTATTTTTTATTTTTTGTTTTTGGCTTTTTTGAATTAAAAATTTACTAGTTTTTTTTTTAATTTCCTTTAGGCAGTGGAATCTTCAGGGGTTTTTTTTTTCTATTTTTTTATTTAAGTTTTCAAAAGGGTTGGTTGGTTAAAAAGAACAAGAAAGCGGAGCGGGGGCTGCCCTTTGTGTTTCTCTTTCTCTCAGTAATAATTAAAAGGTGGCACAGAAAGATATATAATAATACAGAAAAGAAAATAAATATTACAGAAATTTATCAACAGCTGCGCAAACAGACGATGGTGATAATTAGTTGGTTTTTGTCTGTCCACCTATATTTAGTTAAAAGCCGGCCCCCTCCTGACCTTTATACTCTCTTTTTTTTCTTTTCTTTTTTCCCTTTTTCTCAATTTTTACATTTTCTTTAAGTTTTTGGGCCCTTGAAAGGGATGAAGATGAAAATCATGAAGATTGAAGATCAACTTTGCGTTTTTGGGGGCTTGCTTTTGGCTTGCGGACTTTCAGTGGCGGTTGCCTGCATTTTTGTTAAAGGACCAAAATACCTCTAACATGGATCCCAATAAGTCCCCTTTGAAGCTTTAATCATTGAAACCAATATTTTTCTTTACCAAGCATAAAAAAGTTTTACGTTGAAGCCAATATTTTACAAGGATAAACTTATTAAGTAAACGTAAAAAATTTTTCAATTAGATCATCCGAGTACTGATCTGGGTTTGTTTCTTTGAGCCCAAACTCTTGAGTAATTACCCAAAATACCCTAGGTTTGAGAATTTTATTTTTTAAAAAAAAAGAAAAAGTGTGAAAAAGGGCCAAAGATTTTCCTTTATTTTCAACTTGTTGGGTGAGACTGTGGTACACACAACTCGTGGCGAAAAGGGGTCCTACGGGCGATGGCGACAATGGGAAGTTTGACAAAATATTAGGGGTTTTCATAATTGGTAGAAGAAAAATTTTGCATAAACTTATCTTAAAAAAGAGACATTTGCAGTGGGATCCACTGTTGAATTAAACTGGTTAGATGAAGGTCATGTTATTAGGGGCCAACCCATTTATGAATTGAAGTAAATTGGTGGCCATTTCTGTTAGGTTGCAACCTACCGTCATAAATAAGAGCAAGATTTTTGATGGCTATGATCCATTTAAACCCATAGATTTATGGATCATTCGCAAAAATTAAAAAAATATATTATTATTATTATTATTATTATTATCTGGGACCATTTAGCTTGCTGAGTCAATTGGATGTTTCTCTAATTTTGTCTCGGTGAGGTGCCTTGTAGCCATACAATTAGTGTGGGATGTGATTGCACCAACGTTACATTTTCTTTTTTTTTCTATTTATTTACATACGGTTTTCAAATTCTAAGGTCCCTTGTTATCAGTGCAGTCAGTTGCTCAATGGAAAATGACTTGTTCTTTGTGATAAGGTTGTTGAGAGCTATTTTTCTAACATTATTTTTAGAATAAGATTTGTCACTTCATAGTCATTTTTTAATTCTTTATATAAATTCAATAATCGTAACGTCTGTAATATTTCAGTATTCTTATTTCCAATTTTTATATATAATGAAATGTACTTCATCCGTCTCATATATATTACCTTACTTTGACTTTTTTTTTGTCAAAATTTTCAACTTTAATTTTATTTTATTTTCAAATGATCATTTACAAAACTTTATTTTTAAATATCCACTAAAAACTCTAAATTTAAAAAAAAAATTAAATTAAGACGACATATATAAGACATAGAGAGTAATTGTATAATAATTCAAGAATTTAAAATTTATTTTCACCTCAAGTTTTTGTTTCAAGGAATTGAAAAAAATTATCACAATGGTTTATACAAATTGAAACGTACGCTTTTTGAGATAGATGAGCAAATGAAGATCCAATTTCATGAAAGGAATCCAATCTAACCAAAGTCGATAACAAGATTGGTTTCAGAAGTAATCATCCAAGTTTCGCTACGTGTTTTTTCTCCAAGACAATTCATGGATTAAGAATTTTAAGGTTGGATCCTCTCTTGTTTGAGAAACCTGCTTGTACGTATGGAAAAAATTGATATCTAATGTTGGGGGAGCTTAGAGTCAATAAATGTATTCAAAAGCAGGAAACTTTTGGGTCAAACCTAGAAAGACTAATGAAGCTGATGAGGAGGTCGATAAGCATCGCCAAGAAATGTGGGGGGTGAAAGATGAGTGGAAAGCAAAGGAGAAAAAAAAGGAGAATTTCTTCCACATTTTGCCATCAAATTCAGTAACTCAATTATTGATTTGGGTTTAATAAAAATAAAAATTAAAATTAAAAAAAATCAAGTGGCTTGCGCAAGATATATAATGCAACAAAGTGGGGCCCATTCTCAATCAATATGCCATTAAATGCACAAATGATCAGAGATGAACATTCACATGGGAAGTTTACCATCATTAGGTGCGCAAATAAAGTAAACAAGGAACTTCGAGATCATAGACAAGGGCATTTTAGTCTGGAAATGTTTCTTCTTATTTTTGTAAAATTAAGAATGGAAGAAGGATATTTAAGTAAATGATCAGCTTCTTCTGAAGTTAGGTAAACATCAAGATTCACCGTCTATTTATTTATTTTGACCCCAAGATTTAATTTTGATTACCACTATGGAAAGGTGACATTAAGCACACAATTGGGAACATAAATCCTAATCTCACTTCAACTTACAGAAATGTGGATGAATAAATGAAATGTGGAGTTTCCGTAGCCATAAGACTGCCTCCTTTTTTTTTTTTTCTTTTTTTTGGTTTGCCTATATGGGAATTATACCTTCCGTAACGCTAAATTCGGGTATATATATCTTCTGAAATTTATGCAATTTTGAGGTACAACTCTTTGAAAAAATATATATAAATATAGAAGATTCTTCTTCCTTGAAAAATGTCTTTTGTTTGACATAGTTTAATTAAATGCATCCCACCACTCTTTAATTATTAAAGAATAATCATACTACTAATTAATTTCATTTTTCATGTTCACATCATGCTACTGTCCAATGTCAATTTCTCCTATATATAAGCAAAGGTTTATTTCGGAATCCAAATAAGTATTATAAGAAATTAATCTATCTAAGGCTGATTATCCTGCCATATCAAATTCTAGTAATTTATATTTTTGTTGGCACGCAACTATTGGAAAGAAATTGTATTCTTTTTATTTGCATTTGTCGTAAGTAACTACGTCTTCTAATTAAAGAGTTGAGGTTAATTTTTTTTAAAAAAAATAAACACAAATAAATATATGTCCACCAATTACTTTAATAGTTTAATGGTCATTCACAACTAAAATTGAATGATCATAAAATTGATAATGCACAAGATAACTTGCGTGCATTAGTGGCGTACTTATGAATAATTAATAGAAGGAAAATTCTGGAAGTATCTTTACAGTTTACTCTCTGAGTATTTCTTTTTTGTTTATTTCTTGCACACGTATTTTGCTTGTGCTACAAAACGTAGTATTTTATTTTCTTTTTTGTTTTTGTTATTATTTGGTTTTGGAGTGCTTAGCTGGCAGAAAGGTGGTGCAGCTTGGACAAGAGAGGGAGGATGGTATAAGATCAATAGACAGAGAAATAGATGCCTTTGATAGAACTTCTCTAGCTGGCTTGGAATTTGGATAGATGCTCTCCCACTATCCCCACTTACACTATTTACAGCCTAACATGTACATCGACCGTAAATGCCTCTCTCTCTCTCTCTCTCCTGTTGTTTTAAGNCCCTCTCTCTCTCTCTCTCCTGTTGTTGTTTTTTTTTTTTTAAAAAAAAAGAAAGGATTAAAATAAAAAGGAGCATGGAAATGGATGATCTGCATCCAATTTTAATATAGTTGCAAAAGGTCTCACATGGGGAACATTTGAGATTTTCATATTTATATAGACACAATGTTTTTTATATAACATAAACAGGCTGACTTCCAAAATGTGAAAGCACTCACTTTTGGTTATTATATTATGATATTTATTTGGTTTAAGTAGCCACAGATTAACGATGAGGTTTTATTAACGATGAGGTTTTATAAAATGATGATTTGACGGAGAATGCATGCTCATCACATCATTGGAGGGGAGAAATCAACGAATTAAGTATTAAAGATGTTGTTTAATAGAGAAATTTATGATTGTGATTGGCCCAAAGAAATCATCAAAACAACTTTGGGATCGGGTTTTAAATTCAGATATGAGAAAAAGACCTACCTCGTAAAATAGACTATTTTTTAATTACAAATTTCAGTTGCTAACCAATTTCATAGTACTACTACTATTTAAAGATACCAAAGTATATTTCCATTCACATTTGATGTTATTTTAAATTACCTGCTCAATGTTTACTGTGTGATTTATTTTGGCAAAAAACTTGAGTAAGTAGTAAAACTTGACGTGGCAGGACGATGGAAAAGTAAAAAGCGTAAAATTTTTTTTTGTTACTGTATGGGTAATTACAGTTAAATTAAAATTTTTCACCTTTTTCAATATTTGTTGGGCCAAGTTTAGCCTTAATATATATGAATCCTTTTGGCGTTGAAATTTGAAGCACTGGTTCTCCATCAGATGAGTCAAATTAATGATATGGATTCTCCCATTGCGGCTCTTATTGAATTGAATTTCCATGGGACAGAGAGGCCATTTCTACTTCTTTACGTCTAACACTAAAATTCCCCTCCCTATCATTCATGTTATAATTACCGGTCAAATAAAAACAGAGAAATTACAGAAATTAAATTGAAGACTTCCATTTTGGAAATTACAAATTAACAAGGAATCAACTCAAATTGTAAATTCATCCATCTTGATTAGTAAATAATTTCTTATTGACTTTAATCGTGGAATGTACATTCTTTGTAAAATATAATTATCCTAAATTTTATTTGAAAGGAAAAATTTTGCAAAATAGCCATTTCGCTAAGATGAAAAAGAAAAGAAGCAACATTAAATAGCTAAATGGCTGACTTTTATTTACTGGCCCATAAGGAAAAGTTACATATAGACAAAAGGTTTACTTCACATGGGGGTGGGCATGTGATGTGAATGTACACTTACATCTGCTGTCTACCATGTGGATTAACCTCTAGATTTATCTGGCACCAGCTAAGCAGCCACCAAGTTGATATTTTTTTTTCTTTTTGCCTTTCCACCCTCTTCTCTGCCTTTCAATTTTTTTTCCCTTACTATCTAATTTACAAGTTGGCAATTTTCATCGCATAATCTCAACCTCATGAAAGGTATCTTTTCTCTTTCTGTTTTGTTTGTTTTATGAACAAAGAATTTCACTTGGTTGAATAATATATAAATCTCGAGTGCATAAGTTGCCTCCAATTCGAGCATTAGTATAGTATGCTTGTGATGTCAAAAATACACCCACTTGCTAACTTGGCTAATGCTGTAAAGCAAGTATCCATGAAATGTTATCTTTTAATGTAAAAAGAAAGGAAAAAACTATTTAGGCAATCACTTGAACGTGACTCATCAGCATGGGCTAAAATAATGCTGCAATGACTCGCAAACTTTTTCAAACAATTATGACATCTGCACTTATCCTATTGGTTCTGTTGTTTTCTATTACTATAAATTTATAAAAAGAAAGATAAAAATAATTTTGATTGGGATTACAATGATTATATTCTTAGTTAGTGATGGCGGCAACACCCTTAATCAATAGTTAATAGAACCTTCTCTAGTGGTTTCTTCAACCTACATTCATCATTCTTTTCTCTAATATTCTTCATATTATAACGTCCAAAGCATAAAAAGCTTCATCTGCGGTAAAATTTTCAAGCATAAAAATGATGATTGCAAGAGTAAATTGCAAGCGATCTCCCAAGTCACAAATAAACCATGTGCCAAGACTTAAATAATGCTTATTCTTGTAACTGCCAAAGGATAAGCGTCCATTTACAGTCACTAATTGGAGTATAGTTAGAACATGGAAGCATGTGTCCGAGAGTAACAATGCAAACGAAAGAAGAAAAAGAAAAGAGAAGGGTGGTGGTAAATGATGATAAGGCTTATTTAGGGTTAATACTTAATATCCCATCATTTTTGTTTTGTTTGCTTTTCATAAGCAAGGCGACTTACAAAGACGTGACCCACCAAAGTACAAATATAGTAAAAAAGGTGACTGTAGATGGGCCCCATAAGGGCCAATGAAAGCACTCAAAAAGCCCATATTGAGCAAGAAAGGGTGGGGTGGGAGGCCTCCATGTGCTTAGAAACAACAAGTTACAATGGGGGAAGAAAGGGAGAGTACTAACAAAAAAACCCACGTTCCTCTCACGTCCACTTCTCTACTTTTCCCCCTTTTCTTCACTCATGTCCACTTCCGTTGATGTGAGACGCAAATATGGATAACAGGATAAGCCTTTGTGGGCATTAGACCCTTGTGTTTGGAAACTCTCTTTCCAAGTTTACTTCCTATATATTGTTTATCAGCACTCCCCCATCTTAATCTTTTCGATTTTGCACTAATACTTGTACTAATCCTTTGTTTCACACATGTAAAAGAAACAACCAGACTAGTCATTAAGCATTTTTTATCTAGATTTATGGTCATGCTCATGCCGCACTATTAATTAGTCTCATCATTTTGTTAAAGCTAAAGTGCAAAAACAGTGTTTTCAAAATACACTACTGGTTTGAAATGATGATTATCAGGAGAGAACACAAAAAAGTGTTGTTTAACCGCGACACTGCAAGCAAGCTTATCTTGACCCTGCTTTCTCCTCAACCTTTTTCTTTTCTGCTTTTTGCACTTTGGTTGATGTGATGTTGGGACTTCAAATAAGGGGTGAACCATGACATCAAACCTCCCCGGCCTGGCTGGATGTGTTTGATTTAATTGGTCTTGGAAGCGTCTGTTCTCTATGATTTGTATGGTTTTCATCCAAAGAAATTTGTTAGCACCTTGTGACAAATCAAGGAGTGCCGTCAAACACATCAACAACATGAATCCTACCGCTGCAGTGCCATTTAGTGGATCAGGTCACTATATTAATCACCCCTTCTTCGAGCTGAAACTACGAAAACAGAACCAAGGTAGGCTCCAGAAAGCAATTCTTTAACCTTAAATGTTTAGAAATGAACTATTGTCTTGAATCAACTCTTCCAAAACACAAAGCAAGAACAGAGTTCATTGAAACTAACAACCCAAAGATTCAGTTCCATTTAATTTAACCATTAACAATTATTATGCATGGCCATGGTGTGGCAAATGCAGATTTTAACACCAAGTCTTCCATCCCTTTGCCCTTTGGCTCTATCATTGAGAAAAGTGTTGACATAACAATATTTGAAGCATTATTGAGACATTGAGCTGTATGCTGAGCTAACAACTTGAAGCACCAAGCTACTATGATACTTGTAGTTTTAACACGAAAATGGAAATACCACTCTTAATTAGATGAATAATCAACTGTTGGGAGCAGAGGCATACATACAAACCAAAATAGATGACTTGGATTGGTTCAATAGTGGTTACTGCCAACAACTGATGGTAACGGAAACCCTTTTATCATTGCAATTACAATCAGGTAATAACTTTTCTGTTAAGATTAGCCTTGAGCTGGGGCTCTAATCCCCTTGGTTCCCATATTTCTTTCTGTGATTCTTGATTCTGCAGTTATCCCAAGAAAATATCTATCATCTATTAATTCATAAACAGTCATACAACAACAAACTAACAAACAAAGCCATTTATTTCCAACTAGGTGGGAAATTTAAAATCATTAAACCTCAAAGAAGTTACCACATGCACAAAACGCAGTTTATTTATGCCCATGAGATCTCTCTGATTTTCCTAATAAATCATAAACACACAGAGCACTTGAAACTCCATGGTATTAAGAAACAAAAGAGGCTCACATTTCAACAAAAAATCATTTTATGCATTATGCACAATGACATTGTCAACAACAACTAGCTCTGTTAGTACCCTCGATGGTTTTTTTGTCCGAAGGTTCAGACTTCCTCACATCCAACCCTACTTTCCTCAAGAATTACAAAGTTCTGACAGCTGGATGAGACAGACAAGGGAAAAGGGGATATTGTGGAAGTATCACCCTCTTAATGCTATATAGTGGGTAAATATGCAAATAATATATACAGCTACAAAGCACCAAATGAAGATGGGGGGGTAAATTGATGAAGATATATCCAACCCTTTTTAGCTGCTTGAAGAAAAGAAAGGTCCGCATCAACCTATATCACATTGGAGATAAAAAATCTAAGCCACTGTCAATCTTTAAGCTTGAAAGGACCATATAACTACTGGTTGTAGTTTATAGCAAAAACAGACAGTGGGTCATACCCGTTATATGTTTGGGATGACAATAGAAGAAAACAACAGAGGTTGAACAACATTTTCAATTCACATCTACTGGCCACGACCAAGGTTATAAACTTCCACAGTTCCACATAATTTACAGTTATATTCACCCAAGAGAACAAATACCTAAAGTCAGAATAAAAATAATCATAAATAAATAAGAACTTATATTAACTTGATGTTTTCTGGCCTTGACGGAGTTTCAGAACATGATCTTCCCAGCACAAGTTATAAAAAAAATAATAAAAAAAAAAGGGACCAAAAGAATTGTCTTCTAATGAGGCATGAAATAGTAAGAAATCTTTGGTGGTTTAACATATCACTTTTTTTTTTGTTTTTTGAGTCAAATGGGACAAAATTATTACCAGTAATTCCTATATAAGATCAACCCTTCAGATCCCAAAAGAAAAAAAAAAAAAAAGCATGCATCATCAGATAGAAGAATTCAGTAGTTTGTCATAGAGCAGTGATGTAGCTTACCAAAATAGTACCCCATTTTGATATATTGGCGGCAGGGAGAGAAGAGAATAGATATAAAAAAGATAAGCATATAAAAGAAAGAAAGTATGGCTATGTCTAACAATTAATCACACTATATCTGTAGAATTCTAGAGTCAAGCTTTCCGTTAAATTCAGTTGATTCCACAATCTTGTCAACGCATGTCTGAATTCAAACTAAATGCTGAGGAGAAACTCCAATGGTTCTCTACCAATGGAATAAGAGAGCTTACTCCAATTCAACACAAGATAGAAGCCCCCATTTAGAGTAACAATAGAAGTTAATCACAATATAGATGAGGTTTTGGTACAATTAAAACTATTGAAACCTAGGAGCAACATTCTGGTTTTATGAATAAGGTATAGCAGGTCATTTATCAATAAAAAGCAAAAAGAACAGGATCTTAACTGCTAGACTTTTGAAACGATCTCACATATTTCTTGGCAACAATTGGCCAAGCGGAGAAGCAGTATCAGCACACAAAAGCAAGAATCATAAAAAATGGTCAACTAAGTTAGCAATCATTTCACCTGCACATTTTCACCAACCAAATCATCAACCGGGATAACCTCCTGCACACTCTGGCCCCTCACTCCATCAAAACTTCCGTTTCCTTTCCGAACCCAAGTAAGATCAAGTACATAATACTACTTTAATAAATGTATCTTCTGTCAAGATAAAAGGAGAGAACAAATGCACCCAGGGTGACACCTCCTTTGCAGTTTCCAACTTTATTTTAACACAGTGAACAGCATATGGAACATTGAGGAAGGAATACCCTTATTCCTTCCAATATTATGTTAAACATTTTTCAATGTTAAAAGAGATCTCTTAATTGAATCATTATAACTGCTTGCAGCTAATATACCATTTTTCCAGCTATGGACCATCAGATCAATCTTAAACATTCACTTTCCAGAATGAAAAAAAAAAAAATCAGTTACAACCGATACATTTTCTCATCTTTCTATAATCCAGGAGGCTGCAATAAATTGTCATATCAGCACTTCTTGTTTATAGACCTTGCATCAGGATTTTAAAGCACATCTACATAATTATAAATATATCCTCCTTCGGCAGGTTTATCCAGAAATGCAAATGGCTTCCAAGGAGATTGCCTGAGGATGAAAAGGGGGAAAAAGGGACAATAAGTTAAGGTATTATTACCCTATACACCAGCAATGGAGATTAACAACTCCAATAGCTACTTTATATGCTTAAGATGTATTCATTTATCTATATAATGAACTTAATACAAGATTCCTAAGTTATCATATTTATTATTAAATGGATATGTAGCAAGCATAAGAACCTGCTTGTGAAGTTTTTAAACTCCACTGTTGGTGTATAGGATACTAATTCATATGGTTAGATGGCTTCCATTGCTCATGCAACAATAGGAGGGTAGTCCTGGCCAGAATCCATTGAACTCTTCTTACCTATATCCATATTACAAAAAACCATTATTCATCACCTCTAGGAATACTCACGCAGCAATTAGAGACACTCAAGACAAGGATTTGAAAGCTACAGAATGCAAATACCCCTTCTGTCTCTAGCACACAGAAATATATATATTTTGAGGAAAGGATATCACAATCATCAGCAAAGTTTGCCATCATGGTGTCAACAAGAAATACTTTCCATCCAGGAACTATATGTCAAGACCCAGGCATCAGATACAGGACAATGTAGGAACTTAAATAAACCACAAAAATTAACCACAAACAGAAGATTGACATTGTAATTCTTTTATAATTTTTTTACAAATAGTTTTAATTACGAAGGTCATTTAGAGCACACAGACTCTACATATCAAACAACAACACTTGAGAGAGTGAGTCCTGCCTTAAAGTGCAGGGACTAAAGAACCCTCAAACGTTGCCCTTCTATGTTTATCTTCTCCATTCGAATTTATCATAGAACATAACTAAACATGATTAGCAATCTGATGTACCCTTACATCAAATAGGAATAACACATATTATGCAATATTTTTCCAGATTAACATTTTCTTCATTTTAGTCTCCAAGTGTTGAAGGCACTGTAACAGCAAAAATACATCAACAACTTCTAGCATTCCACATTACCTTTATGCTTTCTTTGAAATACCACTAACCCAGAGTATTAAGCCCTGGTCTCTTATTCTTTTTTCTTTTGATTCTTGTTCAGTTTCAGATTACAAATCAACCCTGAACCATCACCTTGAAGCCCTAAATTCATCATCTACCAAACCATAATCAACATCTAAGAAACTACCAAATTTCTATCCTAACCCTAATTTATTTTTCATAGGTACTTTTTAGATTCCGAGGACAACACCAAATAACTTTTACAAAACCATTAATTTTTCCACCCAATTTTAACCTGAGGCTAAAATGCCTCAAAGGCCCAATTCTTCTCATAACTTCTCATCTATCTGGCCTCAATTAATCCTATAAATCCATCCAAAATCCTTAGCAACTTAACATAATACATCAGTATTAGTTCTTGTCAATTTTATGTAAACTCCTGAGTGTCCTAAATCAGTGTGCATGCATGAGTATGCACATGACAGAGATATATCATAAGAAGGGATAACCTAAACGATCACTATAATGAGATGATTATTTAGGGGAAAAAACTGAATTAAGATCGACAAACATAAAATCTCACTTTATAAGTTAAAGTCCTACTTGTGAGAATTGTTTTATGCATTATGACCTTCATCAATAACAAGTTCCAAAAAATTAGAATAAAAAAAATTTAAAGGCACTAAATGCCTACTTATAGCTTTTCTTCAGAAGGCCACATGCTTAGTAGTGCAGGATTTTTATTCACATGGAAGGAAAGAAACAATTAATTTCTGAGCTTGTGCATTTCTCAATTAAGAGAATCAAGTTAATTAAGTATTCAAGTTGGCATCTTAGTTATAGGTCTAGCTTCCAACATCTAATTGGTGGACTGACTCTTTCCAGTTAACTTTGATATGCTTGTATCACAACTAAGCCTTTTCTGCCTACTTTGCCCTCGTATCTATACAGTTTGAGCATCCATTTATTGCCCTCAGAAGGAAAAATGCTTCTTTCACTTGAATATATTGGAATGGATGAGGTGTCTTGGTAGGTGCAATCAAGACAACTAGCTATTTTGGAAAAAAAATGCAAGAGCTCCAGAATCCTTCCCTCATTTAATGTGCATTGCAAGGAGTTGTTCCAGCCAGAAAACCAGTCAATAACAAATACATAACAGAACCATAAATTGGAAACTCTAATACAGTCTTTTGAAAGCTAAGATGTCAACCAGAATAGCTCTAAACTTTAATCAGCACCTGCAAAAATACCTAAACTTCCATCTAAAATAATAAACAGCACATCTATCTGAAACAATGGAGGAACCTTTAAGAGGTCATTGTTATACACCAAAGTCCAAACACATTTACAGCCTAAGACAAAAGTAGGAAAAAAGCATAAAAAAATAGCAACCATAATAAAATTAATCAAAATCAATAAATGTACAGACTTATGAGTTTTAGACAGTGGGTTGAAACAAGAAATTGAACAAAAGCACACATCTGAGTATTATCATGAGAAAAAAAAAAAAAGCATTATATTAAACACCCAAACTAACGATTTTATGCAATGATAATAAGAAAACTACAAACTACAAAAGAGATCCTTTGCATAAAATTCTTCTAGCATAAACAATAGCATTTCACATAAGGCAAAATTCAAAAAGTAGCAACTGTAATCATCACTACCTATGTTTACACAACAAAAGCAGGCAGCATCATATTTTTCAACCTAGTTTGCCCGTTCTTTATGTGATACTCCAGGATAAAATCAATAGCAGCTTACCAACAAAAAAAAAAATCTTGCATCAAGGCCTAGTACTGGCAAAAAAGAAGTTTGACTACAAGTCACTTGGCCTTAGTCAGCAGCAAATTCCTTTCGCTTCAACTCTAATGCCATTCGCTCATTCTCAAGCTTCATCCTCTCGTTTTCCATTCTCATCTTTTCCAGTTCACGATCCCTTTTCTTACTAAATCTCTGCCACTTAAAACGTTGTTTCTCCAATTCTAGCATCTCAACTTGAATTTGTAGTTTCTGCTCTTCTAGCTGAAGTGAGCGAGACTCAATCCACTGCTTCTGTAACCAAGCAGCTCTCGTATTGTCAGGTAGGACTTGATTCATATCAGCTTGGGTGATTGGTGAATATGAAAAAGAACTTTTGTTGCAGTCCTGAGAGTTTAATGAGTTCTGGAAACAAGCATCTTCATGGACCTGACCTTGTCTTGACCTCTTTGCAGAGCCCCCTAACACCCCATACATTCCCCTGCTGTCCCCATGCAAAGCATGATTCTCCTCAAATTCATCATGATCATCAGTTTCCATATCATGATCATCATCATCAAGATCATCATGCTGATGCCTCCTTGCATCATCATTCTCATGATCATCTCTACTTCTAAGAGCCAACTGCAAGGAACGCTGCAATTGTGGATCATGAGGTAGATGCAATCTATTCCCATTATGATAAGAACACATCTCCTCATAGAAAAGATGCTTTGAGCTTAAAATTTTCCTAACATCATCCTTTTCTTTCTCTGTTAAGTAATCTATAACATCCAAAAGTGCTGGCTGTTCAACAACCTGACAAGAAGTGCCCCTACCAAGCATATCATTTAGTTTCTTATACCTTTTATTCAGGTCATTGAACTTATCCTCACACTGCTGAGGTGAAACATGATAGCCCCTTTCGGCCATGACTTTCGACACTGATTTCCACTTACCCTTCTTCTGTAAAACTGCAAATTTCCTCCTCATCCCACCACCACAGTCCCCAGCTGCATCCTCTCCTATATAAGACACTGCCGTAATTAGAAGCCTCACCATTTTATCGGTCCACTTCACACGCTGCCATGGAGATCCCTTCTTGCCCTTAGTTCCATCATTGTGACCATCGACACCCTCCTCCGTAAAGCTCGGTTCATCCTCATCGCTGACCGAACTTTTCCTTCTCTCTCCCTTATTGTAATCTGTCATCGCAATGGTTTGATCACAGTTTTGCATGGTTCCCATTGTGAGTGGAAAACCCTCATGAATAGAAGGGTGTATAGAAGCTCCTTGGCGAGGGTTAGAGTGGTGATGTTGATGTATATTATGTGGGTGTTGTGCATGATGATGAACTCTCATTGATCCTTGTACGTCAAGGCCTCCAAAAGAACCCCCACCAGAAATCATTCCTCCTTGTGATAGATTTCCTTCCATTACTTATTTCAAGCATATAATTTTATGTCATTCCCATCAACTTGTTTCCCCTCAATCACTAGTCTATAAGTATCATTACTCGCTCCTATCTGTGATTCAAGCACTCAATAAACCAAAACCAAGCATAAGAATTTCTTGTTCTTCCCTTTTAAGACATTTCCCGCTAACAAACAAGCCAGTAAGAGAACCTCGAAGTACCCAGTTCATCAAGCTAAACAAGCATCCATTAACAAATTTGTAACCCTAAGCACAAATCTCACAAACAAAAGAAGAAAGCTTGATATACCCAATAAAAAACCCACCCTCAAAATCACCAAAAGAGTAAAGAAAAAGCCACCCAACATAAAAAATATTCATCCAATTGATAAACCAAAAAAGATAAAAATTTTACTCATCTGCAAAAAATCTTCAACACCCAGAAATCCCCACCCCCAAAAAAAAGAGAAATAGAAGGGAACTTCCCTGGAATTAAGGCGAGAATCTAGGAGTTGCAATCATGAATAATTTGCTCAGCTGAATTCCATCAAGGCAAATAAAAGGAAAACTGAGAGGGGAGAAATTTTTACTAGTTGCCAAAGCATTTTATATGTGAGGGTTTTTGGTTTTTGTGTTTTTATATTAAAAGAAATTACAGGTTCAATGTATGGGGAAAGATCTAGTGGGGTCCATTTGCGGCATATTTTAATGTCACAGTCCCAACAAAATTGCTACCAAGGCAATGCCAACAAAACTTGAGTTGTTACTTCTTTGTGTACAAATATATATTTGATTATTGTAATAAACTAAACCTAGATTGAAACCTTAATATTTTTTAATTAGAGATTTGAAAGAGCAAATGCATGTATGTTTGGATTCTTTTAATGGTGGGGGGCATTGCTTATTGCTTAGATATGGCGAATATTATTAATATATTGGCCTAGTTGCCAAGGATTGTGAACAGATACTGAATTATGGAATTGAAATTCAAAGTTACTCTTGCTTTAGAACATATATATATATATATATAATCTATCAGAGAATAAGTTAAAACTGTTTTACAGCTTTATAAATTAAGTCAATTGACGAAATTGGTAAACTTTGATGGAAATCATGCCTCTTTCAAGTCAAGTTGCTGAACCTTCTATGTGGGATAATAAATTATTGTGTGTAATTTGGCCAAGAAGTTTGCTTTGGTATATAATTCTTGCCATTCTTACTTGGACAACTAGATGATAATGAATTATTTTTGCCTTCTCAACTAATTCTTTTTCCTTCCTCCTTTTGTCATCATTGTAAGCTATGGAAGTGCTTGTTTCTTATTTTACAAAGGAAACTTACTATGCTTTCTACTTTATTATAAGGAATTTGGAGGATATAAGAGGAGCTCTTTCTTTCCTTCTTTTATATTGACAAATGAGGATGATTAAATAAAAGGTAAAATACTCACACTCTTCTAAGTTTTAATCAAAATTTTCAACGAGTCTATTAATTTTCGAAATAGGCACTCCACCTTAAAGTGTAAACATCGTTAACAGAGATTATGAAAGGATTAAAATACTTTTTTTTATTAATTTCAAAAATTATTATTATATTTTAAAAAAAGGGAGCACCAATTGAAGCTTCCTAGCTCCCCAAGAAAGGGGGGCATCGACTAGTGCTCCCAATGGAAGGGAGCCTCGATTAGGCTCCCCAGATGGGGAGCTTTTTTTTAATTAATAAAAAAATTAATAAAATTATATAATAGTAATTTTAAAAATTAATCAAACGTAAAATTATTTTTTCATCCTAACCACATCATCAAACTGATGAAAACACTAACAGTTGACTAACTGTTGGACCTACGTGTCCAGCGAAAAATACTTTTTTAGGACGTGGTGTTTATTTTGAAAACTAATAAATCTTCGTGTAATTTCGATTAAAATTTAAGAGGATGAAGGTATTTTACCCTTAAATAAATAGTTGAAGAAAATACATACATATTAATTATTAGTATAAATTATATATACCACTAAATCATATATAAAAACTCTAAAAAGAGAAAAACTATAATGTTGCATTTCGTGTTTTAGTGTTTCAACATTTAAATAGAATGTGTTTGTTGAAAAAGTGATTGTTGAGAAATAACATTACAGTATTTGATATATATTTATATATATATAGAAAAAAAAGTACTAATTAAAATTTAGGAAGATTATTATAATACCCCTAACTTCTATGTTAGATATGTATGGAAGTTAAGCTAGTTGATGGGTTAATTTGAACCTTAATGTATGTGTTTATGAAAATAAGGAATGCCTATGTCCATAAAAGCATGATTATGAAATGTATAGGTATGTAAAGGCCTAAAATGACATTGTGAACATGTTTGGCACCTAAATGATGATGTTATGCAAATGTTTGGCACCCAAATGGTGTAGTGCATCATTTGGCAATTAAATGAGCATGATGTGTAAAGCCCGACCTTATAAAATACTATTCATGACTTACATGTGATGATAGCATGATTGCATGCTAGGAGAGTCCCGAAAAATTTACAAAAGTCGGCATTGTACCTAGAGGTACAACAAAGTTTATTTAATCCTCGAACTAGATCAAATAGGAATTTTAAGGTGAGATTAAGAGTTTCACAGTTCATGGATGACTTATGGTAATTTGGAGTTTGAGGATCAATTTGGAGTCAAATCGGAATTTTCACTAACTAGGGGCAAAATGGTCATTTGCCACTTGGGGACAAAATGGGAATTTTAGAAAAGAATTTTTTGGCCCCATTTGACTTATTGGAGTATAATTTGACTTATTGGAGTATAATTTGACTTATTGAAGTATGATTTGAGGTTTAGAAGTGAAAAATTTTAATTTTGGTATAATTTGGAGTATAGGGGTAAAATGGTAATTTTGCCACCTCAGGGGCAAAATTGTAATTTTCCACCACCAGGATATTTTTTCCAGCACATGGTCTTCCTTTGTCTTCATCTTTGACCCTTGACTAAACATGTGGTGGAGATAAAATGTTTAAATTTTTAAAATTTTAAAAACGGGCCAATGACATGATGCCATGTGTCATGCCTTTATTAATTTATTATTTTCCTTTTTAAAAGGCACAAAATCAGCCCATCTTCCACCCCATGGCCGGCCAAACCAGCAAGAAGAGAGAGAAAAAAAAAACAAAACCCTAGAGAGAGAAAATCAAAGAAAAAGTGTGAATTTTCAAGGAAATTAAGTGAAAAAGGTGAGATTTTTTCTATTAAGCTTGAGTTTTCTTATTCCCAAGCATTTCTCTTTATTTTCCATGATTAAATTACATGTTTTCATGATGAATTCAATTCTGAAAAAATGGGTTAGGAGAGAGAAAGTTGTTGGATTTATTTGATTTTAATTTATGTTAGTGTTTTTAGTTAGTTTAGCATATTTAGAAACAAAACAACAAGAAAAGAATTTATTTTCTCCCCCAACCATTAATGGCTGAATTTACCATGTAGTGAGTGAGGATGAGTTTGATTTTATTCTAGGAGAATTGGTTAAGGAATGATGAATTATGAGCCTAGAAAAATAATGGGAATTTTCGGAGCAAAAATACGAATTTTTACCCACTAGGGGTATTTTCGTAATTTGCTGTTGGGACTGATAATTTGCACCACACTGAGGGACATTAAGTTAATTTGGGTGCAATTGAGGTATAGAAACTGAAAAGAATTAAATTGGAGTTTAAACGGACCCGTTAGGAATTTAATCGGGTGATAAGACGAATTAGGCCAATACCGGGTTTAGATAGTTACCAGTGCATTTTTGCATTCCATATCATGCATTGGTAGTCTAAATTAGTTTAATTTTGATTTAGTACCAACTTGGTGAAACTCTCGATTTTGTACTGTGTCAAGGTGGTGAGTCCTCCGATAAAGGCAAGGAAATTGCATCCGAGGACCAGTAGACAGAGTGCTTCGAAAGTCTGCATTCTAGACATTGTGAGTAAACTTACTGTCATTTTAATTATCTAGGGTGGTTTTTAGATGCTTTCATGAATTCTATGGAAAAAGGAATTTAAAAAGATAAATTTTCATGTTTTATGAATAAATGAGTTTCAATGAAATTAAATTATAAATTGTTTTGAAATTAATAGTGATTTTGAAAAATAGAGTACACGGAGACTGTTAATTGTGGCAATTTGATTGTTTAAATTAACTGGCTTATGATAAATCGAGCATGATTGGCTAGTTGGCAATTGTATTGAAATGCGAATTGTTTGGTTACCTTGAAAAACTACGAATTACAAAATTGCCATATCATGTTATTGAGTTTTATTATATGGTGGATTATATATTAATTAATCACTGCAGTAGGGGGTTTCTGTGGACCAGCCTTTTAGAGGGGCACGGTAAACCCCATTATATTCTTACCTCGAACGGAGAGGCGCGTAGGGTATCTCCTGGGGTAAAGTTTAGGGTTCACTTCACGCTAAACCACCACGTGAGGGGGAACTCAGCCAACGCCAAGGAACGGCTATGTTTTCAAAACAAAAACATGATTTATGTGAAATGTGAATTTTAATAGCCTTGGCGGTCTCGGTAGGATGCCTCGGCCAAGGTGTCCCCGAGAATGGATTTATGGCACAAGCCTAGATTTTTATGAGATTCATAAGCCTTTTTACGTATTTTGAACGAGATGTGTTCTAATTGTATAACCCAGTTTATGATGATTTACTTTATTGTCTCCATGTACTCAACTCTAGATGTTTATGATGATGTCTGTTTACTCATTGGGATTTTATAATCTCACCACCCTCCTTTCCACCCATTTCAGGTTCAGTATAGACTGTAGATAGCTGATCTCATCGAGGACTACAGTGGGATCTGCATTTTCCAAACCGTAGGTTCACAGTCCTCTTTACTTTTGTTTATTCGGGGGCACTCTTGTTATTGTAAATTAAATTAAATATTTTGGCTTACTGTATTTCAGTATGTATAAATTTATTTAGCTTTTACGCTATAAAAATTATTCACGTATAACTCTATAAATATTGTTTTATAAGAAAATAGAATATTTTACTTAATATTTCTTTTATTTTCTTATTATATTCAAATAACCATAATTTCGTTTTAAATGAAGATTTTAGACTTTTAAACTCATTTTGAATATGAATTATGTGTTTTGTACTTGTATATTACGTTTTAGCCAGTTTCAAAATTTTTGAGAAAAATGACCAAAATACCCCTGTGAGACGAAAAATTAATATTTTATTTGTTTAAAGTTGGAAACAGCTTAAAATCTTTTAGAACACGATATTTGACAATGGTTGCTCACAAGGGAACAGAGAAACTGATAGTAAAGCCTTGCGGGGTTTCGGGTTGACATCCGGGCAATAAGTGTCTACCGGGACCCCGCGGCGGTTGTCACAGGGCTCGAGGGGAGTACCGGGTCGTGACATGATGTGTATGTGATTTATGTTATGTTTGATTGATATACTATGTGGCATAGAGCATGAGAGAAAGATTAAAGTTATATTGTGAATACATGCCTTGATGATGAGTAAAATATGGTAGATTAAAATGATTATTAGAATGAGAATACATGAGAACTTAGAAGAATGAAACTGAAGGGTTAAATTTATGAAGAATTGAAGTTTAAGTATAAATTATAGATAGATGTTCATGATCTATCAATAGATGGAACATAGAAGAAGGAAATGTAAGAGTTGAAGAGCATCTATCGATAGATTCTTGATAACTACACTAGATGTCCACCCGGGAGTAATAGAAGGACAACTGAAGGATATCTATCAATAGAATCCCGGTAACTATCATAGATAGCCACTTGGGACTGATGATGAAAAGAAAAGGGCACATTCTATTGACAGAAGCCTAAAAACTATTGATAAATTGCATTACGAGAATGAAATGAAAGTGCATGAATACCATCTATTGATAGACTCGAAAAATTTATAGATAAATGAGAGGTAAAAATGTTACGATCTGTGAAGGATCTATCGATAAATGCATGCCATCTATGCCATCTATTGATAGATGCATGAAAACTTGCAAAAATATATAAGCTTTGGGCAATTAGTCCATTTAGAAAATAAAGGAAAAACAATGCCCTTTTGTTGTCTTTTGATCCTTATACCCTATAAGTGGAAATTTAAGTTTGAAAAAAGGTGACTTAAGGCTAGAAAATCAATCTAGAGGTAAGATTGAATCTTTTCATTGATTGTTTATTAATTTAAATGGTTAATGATGTAGAAACCTTATGTTCTAGCTTTGGTAGCTGAAGGTACTTGAATGTGGTTGGAAATTTGGAGTCCAAGTAAGCCAAATTAATGCCTGAGGTAAAACATTTAGCCATTGTTGAAGAATTTTTGAAAGTTGAGAAGAATTTATGAAAGTTGAGAAGAATTTATGAAAGTTGAGCTTGGGTGATGAATTACTAGAAAATGTGCTATGTTGAAAAGTTAGAATTGCTCTGAAAGCTAGAATTTAGCTATGAAATAGAGAAATGTGGTATAAATGTCAATATTTATGCGTTGCTATACGCCAGATGATAATAAGAAGTAAGAATTCTGTCTAATGTTTGAATGTTAAACTGTTGCACTGAAATTAAGGCTTTAGTGAGTTGAATTGTACAAGTTTTGAAGAAGGAAAACTCGTGTTATTGAGGTAAGTGGGGATTTCTATGATTAAAGGCATAATGACTAGGTGTGCATGTATGCTTCTTTTAATGAAATGTATGATATGTATGTCTAGAGGAAGTATCCTTAGACTAGTAAATGCTTGTGAACAATGAGAAATGCCTAGAGATATGATGCCTAGGCTAGATTATGTTAGTATGATTATGAAACCATTTTACAAAAAATGAGGCTATGCTTGATATTTATATGATATATGTGCTAGGAACAGTATGATTAGAGCATCAATGCAAAGGAATAATAAAAATTGAAACAAAATGAAAAACCATGCCTCTTACCTTTGGATTATCTTAGTTGTTTAATGCAAAGTTAAATACTATAGAAAATCAGAATAAGGTTTTTACCTTTCCAAATGATATCGTAATCAAATGGATTCCTTTTGGTGTTGAAAAATGTGAACATCTTCTTGTGTGAAAGAATCCCAACCACTTAAACGCTTAGCCTCCAATATTGCACACACGATTATAATGGATCCTTCCCAAGGAAAGAGCTTTATGTCACGGGCTTGTACTAGCAAGTGGACAATGATTTGTTCTCTTTTCTTATTTGATTTCTAGCAAAGAATCAATTATAAAGTTATCTGAAAAAACCTCTCATGAGTGGCGGCACTCAAAAGAAAAAACTATTAGTTTTGTTTTCTTTTGTTGCCATAGAAAAGAGTGGCTATAATGTGATATTTATATCTAGGTTTAATTTTATTATTAGACTTATTAAAATTTACAAAATAAGTCCTTAATATAATAATAATTATAATATTTAACTAATGTCTAATTAAACTCTTTTAATTTGGTCTTTATTAGTTAAAGCCTATAATTTGATTTAAGTCTTAACTTAAATCATCACACTCTCAATTTAATCCAAATTACAACCTTTGTGTGTGACTCATTAAGTTCTTAACATGTTGATCATGGAATTGAATTATAATTTTATTAATTAATTAATTTAAATTAATCATATTCAATTTTAAATTAACTAATTCAATTCCATAGACCAAGATTGGCATTAGCAATACATCATGGCCACTCAATTGTTAGGAGAGTCAAAGGATTATTTACCAACCTTTCAATGTACAATTTATCAGTGTAATTCATTCCCTCATCATATATCTCGAAGATGATAAGAGCTTGGTGCAGTGTCTACTCTTATTGACATCCATATTTGTTATTGCAATTAGATCATTAGCTTTATGGAGACTTATGAAACTCATTTCATAACTCCTAATCACATCGGCCAAGGATTTGATTAAGCTAATACCAACCAAGAACTAATGAGTTATTTCCCTTTGAATCACTTAGGGTGATGATTCCTATCTTGACCACTTATTTGTCTTCATATGCTTCATACTATACCTAAAAACATCATATTTTGGCATCCTTGGTTAGGTACTAGTAAGAATGAAATCAAAGCATAGTACTTCACATAAAAGATAGCCTAGTGTCTCAAGTCTAGGAAGTAGTTACGCAACTGAAACATGAGAAGTATTGCATAGATACTTGAGTGAGGTACCAAATGCATTTATCATGGCAGGTTATGCTCAATGAACTTGCTTTCCCATGGCAAGCACCCACATGGTAGTTCCAAACATTTCTATACTTTAACTTATGAGAGCGGTTGCTTACTTCACAAGTAAAAAACATAGTATGTGTCGATCTATGAGCATTATTGATGCCCCATCTCAATAATACAATGATTAGAAACTTTTAGGAATAAGGCTTTGATGCATAAGGATCTTATAATTGTATCCCAATACAATTTCTTTGCAAGGCATATATAATTTCATAGGCTTTATCTACATAAGTGCAAAAAATAATTAAATCACAAACTTATGGATAAAGAACTACTTCATAATTACTATAAATTAATAAGATGTCATACATGAATAACTCAAAATGTAATTCCCATACAACCAGAGATTGGCTTGTAGGGCTCATACTAATAATCTACCACTAGCATTGAAGCCAATCGCCTATGTATTTAATGTCAATGTTCTCAACATGATGATTATGCTTTTGCTGGGATAATGCTTTAGTGAGAGGATCAACAATGTTATCCTCAGTGGGTATATGCTCTATGCAAATGTCTCCTCTTCTAGTGATCTCCCTAATCACATGGTAATGCAGCAATACATGTCTAGATTTCTAATGATACCTTGGTTCCTTTGTTTGTGCAATGGATCCATTGTTATTACAATACAAAAGTATTGGATCAACAATGCTAGGAACTAGGTCTAGTTAAGTAATGAACTTCTTAATCCAAATTGCATCTTTCGCTATTTTAGACACAAAGATGTATTCGACCTCGGTTGTAGAATCCGTAGTCGTCTCTTGTTTGGAACTCTTCCAAGTCACTGCACCTCTATTGAGTGTGAACACATATCCACTTTGCGACTTGCTATCATCTTTGTCAGTTTGAAAGCTTGCATTCGCATAACCCCTAACATGGAGTTTGCCTCTTCCATAGACCAGAAATACATCCTTAGTTCTTCGTAAGTACTTCAGGATGTTTTTCACATCTATCCAATGACCTTAACCAAGATTAGCTTGGTGTCTATTTATGACACTTAGAGCATAAGATACATCTAGTCTAGTACAAAGCATCGCATACATGATAGATCCTATTGTTGAAGCATATAGGGTCTTATCCATGCAATCTTTCTCCTCTTGATTCTTTGGACACATGTCCTTGGAGAGATAGAAGCCTTGTGACATCGGCAAATGTCCTCTCTTAGACTTCATCATGCTAAACCTGTTTAGCACCTTGTCTATGTATGTGGATTAAGAAAGACCTAGCAACCTTTTGAATATATCTTTATAGATATTCATTCCTAGAATGTAGGTTACTTCTCCCAAATCCTTCATGGAGAATTTTTTGGACAGCGAAATCTTTGTAGATTGCAACAATGGTATATCATTTCCTATGAGCAATATGTCATCAACATAGCACTAGGAAAATTATGGTGCTCCCACTAACCTTTTTATAGACACATAGTTCATCGTCATTTTTAATGACGTCAAACCCTTTTACACTTTATCAAAACTGATGTTCCAACTCCAAGAAGCTTGCTTAAGTCCATAAATGGACTTTTGAAGCTTGCACACCTTGTCAGCATTAGCATTAAATGTAAAACCTTTAAGTTGTGTCATGTACACTTCCTCTCACAAGTTTCCATTAAGGAATGTATTTGTTACATCCATTTGCCATATTTCATAATCATGGTATGCAGTAATTGGAAGCAAAATCCTAATGGACTTAAGCATAGCAACTGGTGAAAACGTTTCTTCAAAGTCAATTCCTTATCTTTGTTTGTAACCTTTTGCTACAAGTCTAACTTTAATGGTTTGCACCTTGCCATCTACATTAGTTTTTCTTTTAAAGACCCACTTACACCCAATGGGTTTTATCCCTTCACGTGGATCCTCTAAAGCCCATACTTGGTTGGTATCCATGGCATCCATTTCAAATTTCATGGCTTCTAGTCATTTCTTAGAATCGATGTTCAACGTCACTTCTTCATAAGTTGTAGGCTCATCTTTTATGGGCAATGCTTCCTTTTCCAAGAGAAATCCAAATCTTTTTGGAGCTTGACGTATCTTACTAGACCTTTTGAGTGGTTGTGCCTCTTGAGATTATGGTTGTACATCAGATGTCACAATCTTAGGCTCAAGTTCCAATGAAATTTCAATTTGTGGGTCTCGAACTTCTTTAAGTATAACTTTACTCCCACTAGCCCTTTCAATTAAGAACTCTTTCTCAAGGAAAGTGACATGCCTTAAGACAAACACCTTCTGCTTAGTGGGATTATAGAAATAATATATGTGTGATTCTTTAAGATATCCCACAAATTTACATTTGTCTGATCTCGTTTTTAGCTTATCAAACATTGTACACTTCACATAAGCGGTACATCCCTAAATCTTGGCATAAGACAGGTTGAGCCTTTTTCCACTTCATATCTCATATGGTGTCTTATCAACTAATTTGGTAGGAACTTGGTTCAATATGCGAGCAGTAGTTTCTAGGCATATCCGCAGAAAAATATAGGAAGATCTACATGACTCATCATGGATCGAACCATGTCCAATAATGTTTGATTCTTTCTCTCAAACACCCCATTATGTTGTTTCTCTCAAACACCCCATTATGCTATGGGATCCCTAGAGGAGTCCACTGTGTGAGAATCCCATTCTCTTTTAGATAATCTTGAAACTTTTGGCTAAGATATTCTCCTTTTTGATTAGATCTAAGAGTGAGAACATTTTTCCCAATTTGTTTCTCAACCTCTACTCTATATTTTTTGAATTTGTCAAAGGATTCAAATTTATATTTCATCAAATATACATAACCATAGAAGGTGATGAAGTAGAAGTATCCTCCTCTAACACTAATATTCATAGGACCACATACATCTGAATGTACAAGTTTGAGTAACACCTCAGCTTGTTCACTCTTCTTGGTGAAAGGCAACTTGGTCATTTTACTAAGGAAACAACGTTCACATGTTCCATAAGATTCATAATTAAATTGATTGATATAACCTTGTTTATGTAACTTGGTTAAGCGAGTCTCATTTACGTGCCCAAACTTACAATGCCAGATGTAATATAGTTTTGGATCATCTTTCTTTGCTTTCTTGACCTTTATATTTAGTTTTGGTCTTTTAAGATCAAGAGTATCGAGACAGTTTGAATGTGCCCTTGAGCCATAATGCATCTCTCCCTTCAAGAAAGAACAACAATTGCATTTAATGCTAAATTCAAAATCATCATATAGTACCAAGTATGACACAGATATGATATTTCAAGATATGGAAGGAACATAGTAATAGTCTCTTAATTCCAAGATCAACCCAAAAGGTAAAGGTATGGTAACTGTCCCTACAACCAATGTAGCAACCTTTGATCTATTTCCTACTCTTAGGACCACCTCTCCCTTCGTTAATTTTTTACTCGTTTCTAGCACTTTCATGTCATTACATAAGTGTGACCCACATCCAGTATCTAATACACATGATGATGGATCAATGGTGGACAAATTTACTTTAATCATATATATGGTTAAAGGTTAAACTTCTAAAAATTTCTCATTCTTTGACCTATTCAAGAAGGCAAGGATATCGTCCTTAATGACATTTATTCTTAATACATATTTGAAAACATTTCTCAACTTGATATACCAGTCCAAACATTTTGGCTCGAATTTCATGATGACATCAAGTATGTCGTGCAAAGTAATGTGTATTCGCATTCTAACATCCTAGACATTTAAAGAACATTTATGAGTAATCATGTATTATAATCAATTAAGATGATATAGTAAATCTTATATTGATTGCTCCCACTATTTTCTTGGAGAGATCTCTTCAATGATTCTCTTAGTGGGCTAAGATCCCTATCCATTATAATCATGACCTTGAGCGTGCTCAACAAACCATAATAGGTGGATTAGATAAGTAATTAAGCTTACCAATTGTATCTTTATACAACTCTTAGATCAACTAGGTGACAACACATTGCCTAAACATATCATATATGTTTAACCTAGCCATGGCCTCTAGTTTCCGTAATAATCAAGTTTTCGAGCAATCAGATTTTATGAAACTAGTTGAATAAGACTCACCTATAGCTTAAACATACTCGTGTAAAAGTGTGACCTTAAGTGTGCTCAACAAATCTTTGATTAAAAGAGTAGCCAGGTTATCTTACTATATGGTGGAAGGTAACTTAATCATGCGTGGCATGTGACTCAATATTTACCAAGGGATGTTTCTTATTTTTAATTTAGTTAAGGTCTCATCTTTGCATGCATAGGATTTATTAATTGCATAAAATAAATCTATCTTATGCATACTATTTTGCATCCCATAACATTTATTAAATGGCATAAAATAAATCTATCGCATGCATTTTACTTTGGATGATTATGGACTTTATCTATACTAATTTTCTTGAGCCATCAAAGAAAATTAGCTTGGTCAAACTTAGGGGATAACATACAACATATTGTAATTTTTCTCCTTGTATCTTTATGGCGCCTTTAGGTCTTTATCTTTGAATTGTAAAATAACTCCTAAACTAATCCTAATTTTACGCTTATATGTAACTAATTACATTTTAGTAAAGAAACCTCGTGGTACATCTGAGGGGAATTAGGTGAGGAAAGAATTTTACAATCCCTGAAAATCAAAAGAAAAGCAAGATGCGCAGACCTATTTAATAAATGAATACCATGATAAAATTTAACCATATATCCACAATCATATTGGGCCTAGTCCATAATCATCCACATTCATCTATCCACATGAACATAAAATTAAAACTGTGTCCTATTCTAATTGTTAATCATACGAGGCATCCGAAATTAGTGAGTTCATTTTTAATTCTATGTATGGAAATAGTTTTCCATATATGGAAAGTCTTTACTAATCAGTATTAGTAATATTATCCATTCTTAATCTTATTAGGATTAGAATTAAAATATTTTTAATTTGCAATCTTTAAACGTTTTAGGTAACTTTTACTAATCTTTTTAAATTAAAGATTATGTGTCTTCAATTATCTAATCTCATTAGATAATTTAAATCTAATATTAGACAACATTATCTTTAATTATATTTAGCTGTCATATTTGAATTTCTCTTCTTAAAAGAAGGAAATTAATTCATGATATTTATCCTGTCCATATTTATCACACTTCATATTTGTAAGAATCAAATTTCTAAATTTATGGATGTGATTAATTAAATTCTGATATCCTTATTTTAAGGAATCAAATACCTTAATTTGAATATATCAAAATTTATCTTTTTTAAACTGTTTCATATAATATTGTTTAGTGAATTAGAGTTTTTAATTGCACAAATTTAGGCTGAAAATATGGACATTAAAATCCAAAAACCACGACTTTACAAAATTCTGGTAGCATTGTACTAGTCATGGTTTTGTGGCTTGATGCAGTACCAAATCATGGAATTTAATTTCCAAATTTTAACCATGCTCAGCTAACATATGGAACCTTTCCATATTAAAATTTCATAATTTTTGGACTTGATTTAGCTGTCCAAAACCCCAAAAAACCGTAGCTTATGTATTCTATACATAACTGTAGTTTTTGGGTTGCATATGTGGCTTTATGGTGGCATAAATCAAGGAATTAAATCCCTTAATTTCAGTAATTTTTTCAAGCATCTTTTGAACATATTCAAACTTCAAAATTTATCCAAAAAGGTATAACAATTGCATAATTTTAAGACTTTTTAAAGATGACTTTCTTAGCCAAAACTGTGACCTGAAACTACTGCTGGGAACAGTAGTTTCAGCCATGATTTCATGGCCTTTCCTTCACCATTGCAGCTGGAAACATGTCATATTGAAAAATTTTTAATGTAGATTACTTTCAAATTTTTTCAAAACTTTTAGAGAATTTTATACCCTTGTCATAAATTAAAAATCGAACCATATGCAAATCAAGATGGAATCGAATTTTGTCACCAAACCGCATCTTATTTCCCATGAACTTGAATCCTTACCTTACAAAACTCTTTTTTGCATCTTATATAAATATTGTTCTGCAAAATTGAGACACTTAAACAAGATTAGTTGCTGAAACAAATAAGTATTAAAAATAAAAAATTGAATCTGTGATAAATTACTTTAAAACATAATCGAAATTTAAAACCTATTTAATCTCTTTCAAATGCCTCACATTCAATCAAAATTGGAATTAGACTATAACAAGATATACCTTTGCCTTAAAACGAGTCAATGGAGGCTTTGATACCATTGCTAGAAATGGCATGATTAAAGTATCAACGCAATAGAATATCAAAAATTGAAACAAAATAAAAAACCATGCTTCCTACCTTTGGATCACCTTGGTTGTTTAATGCAAAGTTAAATACCATAGAAAATCAAAAAGAGATTTTTACCTTTTCAAGTGATATCGTAATCAAATGGATTCCTTTTGGTGTTGAAAAATGTGAACACCTTCTTGTGTGAAAAAATCTCAGCCATTCAAACACTTGGCCTCCAATGTTGCACACACAATTGCAACGGATCTTTCTTAAGGAGAGAGTTTTATGGCACGGGTTTGTGCTAGCAAGTGGACAATGATTTGTCCTCTTTTCTTCTTTGATTTCCAACAAAGAATCAATTGAGAAGTTTTCTAAAATACCTTTTCAAGAATGGCGGCACTCAAGAGAAAAAATTATTTGTTTTTTTTCTTTTATTACCATAAAAAAGAGTGGTTATAATGTGATATTTATATCTAGGTTTAATTTTATTATTAGACTTATTAAAATTTGAAAAATAAGTCCTTAATATTATAACAATTATAATATTTAACTAATGCCTAATTAAACTTTTTTAATTTGTTCTTTATTAGTTAAAACCTAGAATTTGATTTAAGTCTAACTTAAATCATCATACTCTAAATTTAATCAAAATCGTAACTTTTGTGTGTGACCCATTAGGTTCTTAACATGTTGACAATGGAATTGAATTATAATTTTATTAATTAATTAATTTAAATAAATCATATTTAATTTTAAATTAACTAATTCAATTCCATAGACCAAGATTAGCATCCAACAATGTATCATGGCCATCCAATTGTTATGAGAGTCAAAGGATTCTTTGACAACCTTTCAATGTACAATTTATTAGTGTAATTCATTCCCTCATCATATATCTGGTAGATGATAAGAGCTTGGTGCAGTGCCTACTTTTATTTACCTCTATATTTGTTCATGTAGTTAGATCATTAGTTTTATGGAGACTTATGAAACTCATTTCAAAATCTCTTAATCACCTTGCTCAAGGATTTGATTAAGCTAATGTCAACCAGGAACTAATAAGATATTTTCTTTGAATCATTTAGGGTGATGATTCCTATTTTAACCACTTATTTGTCTTCATATGCTTCATACTATACTTAAAAACATCTTATTTTGGCATCTTTTGTTAGACACCCGTAGGGATGAAATCAAAACATAGTACTCTATATACAAGATAGCTTGTCTAGGGAGTAGTTACAAAATTGACACATGAGAAATATTGCATAGACACTTGAGTGAAGTACCAAATGCACTTCTCATGACGGGTCATGTTTAATGAGCTCCCTCTCCCATGGCAAGCACCCACATGCTAGTTTCAAGCATCTCTATACTTCAACCTATGAGAGCAGTTTCTTGCTTCACAAGTAAGGAATATAACATGTGTTGATCTTTGAGCATTATTGATGCCCCATCTCAATAATACAATGATTAGGAACTTTTAGGAACAATGCTTTGGTACATAAGGATCTCATAATTGTATCCCCATTAAATTCCTTTACAAGGTATATATAGTTCCATGGGCTCTATCTGCATAAGTGCAAAAAATAATTAAATCACAAACTTATGGATAAATAACTACTTCATAAATATTATAAATTAATAAAATGTCATACATGAATAACTCAAAATGTAATTTCCATATGACCAAAGATTGGCTTACAAGGCTCACACTAACAATATGTATCTAGAGATGTTACATTTAGACTAGTGAATGCTACAAAAGTTATGTGAAATGCCTAGAAGGATTTTACCTAAGCCAAGTATAGAAATGTAAATTTTGATGGACTTTGGATTATGGTATTGATGATATGTTATTTGTAAGTCAGTAGTTACATGATCATGAATGATGAGTATGCTATGTCCGCGAATGATTCCTAAACACTGTTATAATATAAGGTTGAGTGTGTTCATATCCTTGTGATTATGTATGTATGTTGCTGGTTGCTAGTAAAGATGGTGGTAAGCAGTGATGGTGGTTTTGTCCCATCTATGATTCCCGTCTACTGTGCATTGATGATGTATGATGCCTACAAAGATGGTGGTAGGTAGGGATGGTGGTTTTGTCCCACATGTAGTGCTATAATGCCATTTGTTGAGAATACTCCAGATGATGACTATGTACTCTACCATTTGCTTTGGCAATGGGACATAATATAAAGATGTTATGTTGTCTGTTGATTGGCCACCAAACGTGACTATGTTATGTCGGGGAGGACCACTCTATGACATGATATTATGATTACGTAGTGGCATGCCTTAGGATGTGGAAATGTGAATCATGCTATGTTATGTGATGTTTATTGATTTTGATAAATCTGAAGGCTTGAGGTAAAAGCCGTAATTGTATATTATCGAATGATGATGCAACGTAAACTTCTAAAGACTAAAGGGGTTAACATCAATGTAAGCGCTTATGAGGTAAGTATGTTAACCACGTATGTAGACAGCCAAATGATGGGCTGATTCACACAATAGATGAAGCCAATAGACAGTTATGATGATAATGAATTAGTAGGCAAGATAGGTATAGTCTACTTTACGATGTACGATAAATGAGTACATATGTAAGCAGTGTAATATGTCTGCCAAGAGAATGATAGAGTGCTTATGATGGGTGATGTTCTAATTATGCTTTCACTTACTAAGTATTTGTATGACCCACCCTTTCGAATGTATTGTGCCGATAAATAGACACCGAAGTCGGTGGCTTAACGTCGATGTCTTGACAGACATGCCTTTTGACATTTGGTAGGTGTTTCCACCAAGATGTGTTTTACTCCGCTGAGTCACGTCACAATCCAGTTATGTTACGTTTTCGTACTATGTAAAAAGGGATATGTTTTCTTATATGGATTATGTGGGCACTGCCTTGCCTTATATTTTATGTAGTATAATGTTTAAAGAAATTGATGATGTTAAGCAACATATGACCACGATTTTAATGACGTTAAAGTTTATGAGACAATGGACCAAGAAGGCTAATGTTTAATGTTTACGATGATTCTATGAAATGAAGATGGCCATGAGGCGTCATGTGAATGAAATGTATCAATCAAGATTAATGTATGAAGGCTTGCTTGGATCTTGCAGGCTTACCGACCAGACTCGTGCGTGTCGATCATGACTCTCCAATTTGAGTCGTGACAATTACATTATAACATTTGGTTTAGAAGTATTTTATTGGGAATATAGTATTAATTTATAGAATTACTTTATATACATAAAGTGTAATACACTTGCATGCTTTTTTAATGTAAATTTTTGAGTTTTCAAATTATCTCTTAAAATAATAAATAATAAGATGACAAGAACAACATAACATTTGAATACTAATTATTTAAATTTTAAAATATGTGAAGTTACTAAGTTTATATTTTTTGTAATAATACATAGAACTATTAGAATTAATTCTTTTTTGTAACACTGCCTAGAACTATTAAACTATTCTTTTGTCATAATATCTAGAACTATTAAAACTAATTATTTTGTAATAATTACTTGCCTAGAACCAAATATGTGAATACTATTTATTTTTTTGTAATGACTTAGAGGAAACTATTAAAATTGCAATTGAGAAATCCAAAAAATCAAATAATTCTTTAAAGCTCATAACTAACCATAATTTGACTTAATATTTTAAGGAGATACCTTCCATTTATAAAATAGTTACCATAACATTATGAAAATTTCAAGTACAAAAGATATGAAAATGATACAACATTTACATTAAGTTCTTTGAAACTGACATGCAACCAACTATATTGCTTGTCACCTCAAAATGCAACAAGTTATAAAGATTACTAAGGAAATTCATAACCTGAACATCTTAAAGAAAAAATATTAATGCACTTGATAAAGTTTTCAAACAAATGAACACATGAATTGTTTGCGGCTTGGTATGCATGAACATTACAATAACAATAACAATAATAAGCCATTGTAATTGCTCAGAAGTTCGAATTAAATTAACACCAAACTTACTTCAAACACCCACATTAAACATAAAATTCAAAGGTAATAACAATCCAAAAAACTCATAAAATTCTAATAACTTAAAGTAATTGCTCTATACTGAGCCACCAAACATAACTTTAAAAGGAAGTATCTTGAATTAATATGACATTAATGTGCAAAATAAATTAATTTTTAACATCTCACTAGAGATAATAGATCCAACTTTAATAACCTTATTAGGACTCAACTCTTCAATTCCCTTTAAGATGTCAATAACTTGCAATTTCCTCTTTGCTTTATCGAACAATTGGTCAAATATTTACCAATTTCTTTGGTTGTATTTTCACAGACTTCACCAAGTTTGCTTATGTTGCTAAAAAATGCTTATTATCATGACTTGATCCACTAGTTTTCTTTGTCTTAAATTTTTTTTTAAGACACATCTGGTGTTTCTGCTCATTTTTTGTTACCTTATTCCTCCCAATTATAATTGCCAATTGGTCAAAGCGAGGGAAACACTTATTTCTAAGTCTTACAACAACAATTAGGTGACTTTACATTCCAACTCCAAACATTAATAAAAAAGAGCAAATATTTATTGGCATCAACAAGCAACTAAATACATATATGTTAGTTATTAGTAGAATTATAAATACAACCAAATCATATATAAAATGTAGTAATAGCCAACTAGAACGCTTTTATTAGAAATGCAAAACTTGGTTCACCCGCCAGCCACGCTTTTGAGAATTTAAGTTGTAAGTTACAACCACTTGCAACTCAATCAGATTAAATACCATTGACTCTTTCTTTTTTCCCTATGGTTATAACTTATAAGAGATAATTCTGTTTTTAGCGTTTTTATCACGATTCAATATCTTAAAAAATATAATGAAACTACAAATATAAACTTTTTTAAATACAGTTAGAGTTCAACATTTTGAATTCATACATATATTATATAATTAAAACAAATAATCATATAAAAAATACTCTTTTAAGTGTTTTAAAATTTATTATAAAATCTATATGTGTGAGAATCCTCCTATCAAATAGATGAAACAATGATAAGGTGAGTAAAAAATCACATTTGTTATGAAATATAAACTGAAAGAACAACTACAAAAGAAAGAGATAATTATAAAGAAAGTATTTAGAGGGAGTAAGAAGATCTTAATAAAGTGTGCCTTTACAAATGAAGTGAGGGGCTTATTTATAAGTTAACAATCCCTTGAATCATAATCCTAATCTAATTCAATCTAAGAGTTCAAATCAGATTACACTTCTTGTATTTGGCCTGTTAATTTGCTTAACTTGGTTTGAACTTCTTAGATTAAAACATAATGGACATTCATACATATATTCATAACATTCCCCCTTAAATGTCCATTGTATTAAGAATATGCCTCATTAAAATCTTATAAAAAAAACTCATGGGATGAAAATGCAAGTGAAGGAAAAAGATTAGATAATTCTTTTCAAAAATATGCTTTTGAAATATTGCCTTATCAAAAACCTTATTAAGAAAAACTAAGTGGGAAAAACCTTGGTGAAGGAAAAAAGTACAATGCATATTTTACTCCTATTGATAACTCCATTATCTAAGATCTTTAAAATGATGCATTTCAATCTTTTTACTAATTTTTCAAATGCTGCAGTAAGAAGGGCTTTGGTGAATAAATCTGCTAGATTGTCACTTGAACGAATTTGTTAAGCACTAATATCATTCTTTTCTTGGAGATCATGAGTAAAAAAGAATTTTGTAAAATTTTTTTTGTCCTATTGACTTTAATGTATCATTCCTGCTGGTCCCGCTAAAGTGCTAGAGGGGGTGAATAGCACTAAAAATTTTTGTTCAGCCCTTTAGAGCTTGAAGAGCACTTAATCAACTAAATGAAATGAATGACTAGAACTTGTTAAAATTACAAGACACCAAGTAAAGAAGGGTAAAAAGAAGTGGACAATGCAAGAGTAGTTATAATGGTTTGGTTCCCTTGACCTACATCCACTACGTTGATCTCCCAACTAAGGACTTTCAACCCATCTTTACTAAACCAGTGAATTAACAGCTTATACCAAGCTTTTACAAGTTAAGCTTTTAACCCAACCTCTAATCCTTTACAGCAAGCTTTAGAGTGCTACCCACACTCTAATTTTTTGAAAAAAAAAAGAAGAAAAAGAAGTACAACTAAGTACCTTTACAAGTTTGGACAGATTACAATCAAGCTCAAATACTTTTTCTGGTTTTGGAATGATGAACAAGTGTTTTTGGTGAAAAATATTTGGCTTTTTTCTCAAAGTAGCTCTTTTCTCTTCAAATTTACCTTTTTTGATTGTTGGCGATTCCTTTTATACCTAGAAAGTCAGATTTTTCTATTGGAGATAGTTTCTAGCCTTGAAAACAACTCTGATGCACTTTTAGTCATTATTTTATCTTTTTGTGTTTAAATTATAAAAGGTAGACAAACTTTGACTAACCGATTACAGTTTCTCTACCTTGCACGTCCTACTGTTGTGTTATTTACTCTAATCGATTACAAAAGGCTATAACTGATTCATAGTTCTCTATCTTCAAACTTCTTTTTTTTAGCAAACTTCTTTTAACTGGTTATGACAAGCTCTGACTGATTACAAACTTTCTATTTTCACTTCTCCACACAGTAGTCTTCCTCTAATTGATCAACACTTCCCTTAACTGATTGAGACTTTACTTCTTTCAGCCATAACTGATTAAAATTAACTTTAATCGACTAGAAGATTTTTGAATTTTGAACTTTTCCATTTTGGCTCCCTTCAACGGTCAATAATATTTTCAAACTTATTTTTAGCGCTAGAAGATACTAGGACCTTATGCTCTAAACGATGAACTAGACTTTTTAACCGATTAGCATATTTCTGTTTTGCTTCAGCTTATCACACAGCTATGCCTCAACTAATTAAGGTCCCTTGATAATCAGTTACTAAGGTTCTATTTTTGTTCATTACTTGCTCTTTCCCTCGTAACCGATTAACTCTTCATTAAACTTAGCAAGCTCCTTGACTTGCCTTTAATTAACAACTTTGTTAAGGGTATAAAATTAAATCCTGCACACTTAAATAGTGAAGTTAGACATTAATGAATGATGAATGTTTTGTTATTATAAAAAACATATGGAGTCAACATTATCCCTTTTTGATGATGACAAAACAACTTTAGACTTAAAGTGCAATGTCTGTAAATGAAAGAATATTTTGTACAGTTTTGAGGATTGCTCCCCCTGAGTATGTGCTCCCCCTAAATATATGCTCTAATAAAATTATCCAACATAAGGCCATTCAAACACAGGAACATATATACATATATGTATGTATTTATTCAATGTTCAACGATCCAGTAAAGTAAACCATATAATTTCAACATTCAGCACAACATAACCATATAAGCATTGCTCAACACACAAAACCATCATAAAACTTATAAACCACACAAACTTTGCTAACATTTTTCAGCACAATATAAGCCACATAACATTGTTAATCACAAACGAAAAAACATACCAAGACAAAGACAATAAAAGGATATATAAAGATTAAGTTCATCATTCCAATCATATCTACTTCTTAATCATATTTTCTTGTTTTCCTATATTAAACTTTCTCCCCCATTTTGGCATCATCTAAAAAGGTTTTAATCTGAATCAGATGAAGGTGAGGATTCGTCAGTGCCAAAATGAACATCGAGAGGTTTGGGAGAGGAGTGGGATAGAAAGTCTAATGGAATAAGCTGGAGGCTATAAATTTAGAGGATTGTTGGGTGGAAGTCAATGCCAGTCTTGCAGACATTCTTCTTCTAAAGGTCTTGGTCTTGGTGGCCATAGTTTTCTTGCCTTTACGAGCAGTTTTCCTTGCTACAAGATTAGTGTCAGTAGCTTTACCCTTGTCTAGATGTGCTTCATCTGTAGTTTGTTCTATTTTTGGTAGAGCTAACTAAGCTTCTTGATACATCCTTGCCTATTGATGTGCTTGGTCAACTTTAGCTTTATTGATGATATCTTTTATGAAGTCAAAAATGAGAATATCTTCAGATTCTACATGGGAGCTCATAACATTTTTTTCAGCATTTAGATGTTTTTTTTCAACTTGGGGTTATTTCTTTTTCTCATTCTCTTCTATAGTGTGGTTTTTTTCTTTTTCTTTTTCCTGTTCTTCTTGTTCAACATTCTTCTTTCCATATTCCTCAATTCCAACTGGAGTCACTGTTGGAATTTAAGGTATTTCCTTTTTAATTTCCCTATCATGATCAGAAGCAACACTTTCAAATTGTTCTGTAGCAGTCCTTTCACTTGACTGACTTGTAGTAGAGACAGGGGCTTAAGGAACTTTGGTTTCCTTAGCTGGATTTAACAGAGCTTCAAGGTGTTGAAGTTTTTCTTCAATCTTTACCATTCTTTCAGCTTGATCAGTCATTTTACCATTTATCCTCATTAGCCGATTAAATATCATGTCATCTTGAGAGGAGGTTTGATTTGTCCTGCTAAAAGGTGTGGAAGAGCTTTCAGTTGGAGGGGGTAAAGGTGTACCTTTTGTTACCTTAATACATTCATTTCTCTCTATCTCGTACCCCATTTTCAGTACACTACCTAGGAGTATTTCCTGATTTTTATTCTTTATGAGATCAGACTAAAATCTTTCACTCCAAATTTCCTTCTTTTTCACTAAGGCTATAAGGATATTGCTATACCGTAGATTTGCTTTCTCCCCTAGTGCAGTTGTCTTGATCCTTTCCACCATGTATCTTCCCACATTCAATAGGATTTCATTGAAGACAGCCTCCATTAGCCATAGATCCTGTGCACTCACATAACTGAAGCTGCTGCTTTTTCCATGGAGAGTAGTTGCTATGAAATAGTGAAGAATTCTGAGTTGAGCATTTTTTATTTCACTGCCATAACTTTTAGAAGGAAACTTCTCCCTTTTTCCACTAATAACTTCCCATAGATGGTTTAGTTCATATTTCTCTAGCATTTTGTATTCTCCCACTTTAAATTCAGTCTTTAGGAATTCTCTTAGATCTTAAGCACTAATTTGAAAATCTTTACCATCTAAGAACACATTTAATCTATCCTTTGCAAACTCCTCTTCTTCTTCCAATTCAGTTTTGTCAATAGCTATACTGGAATATAGCTCCTTAATTAGAGTTGGACTATACATTCTATCTCCAAATTTACTCATAAATCTTAATTTCAAAAGTTTAAACTATCCCTGAAGATCTTTTTTTACTTCTGGTGAATTATTAAAACTTTCTTAGTCAAAGAATTTCTCACACGAGATTGTGGAATTTTTAATCCTTCTAAATCTATCAGCATGCAGGTCATTTCAAAAACCAGGGGAAGAATTAGTACCTTTCTCTACCAATTTCCTTTTGCTTTCCTTTTTCTTCTTTGTTGAATGTCCTTTGATTTTTCTCTCTTTTTAAGGGAATGTGATAAAGAATCATCAGTTTTCCTTTTACCTTTCCCTTTTTCAGCTACTTTGTGGGTGAAGGAAGTTTTTGCCATGGGATTTTCTTTTCTAAGGTTTCTCGGGTTTTAGAGGAAAAAATGGAGAGGAAAATCTAAAAGCTTTTGGATATTGATTTTCAATGTAACTGACTTTTTAAGTAGATGGGGGGTCTTTTATGGGGAGTTATAATCGGTTACCTACGTTTTGAATGGGAGCTATCCCGTACCATTTGCCTAGTTTTTTTTTTTGAAAAATTCCTACGCGATAGCGTATTTCTTTCACAGTTATCCTCTAATCAATTAGAGGAGGCCTTAATCAATTACAATGTTTTTGACTTGAAAGCCCTTTAACTACCAGACTTGTATTAATCGGTTAAGGGAGTTGCTAATTGATTATTGCCTCACTGACTCAAGTTAACTCCTATAACACAAAATTGTTTTAATTGATTAGAGAAGTCTTTAACTTATTGGAATGAATCCTGTCATCTCCGTACGATTCTTAGCTAACAAAAAATATTCACTAATTAGTTACAACAGGAGATAAACACAATCATCATGCAATACATATCACCAAAAACATCATCACTTAAGCATAACTCATACTTCACTGGCATCAATCATCCCTAAATCTTTCTTAATTCTACAAAATTGTTCTTCATTTAATGGTTTTGTGAAAATGTCAGCTAATTGATGCAAGGTGTCTACAAAATCTATCTCAATATCTCCTTTAAACACATGATCTCTAATGAAATGATGTCTGATTTCAATGTGCATAGTTCTAGAGTGTTGAACAGGATTTTTAGAGATATTTATGGCATTCATATTATCACAATAAATGGGAACTTTGTGTATAACCATTCCAAAATCATTTAGTTGCTGTCTAATCCATAAAATTTGTGCACAATAACTACCTAGTAATATATACTCAGCTTTAACAGTTGATAAAGCAACAAAATTTTGTTTTTTACAAGACCAAGACACAAGCATGTTTCAAAGGAATTGACAAGTATAACTTGTGCTTTTCCAATCAGTTTTGCTATCAGAAAAATCAGCATCAGAGTATCCAAAAAGATTAAGAGATAAACCTTTTGGATACCAAAAGCTTAAGCTTTGAGTATCCAAAAGATATCAAAAAATCCTTTTTACAGCAGTTAAATGTGATCCCTTGGGACATGATTGGAATCTTGCACATAGGCATACACTAAATAAGATATAAGTCTACTTGCAATAAGATAAAGAAGTGAACCAATCATACTTCTATAGTGCTTTTGGTCCATATCTTTCCCTTTATCATCTTTGTCAAACTTTGTGGAGGGACTCATGGGAGTTTCAATTGACTTCATATTCATTCCACCAAACTTTTTTAGCATTTCCTTGATATACTTCTCTTAGTTGATGAACATTCCATCCTCACATTGCTTGAGTTGTAGACTAAGGAAGAACCTTAGTTCTCCCATTATGCTCATTTCAAATTCTTCCTACATTTCCTTAGCAAAATTCTCACACAACCTTTCATTAGTAGCACCGAATACTATATCATCAACATATATTTGAACAACAATTAAATCATTTTCAATTTTCTTAATAAACAATGTATTATCTACACTTCCCCCAGAGTATCCTTTTTCAATTAAAAACTTAGAAAGTCTTTCATACCAAGCTGTAGGAGCTTGTTTTAATCCACAGAGTGCTTTATGCAGTTTATAAACATGATCAAGTTTATCAAAAATTTCAAATCCAGGGGGTTATTCTACATAAACCTCTTCTTGTATAAAGCCATTAAGAAATGCACTTTTAACATCCATTTGAAACAACTTAAATTTCATAAAGCATGCATAGGAAAATAAAAGTCTTATAGCTTCTAATTTAGCTACTAGAGCAAAGGTTTCATCATAATAAATACCTTCTTCTTGATTGTAGCCTTGAGTAACTAACCTTGCCTTATTATTACCACATTTTCCAACTCATCCATCTTGTTCTTAAATACTCATTTTGTGCCAACAATTGGATAGTTAGTTGGCCTTGAAACTAAGGTCCAAATCTTGTTCCTTTCAAATTAACCCAACTCTTCTTGCATAGCAATCATCAAGCTTCTAGGAAGATCATTGTGTTGTTCTTCAACTCTTACAAGTTTTCGAATGGTGGTTCATCATCACCTTTCTCCTTTTATCTCTGTCCATCATTTTTTTTTGCTATCCAAGCTCATCTTCTCCATTTTCTTTTCAATGTCATCTGCATCATCATCATCAAGCACTTCTTTTCTTTGTGCAGCATTAGTTTCGTCAAAAACAATATGAATTGACTTTTCTATAACTAGAGTTCTTTTGTTAAACACTCTATATGCTTTAGAGTTCAATACATAGCCTAAAAAGATTGCTCATCATTCCTAGCATCAAACTTTCTCAAGGTGTGTTTTCCTTTATTTAAAACAAAACATTTTCTTCAAAACTCTTTAGGTAAGAAATATTTGGTTTTCTTCCTTTGTAAAGCTCATAAGGGGTTTTAGAAATCATGGCTCTAATGGAAACTTTATTCAAAATGTAAGCTGCAGTACTCGCTACTTCAGCCCAAAAGTGTTTTGGCAAGTTATTTTCACAAAGCATTGTTCTTGCCATTTCTTTTAAAGTCTTATTTTTTCTTTTAATAACTCCATTTTGTTGTGGAGTTCTAGAAGCAGAAAAATTGTGTTCCAAACCATTTTCACTACAAAAGATTTCAAAATTATCACTTTCAAATTCACCACCATGATCACTTCCAACACTAACAATGGTGAGGCTTTTTTCATTTTGAACTCTTTTACAATGTTTGACAAAAATTGACAATGCATCATCTTTATGAGCAAGAAAATGCACACATGTAAATCTAGAGTAGTCATCAACAATAACAAAGCTATATGACTTGCTTCTTAGACTAGCAACAATGATTGGTCTAAATAAGTCAATGTGTAGTAATTCAAGTGGCCTAGAAGTTGATATGATTTTCTTTAATTTGAAAATACTTCTAACTTGTTTTCCAAATTGACATGCATCACAAACTTTGTCATTCTCAAATGATATCTTTGGAAGTCCAATGACTAAGTCTTTTCTCAAAAGCTTTGAAATGGTATGCATACTAGCATGTCCTAGTCTTCTATGCCACAACCAACTATCACACACATCATTGGCAATAAAGCAAGATTCACAAGATTAATTTCATCTAGAAAGGTAAGATACGTATTCTTAATTCTTTTGCCAATGAATGCAACTTTGTTAGTGTTAACATTAATTACTTGACATCCATATGAATCAAAGCATACTCTAAAGCCTCTATCACAAAGTTGACTAATGTTTAGCAAATTATGTTTTAGGCTTTTAACAAATAGAACATGCTTGATTTGAGTTTGAGATAAGTTACCAATGGTTCCAATTCCTTGGATAACACCCTTGGAGCCATCATTAAAGGAAACACTACCACTTTTGCTTCTATCAAGCTTGGCAAACAAGTTCTCATTCTCGGTCATATGTCTCAAGCAGTCACTATCCAAGTACCAAGGTTGCCTTTTCTTTGGTTGAGCTTCAAAACATTGATCATTTTGTCCTCGCTCAACCTACAAAATAGATTTTTAATTTTTCTTTAAAGGTACCCATATTTTGATGAGTCCTTAGGGGTTAGCAATCACATGGAATCCTTTTGAAACCCAAACCAATTTTGTTCTAGGAAATATTCTATTAGAATGAAAACATTCATAAGACAAATGACTTTTCTTACCACACACATAACAGTGACATGAGACAACATTAATTTTCCTTCTAAGGCTTGTTTTTCTTTTAAACTTTTCTTCATATTTTGATTTCAATTTTAGTCTTTCTTCTCTATCAACTTTAAGTGCAGCATTTTCATCAACAACTCTTTGTAATTCTAAACTTTTATTTTCAAATTCGAGCTTCAAGAATTCAGAATCAGTTTTGAATTGTTCTAGTTCAATTTGAAGCATATTCCTTTGATAAAGAACAAAGCTATACTAATGCTTGATTTTTTTTAAGTCTTCATTCAATGCAATGACCTTTTTCAGCATAGTCTTATATTTTAAAGAAATTTTTTCAAATTCAGCATATAGAGAGTCATATCCATCTTGCAATTCATTATAGGAAATATCACATGAATTAGAAGTTACCTCAATTTCTTCTTTCATTGCCATCAAACAAAAATTAGCTCTTTCTTTCAATCTTTCTTTTTCTTCTTCTGAACTTGGTGTATCACTATCAAACCATGTTGTTGCCACCATTGCTCTTTTTGTTTTTGTTTTAATTTTCTTTGAGGTTTCTTCTTTGAGTAATGGGCATTCTGATCTGAAGTGTCCTGGTTTTTTGCATTTGAAACACACCATCTCATCATTCTTGCTGAAATCACCCTTGTACTTGTTTTTCCTAAAGGGACTTTGATCCTTCTTGTAAGTTTTTCTTTTAAACTTTTTCCCTTTTTGTTCCATTAGCTTTTTAAATCGGCTAGCTATCATGGCTTGTTCTTCATCATCATCGCTTGATAGCTCTTATAATTCTTCCTCAATTAGACTAATCTTGAGTGCCAAATTTTTCTTCTTCTCTTTAGCTTCTTTCTTTTCCTCTTCTTCTTCTTCTTTCATTTCAAGTTCATGAGTAAGGAGTGAGTCACAAATATCATCAAATGTTACTACATTAAGATCTTTAGGCTCTCAAATAGTTGTGACTTTGGGTTTCCAATTCTTAGGGAGACATCTAAGTAATCTTTTACTAATTCATGTTCAGGGATGGCTTTTCCATGTTGATTAAGCTTCTTTGTAATATTGGTCAACCTATCGAACATGGTAGTGACATATTCACTTGGTTCCATTTTAAATATTTCATAATTGTAGGTGAGTAAGGCAATTTTGGACTCTTTGACTTGAGAAGTCCTCTCATGAATGACTTTAAGTTTTTCTCAAATCTCTTTGGTTGTAGTACAACTAGAGATTTTGTTGAATTCCAAAGGAGTGAGTGCACAATGAAGGGTGTTGATGGTTTTAAAATTTGTTTGGACCTTTTTGACTTCATCCTCAGTCCACTCAGCTCTAAGCTTATATATTTTCTCACAAGTGACAAAACTAGGTGAGGTGGGAACATAGGGTCCTTCTATAATAACATCCCATATTTCATAGTAAAGGACTTTAATGTTTATGGACATCCTAGTGTTCTAATTGGCATAATTTGATCCATCAAATCGAGAAGGCCTATTTGTGGATTGTCTTTCAGCAACAACTGACTTTTGCAAAGCCATGTGGATCTTCCCTAATGATATTAAGCCTTAAATTTGAGGGTATGGCTTTGATACCACTTGTTGGTCCTGTTAGAGTGCTAAAGGGGGGGTGAATAGTACTAAAAATTTTTGTTTAGCCCTTTAAAGCTTGAAGAGCACTTAATTAACTAAATGAAGGGAATGACTAGAACTTGTTAAAATTACAAGACACCAAGTAAGAAAGGGTAAAGAGAAGTGGACAATGCAAGAGTATTTACAATGGTTCGATCTCCTTGACCAACATTCACTACTTTGATCTCCCAATCAAGGATTTTCAACCCAACTTCACTAAATTAGTGGAATTAATAGCTTCCACCAAGCTTTTACAAGGTGAGCTTCTAACCTAAGCTCTAATCCCTTATTGTAAGCTTTAGAGTGCTTCCCACACTCTAATTGCCTAAGAAAAAGAAGTACAACTAAGTACCTTTACAAGTCTGGATAGATTACAATCAAGCTCAAACACTTTTTATGATTTCAGAATGAAAAACAAGTGTTTTTAGTGAAGAATATTTGGCTTTTTGCTCCAAGTAGCTCTTTTCTCTTCAAATATACTTTCTTTGACTATTGGAGCTTTCTTTTATACCTAAGAAGTCAGATTTTTCTGTTGGTGACAGTTTCTAGCCGTTAAAAACAACTCTAATGCACTTTTAGCCATTATTTTGTCCTTTAATGTTTAAATTTAAAAAGACGGACAAACTTTGGCTAACCAGTTACAAGTAGTTTTACCCGATTACAGCTTCTCTGCCTTGCATTGTCCTATTGCTATGTTCTATGCTCTAATCGATTATAGGAGGCTCTAATTGATTAAGATTTCTCTGTCTTCAGACTTTTCTTCTTCAGTAAACTTCCTCTAACTAGTTATGGCAGGCTCTAACTGATTACAAACTTTCTGTTTTCACTTCTCTATACAGCAGTCTTCCTCTAATTGATCAACATTTCCCTTAACTGATTGAGGCTTTACTTCTTTCAGTTATAACTGATTAAAATTAGCTTTAATCGACTAGAAGATCTTCGAATTTTAAACTTCTCCATTTTGGCTCCCTTCAACGGTCAATAATATTTTCAAACTTGTTTTTAGCGCTTGAAGATACTAGGACCTTATGCTCTAACTGATTAACTAGACCTTTTAATCGATTAGCATATTTCTATTTTGCTTCAGCTTATCACACAACCATGTCTTAGCTGATTAAGGTCCCTTGATAATCCGTTAGTAAGGTTTTGTTTTTGTTCATTAGTTGCTCTTTCCCTCTTAACTGATTAACTCTTCATTACACTTAGCAAGCTCCTTGACTTGCCTTTAATTAACAACTTTGTTAGGGATATAAAATTAAATCTTGCACACTTAAATAGTGAAATTAGACATTAATGAATGAGGAATGTTTTGTTATCATAAAAAACATATGGACTCAACAATTCCTTTAACTAGTTTATGCAAGTGGTATTATCCTCGTATAATATTGTTGAAATTTCCTTTTCAGTTGACAAGTTACATGTTTGTGGAATATGATGAGCTACAGATTTTAATCAAACACATTCACGACTCCACATATGAATAAGTAACCTGTTTGGGATCAAGCTTTATGTAGATTAGATGAATATTCTACATTTGTATAACCAATTAAATTTAGTTTTGATACATTTGAGTAATATAAGCCCATGTTCATTATGCCTTAAAGATATTGAAGCATATGTTTAACTCCATTCCAATGTCTTTGAGTTGGAAAAGAACTATATCTTGCTAATAAATTTATAACAATTGATATATCAGGTCATGTATTGCTACCAAGATCCTATTGGGTGAGGGCTGATCATGCATCATAAACAATAAAAAGCAATGAAAATAAAATTAATAGATTTAATTACGCCTCAACTTCTTAGGATCTCTTCTTTGCCAAATTGAGTACACAATTAGATTAATAAATAAAATATATGATCATATCACTTGACCTAAATAACAAAGGTTGATGAATCCTTTGTTAACCACTAAATCAGCCTTTAAGAAGCTCAACCACCTCAGCTTGGTTGTTACAAACCAAAGCTGTTCAAGGAATCCTTCTGCAACCTTTAATGGTAATTCACACTAATGAATTAGAAAATCTTTCTTTAAGGAGTGGGAGTGCTATGCCTTGACAATATGCTAGTAAAGATGAGTTTTATAAACTCATAATCCACACAAAATTTTGAGACCGCACACACAAAAGAAATCAAGTGAATAAAAACTATTTTTCTTCACATAAGGGGCCGTAAGGACAAAGGAATTTCTAGTGTGCCATTCTTCTAATTTTTCAGCCACTCTCTTATTTTTCTTTGGAGGTTATAGCAAGGTATTTATACCATGGATTAATTTTAAACCCTAATTACAAAGCTATTATGTAATTGCTAATTAATCCAATAATTTGATTAAACAATTTAATCAAGTCCTTAAGAAGCCCAGTTAACTTAATTAATTAATTTAATCAATTAGGCCCAATAACTTAATTAAACAATTTAATTAATTAAGCCCAACAACTTAATTAACAATTTTAATCAAGTACTTGAGAAGCTCATAACTTCTAATTTGATTAAGTTCAACTTAATCACCTCTCCTATTTTATTTTTAACATTCATTTTAGGTGTGTAACCCATTAGACTTCTAACATGTTGGAAATGAACTTAATACATAATTCTTAAGTCAAACTTAGAAATAGATAAATTTAAACTACTTTAAATTTATCATTAATTAAATCAACTACCTAGAGTTTATAGACCAAGATTGGGATCTAACAATCTATCATGGTCACCCAAATGTTAGAAGAGTCAAGATAGTTTAACTCAACCTTTCAATGATCAACCTTTCAGTGTAATTTAGTCCCTCATTATATATCTCGGAGATGATAAAAGCATGGTGCAGTGTCTACTCTTATTGATCTCCATATTCGTTCTTGAAATTTGATCATTAGCTTTATAGAGACTTATGAAACTCCTTTCATAATCTCTAAGTCGCATTGGTCAATGACTTTAATAAGCTAATATCAACCAAAAAACTGTTAGGATAAGTCTAGTGAATCACTTGGGGTGATGATTCCTTTTTTGACCATTCATGTGCCTTCACATGTTTTATGTTATATCCAAAACATCATGTTTTGGCATCCTTGATTAGGCACTCATAAGGATGAAATCAAAGCATAGCACTCCACACATAAGACAACTTGGTGTCTCAAGTTTAGAGAGTATTTACACAATTGACACATGTATTGCATAAACACTTAAGTGAAATACCAAATCCACTTATCATGACGGGTCATGTTTAGTGAACTTGCTCTCCTAGGCAAGTACCTACATTCTAGTTTCAAGTATCTCCATACTTCAACCTATAAGATCGATTGCTTACTTCCTAAGTATCATTGTGGCAAACTTGGGCATTGGAAGAGGAACTGCAATGAGTACCTAGCTACTGTGAGCACGAAAAAGAAGCGTATCGAAGTTTCTGATTTAGGTACCATTTGCTAAATAATTATACTTTATATATTAAAGGTATATGATACCTCAAAGTTGGTTCTTATATGTTTGACATATTGCAAGGACCAAAGATAAAGATGAGTAGGATCTTGGTTGAGAAGGTGACCACATGGATGGATCACCTAAATCACTAAATGCTACATTGGATGATTAAACTCTTATTTATATCGACATGTTGGATAATTTATTGGGATGCTTTTGGAACATTAATTATGTTATTTCCATGGGAATGGCTAATGAAACATTGGTCTTTAGCATTTGGATGTGGAAGCTTATTTATTTCAAGTTTGAATAATTATTTAGAATAACTATGTCATATTTAATTATCAATGCTTCATGTTTTTCCTCGCAATGATATTTGATCAATTATGAATTATGTTCAATTGATCAAAAGGTTGAATATTGATTCATATAAAATGGAACTTTCTTAAGAAAACATAGAGATGAATGTTCAAGAAAGAAAACAACTTCATATCGAGATATGATTTGGTCCATATCTCTCTAACATATAAAGCCCATTATGATATTTCAAACTAATATAATTCCAAGCATACATTGAGATGTATATATATGTGTAACATCATGGAATATTCAAAAGAGTTTGAATATTACTCTCACAAAGGATCTTGGAGTACAATGACAATAAAACAAAGGGCCAAATGGCATAACACAGAGTGACATATGCATATGATGCATACAACATAGTTTAGTTGGACTGGTTCTAAGGAGTAAAAAGGGACTATACGTGTATATAAATAAAGACATATACATGCTATTAAAAAAAGCTCTAATAGGAAGATATTTAGATTATTAGTCCAGAGGACTAATAAAGGGTTCTGAACATTGTTAATGTAACAATCGAGCCATACTAGTAAAACCTGGGTCTCATTGGATCTAGATATAGTAATATGACATGATGTGATGTATGGACATAACGAAGACAAATAAAAGCAATTAACCATATTGAAGGGCATAAGCTAGTCGACATGGAGACATGATTCCTAGATGGATTGAATTTACATACGATGAGGTAGTAATTGGCTTTGTATTAGTGGGAGATGTTGGGATGAGCCTTGTAGCTAATTGAGTTTGGTTAAGGCTTGATTCAAATCATGCTACAATATCATTCATGTTGAATGATTAGAGGTTTTCCTTCATCAATAAGACGTTAATTATAAAGGGTTATATGTCTAATTGGATGAAGTCCATGAGATTAATATGCCTTGCAAGGGAATTGTAATGGGTTGAAATTATGAGATCCCTATGCATCAAAGCATAATCTCTAAATGTTCTTGGTCGATGTATAATTGAGACTGGACATCAATGATACCTAGAGACTAGTACATTCTATGTTATTTACTTGAGAAGTAAGCAATCAATCTCATAGGTTGAAGTATAGAGAAACTTGGATCTAAAATGTAGGTGTTTGCCTAGGAAAGCAAGTTCACTGAACATGACTCGACATGAGAAGTGCATTTGGTATTTCACTTAAGTTTCAATGCAATACTTCTCATGTGTCAGTTGTGTAAATACTCCCTAGACTTGAGACACCAAGTTGTCTTATGTGTGGAGTGCTATGCTTTAATGCATAGAGATATCATAACTACAACTGATTATAGTTCCCTTGCAAGGCATATTAATCTCTTAGACTTTATCCAATTAGACATATAACCCATTATAATTAACGTCTTATTGATGAAAAAAACCTTTAATCATTCAACATGAATGATATTGTTGTATGATTGGAATCAAGCCTTAACAAATTTCAATTGGTTGTAGGGCTCATCCCAATAGATACATCAGTGCTCCAATTACATTAAGATATATTACTTCAGGTACAAAAAGTTCTTCATCATCCTTATGAGGTTGAAAAGGGTCTTTTTTCATATCTAGTGACCTCAAAACTATCGGTGAACTCAATGGATATGCATTGTCCATATAGAATTGTTTTAGCATTTTTGCTATATAATTTAATTGATGGGCAAAAATTCTATTTGTCAAGTGCTCAATCTGAAGACTCAAACAAAATTTTATTTTTCTAAGGTCATTCATCTCAAATTCTTTCTTTAAGTAATCTACAACTTTTGATAACTCTTCGGGAGTTTCAATAATATTCAAGTTATTAGCAATTATGACAAATTCATATCCAAATTTCTTTATAAAAACACATGGGTATCTAAGATCAATTTTTTAACATTCTTTTAACAAATATTCACTAAGGCAATCATACCATATGCATTTAGATTGCTTTAATCTATGTAAAGATTTATTTAATTTGATCGAATAAATTTCGCGAGAATTCAAATTTTGTACTTTAGGCAACTTAAATCATTTAAAGATTTTCATATAGATATCGTTATTAAGTGAGCCATATAAATAGGTTGTAGCTACATTCATTAGATGCATTTCAATCTTTTCATGTATTACCAGACTAATTACATATCGAAATGTAATTGCATCTTCCACAAAAGAATATGTCTCTTCATGATCGATATCGAGTATTTAGGTAAAACCTTGTGCGACAAGTCATGCTATATATCTCATAATTTCATTTTTCTCATTTCGTATTCACATAAATATCCATTTATATTCCACTAATTTTACACCATTTGGTGTATGGACTACAGGTTCAAAAACTTCATGTTTTGTAAGTGAATTCAATTTCACATTGATTGCGTCTTTCCTCATTGGTTTCCTCTAGAGTTTCTATTTCCTCTTTTTGACCATCTTGTATATTTGCTCCTTTTCTTTTTCGAGGATTTTATCTTTGGAATCGATTGGTCTCTCACGCTTTTAGTGTGCCTTGTCTTAGAGGGATATCAATTCTAATAAGAGCTTTTGCAACTGGTATATGAGATTTAGTTATTCTCTTTAGGTTAGTAAATACGTCTAGCAACGAATTTGCTATATTTTACAAACAAATTATATTTTGAACTTCAAGTTTACATTAATTTGTGCAAGGATCAAAACTAGATAATGATGATACATTCCAAGATATTTCCTTTTTCAGCTGCTTATTTTCACTCCCTTATGTTCAAAAAATTGTTTCATCAAAATAACAATCAACAAACCTTGTTGTGCATAAATCTCCTGTAAATTGTTCTAAATATTTAATTATAGATGGAGATTTGTATCCAACATACATTCTTATTTCTTTGAGGAGCCATCTTTTTGCGTTGTGGTGGAGCAATTTGAACATATATCGCACATCTAAAAATTTTGAGATGGGAAACATTTGGTTTTTTACCATAAACTAATTGTATAAGGAAGAATTCATAGTAACTTGTTGGTTTAATGCATACAAGTGCTACTGCATCTAAAATGGCATACCCTCAAATAGAAATTACGAGTTTAGATTTCATAAAAAATGGTCTTACAATCAGTTAGAAGTATTTAATAAATATTTCTACTAGACTGTTGTGTATGAATATGAGTAATAGGTTGTTCAATAGTCATTCCAACTAATATACTGTCAAGCCCAACTCTATAAAATATTGGCCATGTCATACATGTGCTTGATAATATGTTTGCATACTTGAAAAGCCCCGAAAAATCGTTAAAAGTCGGTAGTGAACTTAGTGGTACAATTAAGCTGAATTAAGCCTCAAACTAGTCCAAATAGAGATTTTAAGATGAAATTGAGAATTTAAAAAACCCAAAATGACTTAATATGGTGATTCGAAGTTCGAGGATTGATTTGGAGTCAAATGGGAATTTTCATGACGTAGGGGCAAAATGGTCATTTTGCCACCTAAGGGCAAAATTGGAATTTTACACCACTCAACACTTGTCATGCCTAAGGATTTCATCCATTAACATTTTATATTATGGATAATTGAGATATTTTATGTGGTGGTGAAAGAAAGCTTAGTTGTTAAGTGTTAAACATGGACCAATGGAATGGTGACAAGTGGCAAGCTTTCATTTCTTTATAATTTACATTAAAAATCAGCACATGACTCTCCCATTTCACTCCCATATGTTCGGCCTCACCAAGAACAAAGAGAAAAAGAAAGAACAAAACCCTAGTTAGAAAATTCAAGAGAATATTGGTGGATTTCAAGGAATTAAGCAAGTAAAGGTAAAATTTCTTGATTTTAGCTTGTGATCTACCTTTCCTATGCATTCTTTATCATTTTTCATGGTTGAGAATCAAATTTGCATGAAGATAACTTTGCTGGCCGGACATGGGGGGAGGGGTTTTGATATTGGATTTAGCTAGAAAACATGTTATTCTAGTGTTTTTAGTTGGTTGGTGATGTGTAGCATGAAAAGCAAACAAGAAAAAATTCATGTTCTTCCATCACCCTCATTGGCCGAATCTTCCTTATGGTATGTTGATGGTGGATTTGATTTTATTTCAAATGATTTGATTAGGAACTAATGATTTATGGTGTAAAAAAATCAAGTATGAAAAACCATGGTGTTTATGCACCCACCATGGCCAAATTTCATAAGGAATCTAGTGATGATGATTTTTGTGATATCTTGTGTTATTTAGTTAGAATTTAATGAATGGTGGTGATGAAAATCGAAAATGGTAATTTTAAAGTATAGTTCTTTTAGTAAATAAGTTGAATAACAATGAGAAAGTCAAGCTCATTGAGGCGCTTTGGTGTATTTTGGGATATTGAAAGTGTGATAAATATAATTGGAGTCAATTTGGATGTTTTGGTTAAATCAAAAGTGGAGAGTTTGAATTAGGTCGAAAATCGATCCATTCCGATCACAATTGAACCAACATGTAACACCATCTTTAAGTGACTATCCAAACGACTTCATGCATTCATATAGCGTTTGAAATAGATTTATAATGACATGACACAATATATTGAATTATTTGTCGTGTATTGTGTATAGGTGATGAAACTTTCGATAAGGGTAAAGGGATTGTACCCGAAGATCGGGACTAGGAGTACTTCGACTCTCGATATTGTGAGTAACCTTACTATCATCTTAATTATCTAAAGTAGTTTTTATTCATTTTTGTGATTTTATAGAAAAATGAGTTTAAATGGTAAATCCTTATGTTTTATAAGTAAAATGTGATTAAATGAAATGAGTTTATAAATCATTTTGAAATTGAATGATGATTTTAGAAATTGAGTAATTGGAGACTGTTTGTGCTGTAAATTTATGGTTTGAATTGAATGGCTTATGGTGATATTGGCATGAATGGCTGAATTAGAAATTGTGTTGAAATTGTATGAATTGTTTGTTTTGCCTTAACAGGCTGGATAGTATTATATTAGCCATGTTATGCTGCCGAAATGTTATTGATTTGGTAGGTTATGTATTTAGCTTACTGCAGTGGGCGGGTTTTTGTGGACCAACCTATTAGAGGGGCATGGTAAACTCCGTTATATTTTACCTCGGTACGAGAGGCGCGGAGGGTAACTCTTGAGGTAAAGCTTTAAAGTTCACTACACGATAAATCACCACGTGAGAGTGAACTCAGCCAATGCCAAAGAACGACTATGCTTTTAAATATAAAAATGTGTTTTATGCGTATATGAACTTTTCTTTAACAGCCTTGGCAGACTAGGTTGGATGCCTCGACCAAGGTGTCCCCGAGAATGAGTTTTGGCACGAGCCAAGTTTTTAAGAAATTCATAAGCCATGTTGATTATTTAAGTGAAATGAATTTATTTTATTTAGTTGAAATGAGTTTGAAATGTTATGAATCATAGTACGATAACTATTTTAAGTTGTCTCCTTTTACTCGATTTTAGATATTTTATATTATATTTGTTTACTCACTGGGTTTATATAAACTCACCACCCTCTTTTCCATGCATTTCAAGCTCAGGATAGTTTGTAGATATTTGATTTTATCGAGGGCTACAGTTGGATTTGCATCCTCAAAAATCGTAGGTTCGCAGCTTTCGTTACCTTTGATCATTCGGGGGCCCACATGTCATTGTAAATTAAATTACACACTCTGGTTCACTGTGTTATTGTATGAACGAATTTATTTTGCTTTTACACTACAAAAATTATTTACGGATAACTCTATAAATATTGTTTCATAAGAAAATGGAATATTTTATTTAATATTTTTATTTTATTTTAATAGCTATCATTTCACTTTAAATGAATGTTTTAGACATCTAAACTTATTTTTGGTTATGAAATATGTATTTTTCACTCATATACTACATTTTTAGATGGTTTCGAAATTTTTAAAGAATAATGACCAAAATACCCCTGTGAGACGAAAATTATTTTTTTATTGTTTTGGTTTGGAAATAGCTTATAATCTTTTAAAAATATGATATTAGCAACTGTTGCTCGCAGGGAGGTGAGAAAACTAATATTAAAGCCTTGTAGGGTTTCGGTTGGCATTCCGAGTAATGAATGTCTATCGAGATATCACAGCGGTTGTCACGGGCTCGAGGAGAGTACCGGGTCGTGACATATACAATATTCATTAAAAGCTTGAGATGTAAATTCACCAACATTGTAGAGACGTATAGTCTTGATTGCATAATTAGGAATATGTGCATGCAAACGAATGATTGCAAATGCAAAATTACAAGTTGATAATAACTATATATGTGACCATCTAGTTGATGCATCAATTAGAACTATAAAATATATAAATGGTTCACATAGTAGATGTATGAATCCATATATATCACATTGAATATGTTTAAAAAATGTAGGAGATTCAATCCCAACTTTAGCTAGTGATGGCCTTATAATTTAGTTTACCTTTAGAGCAAACAGCACATAAGAATCAATTAGGTTGAAAAATTTTCTGATTTTTCAATGGATGATCACATTCATTTTCCATAACTTTTAACATCATTATTGATCCGAGATAATCCAACTGATCATGCCAAACATTAAAATTATTAGTAATTCTAGTTTATTATAGCATGAGTTTCAATCATTCTAATTTCTTATGTAGTACATTTTAGAGAATAAAACGAGTAATTTTTTTTCAACACACACTTTTTGCTTGAAATAATAGATGTAACATAGAGGTATTAAGTGTCTCTTTCATTCATTGTCTCAATATGATATCCATTCAAATAAATATCTTTAAAACATAATAAACTTTTTTAAGATTTAGTAGAAAATAATACACCTTCTATTATAAACTTTATTCCTTTGGATGGTAAAATATTGGCTTTTTCGGAATCTTTAATTTATCTTATTCTATCAGATAAAGTATTGACATTAGTTTCTTCCATTGTAAAGTGGGAAAAATATTTCTTATCTTTAAATATTGTGTATATTGTAACAATATTTGCTAGACATATATATGCATCATTGATCTTGGATCCAATGTGATGAATATCAATATTTTTATATTTTTATTTTTCAATAAGATAAGATACATAATAAGAAACTTACAAGTTGACATAAGAGAACATTAAATATATGATTTACTAATTAAAACACATAATAGAAACATATCATTTAAATATAATAAGAACATATAAAAATATTTTTATAATAAAGTTATACTAAAACATACTAACAAAGTATTAAGAAATTTCATTCTTGGATATTTCCATTATTAATCAAATAATCAATTCCTCCTTTAGTATGAACAAGAAAACCAACAATATCCTAATGTGTTATATCAACTTGACCATGGTTAAAATCGTTTTGAACAAAATTTGCTTCAATTTTTTTTTCTTTTAGCTTTTAGTGATACTTGATAAAGTTTAATAAGATATTTTAATATACAAAAGGTATGTGACCAATGGTTTTTCATGCCATATCGATGATAAGACATATTCTATATTCCTTTTTATTGCTTCCACTTTTGTTTTTTTTCTTATATCTCTTCACTATTCATCCACCCTTAGTGATTAAAAGTAATTGTCCACTCGTGGTACTTAAAGGTATTCATCCATTCGTGGTGGTTAAACATATCCATCCACTTTTGGTAGGTAAAGATATTCTTATTATTACAATAGTGATTAGTGTAATTACCACAATTACAATAATTATGGTGACTTTTTCCACATCTATGACCATAAACTATTAAATGATGCCATATTTACTTCAAGGAATGGATGGAGTTCATGTTTTTTTATTAGTAGGTCATTATTTTACTCAACTACAAAAAGACATGAAATTTAAAATAAAATGTATTTTTCAAATTACCCAAAATATAGTATTTTTCACTGATTATAAAATATATATCATATAAAGTTAGATATCATATAAAGTTAGTTTCATATGTTCAATTCAAAATGTCTTTTGCAAAATCTCATATTAACAAAGATAGAATTACATATACCGAGTATAATCATATTTGAAATTTAAAACAAAGAAATCATGCATTGAACAAATCATATTTCAATCACAGAATAAAAAGATCATATATTTTTATATATATTGCATGCTCAATCTGATATAATAAATCAAGAGATAAAATATGATACATACTACATTATAGAAATTCACATTCTAATTTAATAAATCAAGGGACAAAATATGATACATATTATATAATAATAAATTCACTTTTCAATCAAAGGGCAAAATATAATATATACTACATGGTAATAAATTCATATTTAAGTTGATTCTCAGGGAATAAAAATCTCAAAGAGATATCAAGTCACTTATTTGATTTGCTAAAATAAAAAATCAAAGACCAACCGTTAAAATCTTTTTTGAAGGATGCAAGAACTGGAACTTCAACTTTGAGATGATGATAAAAACTAAATGATACCAAAACTTGAAAGCTTAAAGAATTATGCTGATGATATATTATAAAATATAAACTGAAAGAACGACTTTTTAAAAAAAGAGAATACCTTTAAAGAAAGTATTTTTAGAGGGAGTAAGAAATATCTTATTAAAGTGTATCTTTACAAGTGAAAGAAATATCTTATTGAAGTGTATTTTTACAAGTGAAGGACTTATTTATAGGTAAACAACCCTTTGAATCATAATTCTAATCTAATTCAATCTAAGAGTTCAAATTAGATTATACTTTTTTTTTTTGGTCTGTTTGGTTGTTTGACTTAATTTGAACTTCTTGAATCCAAACATAATTGACATTGACAAATATATTTATAACAACATTCAAATACCATTAACATTAAATTTCCCTAACGCCAAACTAGAAAAGTGAATTGAAAATTGAAAACATCATAGATAGTTTTAACTATTCATAATTGGCAGCTTTCTTCTATAGACTTTAAGGTATTACGCCAAATAGGTACGCTTTTTAAAGAGTATTCCTATTCAAGTAAATGCTTTTGAAAATTGAAGCATCTAACAAATTTGGGATTGATGAACCATCTTTGATTAGAATGGTTGAATAATACCTGGGATATTATTTTATCACTATTAATTAAAAAGGAATTCAATTGAATTTGATGAAGTTATAATTATTTTGGTATAATATTTTTTGGATATAAGATGATCATCTCAATTGTCAGCAAAATAGATTAAATCTGATTTATTTTATGAAGTTATATAAAGGTTTATACTTATTTTGCTTCAAATTGAAATAAGGCATAAGAAGTTGTACTAATATTCGTTGATAGAGAAATGTTGTAAACCTTTATTCCATTCATTGTCCGTTTCATATAACGAGTAAAGTCAATATCGAAGTTAAATTAGAGTCCAACTTGATGAAGGAAAAGCCAAAGCAAATAGCATGTGGTGGGCTGCATAATTGATTGATTATTCTTGTAAAAAATTCTTACAACTTGGGATGGTGGCATCTTCTTTCTTGGAATAGTCTTGTATACATCGCAATAATTTAATAAAATATGTTTAATAGTTGCAATTTTATTAGCATTGGGTTTCACCCGTCCTAAGTTAAGTGTGCGTCATCATTCATATTTATAAATAATTTTCATTAGATGCAACTATTCACTATATATATATATATAAATTTTATTAATAAAGTTATCACTGTGAACTACATAGATTCTAAAAGTTAACACATTATTATTATTATTATTATTGACTTTTGATTTGGGTTTTTACTATTCAAATTAAATAAAAATAAGTAAATTGATTTAATTTATGATTTTTACATTATACTTTGTATTAGTAACGTGCTACACTGAATTAATATTTATAACTCAAAAATCTTCAAATACACACAAAATCCACCATTTGTTTTATATAAATTATTTGAGTTTTCGTGTAAGTTAGCTACTCCCTTTTCTAATTACTTATTAAAATTTTGGATTTAATTAAATTAAATTATAATTAGTTATTAAAATTTTAATTGGTTAACAAAATTGTAAGTATAAAATTTGGATTTATTACTAGAAAATGGGTTGAATTTTTAGTGCTTTAGAGGCTTCCAACTCAAAGTTAGCTTGAAATTGTAAAAGTTAAGCCCATTCAGAATCCGAAACCCAAAAAATTAAAAAAAATAAAAAAATGAAACCAAAATGACAGCAGAATTAAATTGGGTTAACGGGTTTTGCTAAATTTATTCGGGTCCTTTCAAGGAGTCAATGTTTTGCTGCCTAGGACTAAAACCCTTTTGTTTACTGTTACTGTAGAAGGAGCAAAAGAAAGAGCGAGAGAATGGCAAGCGAGGACGAGAGCGCGGTGAAGGAGCCTTTGGATCTGATAAGGCTCAGCCTCGACGAGCGTATTTACGTCAAGCTCCGTTCTGATCGTGAGCTCCGTGGCAAGCTCCATGTATGTTTTCTTTTTTCACTTTCATATAAAACTCTAGGGTTCCCTGTTCTTGCACCTTGAATTTTTAATGTTTAAAATTCTTTTTTAGGGTTCCTTATTTCGGTTTTTTTTTTAGTTTAATAAGTATGAACTAGCCCTCGAGGATATTGCAAACTTATGTTCTTTATTTATGGAAATATCATTGCATGAGTATGGGCAAATAACGTCTAAACAGTATTCCTTTTCCCCCCGAAATTTAGTGACTGTCTTGTGAAATTGAGTTGTTGCCATGATGCAAAATTTTGGGTAATGAGTAAATGTTCTGTTTATGGACAGCTTGAGATGGAAATTATTTTGTGGTTAGACTTGTCAGTCAGTTTATTGGATAGTTGTTAAATGTGAAAGTTTTATGTAGGATGCTATCTAATTTCTATTTTTGTCTTTCTGATCACTCTGTTCTTCCATGTAAGTCTGTGTATCTAACTTTTTACTATTAGCTACCTGATATCTGTTGGTCATACCAACTCAGTATCGATTTAAGCTGCTGTCTGAGGTTGTGTCGTATCAGAACAGTATGATTTTAAAAATGAAAATGGAGTTGTCATGTTTCTTGACTCCAACTTTTTCCTACTTTTTTTCTTCCTATCTTCCTTTAACTAACTCTATAAGTTTATATCTTCCTACTTATTCTCTCTTTTAATTATTTCTTTATATAACATGATAGTTGATGAACTGCTACTTAATTTCTTTTGTAGTGTTTTCATATTTTTTTAATGATAAAAAATGATACTTTATTATTTTTATCCACAAATGCAGTGGTTGTATAGACAACTAGTTGTATTGGGGTTTGGAGTGCTGGTTTAATCAGAACATGTACAACATGATTTTGTAGTTATTGTTAATATCCATTCGCTGGTTTTACTGCATGCGGCCATTCATCTGTTATAATATTTTTTTAGAGTCAATGTTCTGTGGTGAGGCTTATTTGCTTAATTCTAGCCATTTTACCATGTGAAGTGTAGGCAATGATATGAATACAGATCACTTTGATTATCCAAAAAGACTTTGTTATGCTTAATGGTATTAATTTATCATTATATTCTTACTACTTGCTGATATGATCGGCCATAATGTTCAGAACCTTGTAGCTCCTCATTTTGATGCCTATGTCTTCTCTAACGTGGCTTGCAGGCTTATGATCAGCATTTGAATATGATTCTAGGGGATGTTGAAGAGATCGTTACCACGGTTGAAATAGATGATGAAACCTATGAAGAGATTGTTCGGGTAAGTTATTGTTTCACTGGTCCCTTAATTTGGAATTTGAGTAATATTTATTTGAAAGCTAATATATAAGTAGGGATAATTGCTGAGTTTAATAAGTTTTGGCTGTAGTGACAATTGGTAACTTGAAGAGCTATGATATGTTGTTTCAGTAACACCCCTTCCCCCTGATATTTGCCCTGAAGGATGCTTTATTTAGTGTTAGCATTTATAAAGTTGTTTTAACTTCTCATTGAAGCTTGTTTCTACTTTCATTAGAAGAAAGAGTGCTTCCTCATGAATACAAATCACACTCATACTGAATTTAATTGATCAGTTTTGACTATGATTCCTTACAAGGATACTAATGAAGGAAAACCTTTCAAATTGTTTTTGTCAAGTGATGAACAAATCAACTATTTTCTCTTGGTAATACAAGATTCTGGATTTGCAATGAAAGCAAACATGAACTGGAGATTTTCAAGTGAAATGAGTTTCTGAATTAAAAAAGAAATTTGGGTTTGTTGTTTCACGATTTTGGATGATGACCCAATTTTTTCCCCTCAATCTCAGACTACAAGGCGCACGGTTCCATTTCTCTTTGTTAGAGGAGATGGAGTCATACTGGTTTCTCCACCTCTTCGGACTGCTTGATGAGGAGAACGAAGTTTCAAGCACACTTTCTGGGAAGGAATCACCTTTTGTCAAATTTGCTACTAAGCTGCTAATGCTGTATCATTGACCCTCTAAACAATAAACTGTGGAATATTTGCACTGTGGAATATTTGCACATTTTTAGATGATTAGGCAATAGACTTTGTTGATATATTTGTATGATCTACTATTTCAATCTCATCCTTTTGGCGAGAGGGACAATGGGAGCAACTCTTTTCACTGGCTGCTTAAGTTGATAATGTAGACCATTTGCACATGAAAGGCCAGTTATGCCATGCCATTACTGGTGCTGGGGCTGAAATGAATGAAATTGTTTTGACCAGATTATACTTCATTTTACCGTTAATAATTGATATGAGCTGTCCATGTCAGTGTCTCCAGTTTGGCTGAATCAAGCTTTGTGATCGATACAATCACACAATCCTGTATGCATTTTTGCTTTGGACCATTGTAGCTGCGGTACTATTTATCTAGTCAGCTCTTGGATGACTACTCCGGTATGCTGTGTTGGATTAATAATACTGTGAAAAACGGCACTTGGAGCATCACCGTAAGCACCAAAGCATCCAGCCTATCATATTTGAAAAAGCAATTAGCAGAGAATCAAAGGCAAGAGAGTGAAAATTACTAGCGGAATTAAAGCAGCTAACCTTCAGTTTCCTTGCCACATAGCAAATGTTCAAAAGTTGTTAGAAAGAAAATATCACATTAATTTGTAATTAATATATTGTGTAAAATATAATATCCATTTTAATACGATCAAGTCATAGAGAAGTAAGATAAGATAGTTTTATTGGGAAAAAGGATTTTGGTTGGCTGTGCTATTTCAGCCCAAGTAGGAAGAAAGAAAGGGCGGCCCAATGCAAGTGTCTTTGCATTTAATTAGTCTACAACTAGCAATTGTTACGTTTGCATTTTGTTAGTAACAACCAACAAACCTAGGCCTGTTTCTGCGCATCTCCATACAAGGTAACATTCTTTCTCCAATCTTCACTTTCTTTTAATTCATGCTTCAATTGCTGGATTAGATCAGTAGTTTCCCCCAATCTCCAGATTATTTAAATTTTATGATCATCATCATCATCATTTCCATGAAAAAATTGTCTTTCCATGATTTCTTGCATCTTCATTGATGATAGTGTTCCTTGTGCAGTAAGCAAGTTAAGAGGCCCATTTGGCAATTGACTGTCCTACAAAATTTACCCAACATGTGAGTTTTTTTTTTTTTGGGTTAAATTTAACCATCTTTAATGCTTTTGCTTAAGGTTGCTTTAATTTTGCTGATGTTATTTATATAGTTTTTTTTTTGAAAAGCAATGTTAATTATATAGTTGACTGAAAAATTAGTCACTTTGATTTGATTCAAAGATGACATAATACTGATCTATTGGCAAATTATGGTTTCTTCAATTTTAGATTGTGTAGGCAATTCTTACTTGATAAGTGGTGCAGGGCTGACGAGGAACCAACGGATCAAAAGAAATACCTTGAGGACATTTGCAAATCGCAATGTGCAAAGCCTATGCATGATTATGGAGTGAAGTATTTTTTCACTTTGGATCTTCAACCATGTCCATTTTCTTTATCTTCCATTTTAGCAAAGTGATAAACATATAAAAGCAAGTGATACCTTGCAGTTCTAGCAAATAACATGTTTTCATAAATAATAGTACATTACAAAGAAGAAGTTGGCCAAAGCGAAGGCAACTTGTTTGTAGCTTTTTGGCATGTTAAAATGGTTTGAATCCCTCCTCGCTTAACTTGATTATCAGAAAAAAATAAAATTAAATCATATTAAGGTTGCTAGTTGCTACCAATGATTTATGGTAGTTTGGATTTATGTCATCCATATATATAGGCTTTTAGCATATGCTGCTAATGTCAAACAAAAGCATCAGTCGCAATCGTTATGGCAATCGAAACCATATCTGCACTAATATTTATGTTTTAAATAGGTATATAAGTAGAGTTTGGAATCACAAAAATGTCTTTTACCATTCAAATTCTCCATTTAAACTTTGGGTTTCTTCTTTCTTTTTGAATTTAATCTTTGTCATTAGAAAGTTGTTGTTATTTGCTTAGTGATTAGTACTGAAATTGGACTTGACAATTCTTACGTTTTTCCCACTTTACTTTGTCCTTTAAAACTATGCTTATATGATGTAAGCTTATTATGCTTATTGCAGGAATGTGCTAAGAGGGTTTCGGGTGATGAAAGTGGAAGCAAGCACTGCACAGGACAATACTTTGACTACTGGACTTGTGTTGATAAATGTGTAAGTTGTCTTAACTGCTTTAGTTTGGTTGCTTTTTTTGTAGTTTGTGGTTTGAATTTGGTGCTATGCAATTAATGCAGGTGGCGCCAAAGCTATTTGCAAAGCTGAAGTAATTCTGGGAGGTTGCCAAGGATGCTTATTTCCCAGTTTTATTCTTTTTCTCGTCTTAATATTTACCTTTAGCTCAATGTTTGGTTGTCTAAATTCCTTCTAAAATTCCAAGGGTGTTTTCCCCTATAAGAATAAAAGATCTTTTACACTCAAAATATCTTTTGAATGTTTCACAAATGCCCTTTAATTAGAAATTCGGAACGATTTGCGTAGGAACATTCTTTGAATTTAACCTGGAAATGGGGTTCAAGCACAGGGATATTGTTCCGTAAAAGTCGAACAATTAAAGATTGTTCACATTGGAGCTGGCTACTTAAGGCCCTCAATCATATATTAGCTTGTTGCCTGAAGCAAATGGTTTTGCCATAATTCTAAAAGTCAAAAAGTAGGAAATATATTCACACCATAACCAAAAAATATTAAATCCCTTTTACCTATTTTATGCTTTGCATCTCTTCCTTGTGTTTTCTTCTCTCATTTACGTCAATTTTAAAAGTCAACGTAACATTAAATAAAATAAATGTAATTGCTTTTATTTTCCTTTTGTTTGTGGAATTGGACCCATAAACATTGACAAAATAAAATTAGCTATGACAAAATAGAATTAACCATTCATAGGCCGTTGGCAGAAGCAAAGAATAAGCATTGACTCCAATGCCTAGTGGCGGCACACATGACTCTTAGCAGCATTGCTATCTATATTACTATCGATGAATGAATTTCAAACTCATTTGCTGCAACAGTGATTGATTGCATGTAGTAATACACTAATACTTTTCCAGTTCAATTCAAATCCATCTAAGATCTCATCTCATCTCATGCTCTTCCAAATTTATGTGTATTCTAAATTTATGAGAATGGTAGAAGGTTAGATGGTTTCCCTTTAGCCGTGAAAGAGGACTCCTTTGCCAGGGATAGTAGGAGAATAAGCCTCCCTCCCCACGGCCACTAAGTTCTCCAAATCGAGGCACTCCACCCCTTAACCCCCCGGAAGAGTTTGGCATCAAATTCGACCAAGCTCCCTTTGAGATGGTAGGTCCTACAAAGAGGTCCTTAATAGCAACCTCAACTTTTTCGCAATCACATGCCTGTAACCCCATGCATTCCATGTCATTGAAGCCACCCAAGAAGACCTGAGTTGGCTTAGGAGAAATGTTGTGGGTACTCTGATTAGTTATGTGGACTATTACACCCTACAAGATGCGTTTGCCTCGAAAGCATTTCAATGTGCCATTAAACCAATAGGAGGCAACATGATCCTCATCACCGTTTGCCTCCAAGAGGATTTTGAAGTTTGCACAAGTAATCACAAAGTGTGGCTTGATTTATAGTTTAAAGATGTGCAAAAGTGCAAGCTTTTGCTAATATTTTTGAAGGCTTAACTGTCCATCACAACCACCCCCCTTATTGTTCACCTTTAATTCACTAATGACACCATTTTGTTTTGTAAGCCACAATTGGAGCAAATAAAAAAATGTGACTAGAATTCTTAAGGCTTTTAAGCTGTCTGTAGGCAGAAATCAATTTTTCCAAGAGTAGTCTCATTGGCATCAATGTTTCATAGCTTGATTTGCGCTAATGGGCAACCTCTCTAGGATGCAAACTAGACATGTTCCCAAAAAGCTACCTTGGTCTTCTTCTTGGCACACTCACCAACTCTTTGTCTAAATGGTAGTCGGTCATCATCAAGCGTTTCCACTCCTAGTTGGCTAGTTGAGGGGGCATTATTTATTGATCGGAAGAAGATTAACACCTATTAGATCAATTCTTGAAAGCTTGTCGCTTTATTACCTTTCCATCCTTAAAGATGCTAGTTAATATTAAATCCAAGCTCAAAAAAAATTTAAAGAGATTTCCTTTGGTCAAGTTGTGAGGAGAAAACAAAAATTCACTTTTTTATTGGACCATGGTTTCTAGAGCCAAAAGTAATGGTGGTTTTGGCATTGTTGATTTGAGACTCAAGAATCGCGTCTTTCTTAACAAATGGCTTTGGCGATATGCCAATGAGCCACAATGTCTATGGAGAAAGGTGCTAGTTGCTAACAATAAAATGAACTTGCGAGCTCTTATCCCAACTGCTCCCACATGTAGGCCCTCAACCATATGGAGAGACATCGCTAACCCTCTTAAACCTTCTGATCCTTTTCATGATTGGGTGATCTCTAACTTTGATTTTCTACTAGGCAATGACAAGTCCATTCTTTTCGGGAGTGATATGTGGTTCGAGCATTAGCCTTTTCCATTCAATTTCCAAAAATTTATACCTTAGCCTCCAATAAGATAAGAGTTACTATGAATTTTGGTACTTGGAAGGGTAATCTTAGAAATGGCTCATCAACTAAATGAGAAATGTTTTTTTAATTGAGAAATTGGGCAATGGAAGAATTTTATGGATCTTATCAATATGATGTAGCCTTACCCCACTGATCTTGACAGAGCCATTTGGAAGAAAACTCCTAACAAAACCTACTCTCCTTTCTTTTTCATTAAGACCCACCATTCTGACACTTGGGCTCCTTAAAATGTATACAAACAACTTTAGTCTAGTTTTGCTTCCTTCACCCCACGCATGGCAAGTCCTTCTTAGCAAGCTTGTAGTGAATTACAAACTCCATCAAAAGGGGACTTCTTAACCTCGATGTTGCCAAATGCACCATGTGTGGTAGTAAACTTGAAACGTTTGCCCACTTTTTCTTCAATTGTTCTATAGCATGGCAAATTTGGAATAATTGCAACTTATGGGCATCAAATGGGTCCCTTAGGCAATGCATCAAACTTCTTCATCACTTGGCAACATTGTATCCCCTACTTTGGCTCTCAAGATATCGGGACAAAGGTTTTTTTTTCTCTATTTATCTGGTCCATATAGCTATTTAGGAATGCAATCCTCTTCCAAGGCAAACTCCTCGGCTTTAGTTAACTAAAACACATTATTCTAGTTAGATTAACACACTGGTGCAAAGGAAAATGGCCAATGAATCACATCCCCACCTTCTTCTTCCTCACTGATCTCCTTCAATAATTGAAAGTGCAATAATAGGCTTTATAAGGAATGGGAAAAACTTCCCCTTGGATCCTTTAAGTTGAATGTTAACAGTTATGCCCTTGGCAAGTTTAGGCCTATTGGAATTAAAGGCACCATCAGAGATCATGAGGGCTTCATCAAAGGTATCTTTTTCGCCTTTATTGGTGTTAAGGACTCCAATTATACTGAGTTGTTTGCTATCAAAGAGGTGACTCCTTGGTTCTGTCCACTCCATGGGCGCAACATCAGTCCCTTATAGTTGAAAAGCTATTCAAAAAACATTATAAGTTGGGTTTCTAATCATAATATCGACACATGAAGAAGATATCTAACTATATTGAGGTTATCAAATTTGGCATCAAAGAGATTACCTTTATTCACATTTTTAGAGAGGCTAACAAGCTAGTAGATAACCTTCCAAAGGTTGGGGTTATTTGATAAGGCAATTTTTATGCATTTTTCTAAATTCTCAAGGTCATTGTGTACTGGTTTTTGATGATTCTTTATGTCTTTTATGCACTCACCTGTTGGAATCATGGCTTAGTAGGATGGCATAAACCTTTTGCTTAGTAACTGGTCTTTTCAGTCAAGCACAATAAGACTTTTTCAACTTGCTGACTTCGCAATTGAGTGCCTTCAATTTGTAGACTTGCTTGTCCCCCTATAGCTTTTCAAAGTACTTGAGCACTTCATCTCGAATCTCCCTTGAGTCATCAATTTCTCTGCCTTGGCAAGTTAACTTACTAATATGATTGACCTTGTGCCTTGCCGAATCTTTATTATGAAAAAACTAAGTATTTCGATCACCCTCCAAAAACCACTTAACCTTAGCTTTCTGATACCACATTCGTTCCTCCTTCCTATAAGCCTTCCATAATTCACATTTTTTACCCATAAGATCCTTTCAACTATTTTGGTCAAAGCCCCCTTATTGGATGTTAATTGTAGCTTGGTGAATTTCAGACTCTAGTGTAGTAATTTTCTCCCTAACAGAACCAACAGTGCATTTCTGCCACCTTTTAATTGCATGCTTGGTACCTTTAAGCCAATGCCACACAGTGGCTTTATGGTCCCCCATCCACCCTGTCTCATTCCAAGCCTCAACCAACATATCAGTGAACCTATCTTCCTCAAGCAAGATATTAAAAAATCAAAAAGGCTTAGGCCACTTGTCAAAGTTAGTTAAGCCAAGAAAAATAGGATTATAATAGAAAATAGAACAAAAAAGACACTTTTGTAGCAGAGAAGGAAAACGCTTAGCAATTTCCACAACAATAAAGAAGTGGTCCAATTTGTTAAAAGCAACCTGTTCACCTACCACTAACCAAGTGAAGTTCCTTCCTGACATTGGCAAATCCATAAGTCCCAATGCATCTATAAATTCTCTGAAGTCCACCATTGACTTGTCAACTTGAGTGCAACCATACTTTTCATCCAAGCTCCGAACTACGTTAAAGTTCCCCTAGACACCATGTTATATTCCATCCCTTCATCATCCAATTAAGCTTTTCCCAAAAGGTCATTCTTTCCTTTTTGTCGTTGGGGGCATACATGTTTCCTACACTGTAGTTATCATTGACACCTTTGATCCTCCCAATCAATAAGATATATGAATTTTCAGCAATGACATGATCAATAGTAAAGCAGTTTTCCTTTAGTAAGTGATCAGACCTCCAAAGGCCTTTACTGCCTTCATTGATTGCCATTTAGTCAATCCCCTACCCCATATCTTTTTAATAATTCTAGGGTTGACCACATTCATCTTTGTCTCTTGAAGAAGAAGGAAATTTGGTTTATGCTTAAGAGAAAGATTTCTAACTGCTTGTTTCTTCTCTACCCTTCCCAACCTTCTAACATTCTATGAAATTTCATTCATTAACGAAGCAAACTAGACCACAGAGTTGACATCATGGCCACTGGGCTTTACCTCTATTGCTGTTTTCCTCTTTAACAACAACAAACACGTCCACCATGGCATTGTCCTCCATCTCAAATTCCATACCTAGATCTTTATGTACCTCCAAAGACATTTTTGCCTCTCTTAACATCACCGCATTTCTTCTTGCTATGTCACTATCAGTGATACCTTCTTTCAACTCGCTTTATATGATCTTTTTAGCACAGTTTCTAGCTCGTATAGATGACGCTGCACCTCTCCTTCTTCCCTTCCCCTGTGAAGCTCATCCTTTCCTTATACCCAAGCTTGTATTACCCCGAACATTCTTAATGTTCTCTTCCCTCTTAATCTCTACCATCTTAGTCCACTCAATTGGGCCCTCAAGGGAACACTCTGCTTGATTTTTGAGATATTCAGGCAACATAAGAACATCCTTATCCGGGATAGCAGTCGATATCACTCTTACCTTTTGCAACTTATGCATTGCCTTATCAATATCCAAGTCAGCCTCCACAAAAACCAACAGGTCTGTCTACCCCCCAAGTGAACTTTTTTTAGAGTTGCTACCTCCAATCAAATCACAACGAGAGAAGGGGACCCTCGTATCTTTCGCACTAAAAGTCCATCATTCATTAAAAAGCTCACAAATCTTAGCTTTATTAGGGCATAACCTTTGGTCTGACCCATAATAGTCATGGAAGCCCATATCACTCTAGGACTCCTTAGCGGTTTCCAACGACTCACACCTAAGGCTACCTTGAAGAGTAGTAAGTCTAACTCCCCACTCTTTTGGGGAACTAATGCTTGGCTTAACAGACGCATCACAATCCTCAAGCTTGGTAACCATACCACCTAGCCCCTGTTCCAACTCAATTGGTTTCTACTGTTTTCTAACAAAGTCTCGTCCCTTAATTCTAACTATTGCATTTTGAATTTTTTTATCAATAAATGACCCATTTGCTCTTCCTTTCTTCCTATTCTTAGAATTCCTCTAGTCCACAATAGCATTCATCGATGAGACTTCTTCCAGTTTAGTAGGATCTTTGTTTGTCATCTTAGTCTCCATAATAAACTCCTCCAAAGACTCTAGTTCACTTGGTGGCGCTATGCTCAGCCTTAGCACCACCTTAACTTTATTAATTATCAATTCCTGCCACATAGGGACTATTTTGTTCTCTTTCATCTTGGCCAGGATATGGCCAAAGTCAAATCACATACACCTACTTATCTTACGACTTCGTCAAATAACACTACCCCACAAGTTCCCTATGCAGTTGAACACCGTCAAATTCCACATATGTGTGGGGACATTCTCAACTTTCACCCACATCGCTATACCCCATTTACCCTGAGTTTCCTCATAGGGAAACACTAATTCAAACCACTCATTTCGACTTGCAACATGTTTTTCCAAGACTGAAAGCATAACTTTCTCATTATTAAAGGACAAGAGGCCTTTAAAAGGACCCACAATTTTGACTTTAGAGTTTATTCCCTTCAATACCAACTAGGATTGAATGTGGTCCATTGAGGCCACTTTCTTCATCTCAACAACAACATAGCATTTAGCCTAATACATCGTGCCCCTTGGCAAGTCAACATTAATGGCCACCAACTCTTTCTCTTACGTTGGGCAAACATCTACTCTTGCCTTAATAGTGGCTTAAGGCTTAAAGCATACCCCACCTAATCTTTCCTATTCATATCTCTGTCTTGACTATTCGGGCAAAACACTTCCTTATACGTTCTTAGAGCCTCGAAGGTCGTAAAATTCTTTGTCGGCTTGCTTGACCCTCCAAGAATCCTTGTCCACAACATTAGACTTCTTTCTTGAATGGGCTACATCTATAATGATCTCTTTCCTATTCAGCATTCGCCCATTCTCGCGTTCAATTACCTTCTGCATCTTTTCTTGATGTTTAAACCTGACAAACCCAAAGAGCGATGAATTTCTGTTCTTTCTTCTCCCTTAACTAGGAACAAAGACATCCATAACACCAAATTCTTGAAAGTGATGGATTTAGTCCTTATACAATAATTTGTAAAATTTGAGTCCTTTTACTTTTTAAAATTGATAATGTCAGTTCAATCATTAACAATGTCAACATTTTTTTTGTTATTTATTTTGATATGACATTTTTTTACTAATGTGACTTTGAATATGATAATGTGTTAATGATGATGTGGGATTTTTTATTTACTTCATAACACTCTTTTCATTGTTTTAAATCATAGAGCACAAAAATTCTTATTTGTCTCACAACACTCTTTCCTTAAAATCCTAAAAAGTTATTCATATTTTTAATTTATTTCTTTTCCAATCTCGATTAAAATCATTAGCTGACATTGAATAATTTCACATCCACACTTACAAAATAGATGTTAGTGCTTGGTCACATCATGTTAGCACTACTATTACATCATTCATGAAATGCCATATCATCATAGCTATGTTATTAGACTCAATATCACATCAACAAGAAAATATCACGTCGACATAACCAAACATCATATCAACATAGATAACTGAAAATCTTTAACTCGTTGGACTAATATTATCAATTTTAAAAAGTGCAAGGACTCAATTTTTACAAATTATTGTATAAGGACTAAATCTACCACTTTAATAGAGTATAGGGACTAATTATATAATTTAACCTTAAATATAGCAATCAATCATACTAGTATTAAGTATAATGGGTATTTACATTTTCAAATTTAGAACATACATAATATGATTATGTGCTAAAGTTATGGACTATATAATTATAGTTTATATATTTTAAATGATATAAGTTATATGCTAATATTAATATATGATTAATAAATATCCTACATATTAATATTATAATTATTACATCTATAGTATATAGTATTGTTTTGCCTATGTAAACCTATATCTTACATATATATAGGTTATATTTAATAATAATTATTATGCCTATTGTCATAACGTATGAGTCATAAAACTCAATCGTTTGACACAAAAGGAGTCGACATCAATCTTTTTCGTTTAGGCGTGATTGACCACCTAATTGAAGCTATTTTTTTGATAAGGTCTTAAGCTTGACTTAAGTTCATTAAAAAAATAAGTTTCGGTCTATGAAACTGATTAGGTTTGGAAGCACAATTACATGTGAGGAAGGGATTAGCACCTTCACAGCACCCATTCAAAATGGCACCTAATTAACAATGTGTTTTCTTTTTAGCCTTGATAAATTAATTTTATTTTGATATCCTAGTTTATTTTCCTTAATTATTTTTTCAATTTATTATTATTTTAAAATAAATAAAATGTCCTTTAATATTGAAATTTTTTCCTATATTTCCCACCCTTTTTGGTAAAATTTAGAAATATTTTCTCACTCAAAATTTTCAAGAAAGTTATCCCTTATAACATTTTCAAAATTTTATCATCCAAAGACTTCCATTTATTTTATATTGAACATTCATTATGAAATTATATTTACAAAATCTAAAGTATTTATTTATCTAGGTTCTTATAAATTATTTATAAATATACCTTTTTGGTAAAAAAAAAATATGGTTTTACCCCCTAACCCTTATGGTAAGGTCTCATAATTATTTTTACTCTAAAAATTTTAAGAAAAATTACCCTTTACAGCGTCCTTTAAAACTTCCATTTAAAAGATTTATTTTAAAATAATTACAAATCTTTACTATTTTTATTTTTATAATTTTATTCTACCAATAATGGTGCTAAAAATTTCATTTTAACCTAACTATGAACTAAAACAAAATTTTATTTTTATTATTTTATGTATTTTCATTAATATCAAAAAAATAAATAACAGAAAAATAAATATAAATAAAGTAAGATGAAGGTTCTAGCTCATACCTAGTAGATGGATCAAACACTGAATGGGATTGGGCTTTGTCCAATGCAATCCATAATCAAGTAATCCAAAGACCCAAACGAAGTGGGCTTGGACAATCAACTAACCAATCCAACAACCAAAGCAAATTTAAATAAGTTAGCCCAAAGCCCAAGTCCAAACAATCTACTTCAATCAAAATGATGCCGTTTTGATTAAATATATGAGTTTCTCTTCTCCTTTCTAAACGACGTCGTTCTCCTAATTATAAAATTCTTTTTTCTTTGAAACCCTAGCTCATGTCTTTTTCCTATTCTTTTTTTTTCGATCACTCTCTCATTCTTTCTCTCTTTCACAATTTTTTTTTCTTTCACCAAGATCTCACCAGTCGTCGCACTCTCCATTGTCGACCGCCGCACCCTTCACCAGAACTTCCCCAAACTTCACCTACAAAACCTTTACAAGCTGATTGTTCCTTTAATTGAGTTTGTTTTTTTTTAAAAAAACTAACCAAAAATTCTTAAATCTCAACCAAAAAATTTCAAAACCCAAGAAAACTCAAGAACACTCCTCTTTAATTTGTCATGTGATTTTCTTTCTTTTTTCCGTGCCCCCTTTCGAGTATTGAGGGTTAGAAATTTATAGGCCTTTAGCTTCCTTTTTTTTTTTGATTGATTTGCAAATCTGTGATTTTAATTTCTTTGATTTGATTCGATTTTGGTGAGATATTCCTTGATCATGAAGAAAAATAATATTTAAAAATTTTAAGGATTTTGTGAGATAAACTTTCCTTTTTCCTTTTTCCTTTTTTTGATTGATTTCCTTAATTTTCTTATTATGTTTATATTTTTGAAAATTTGCTTGGTTTGATCCAATTTATTATTATTTTTTTCTTATTTTTGTTGTTTATGGGCTTGTTAGCCCAAAAGATAATTGCTTTTGTCCATTTATCTCATTGGGTTATATGTCCACTTACCTTTAAGACCCAAGCACAACCAAAATAAAATAGAACAAAATAAATAAATCTAATGAAATAAAATAAAATAAATAAAACTAGATTAAATAAAATATAGGACTAATCTCGGACAAATATGGTGTCTACAACTGCCTCTCTTTAAGCATTTTCTAGAGTTAGGAATTGTGCAAAGATATATTGACAACCATTTTTGTCCAAAATAATTATCATTAAAAAATAAGAAACTCCTTCATGGAAGCTCTATAACCTAAAAGGAAATGAGAACTTTTCCACCAAGGCTTTAAAGCTTTTTACAACTTATTCACCTAAGCTTCGAATTTAAAAATAAACACTCTCCATCAAGGCTTCAAACTTTAAAAGGAAATGAGAGTTTTTCCACCAAGGCTTTAAAACTTTTTACCACTCCTCCATCGGGGCTTCGAAACTTTTAAATCTCCTCCACTGAGGCTCAAAATATAAACTCTTCAATCGAGGCTCTATAACTTAAAAATCCCTCCATTGAGGTTCTAATATCTTAAGAATTCCTTCATCGAGATTCCAATATCCCTCCACCAAGGTTCTAATATCTTAAGAATTCCTCTACCGAGGTTCCAATATCCCTCTACCGAGGTTCTAATATCATAAGAATCCTTCTATCGAGGATTTAATATCCTAAGAATTCTTCCACCAAGGTTCAAACATCTTAAGAATTCCTCCATCGAGGTTCCAACTTAAATATTCTTTTATCGAGGTTTCAATATCTTAAGAATCCTTCTATCGAGGATTTAATATCTTAAGAATTCCTCCACCAAGGTTACAAAAAGAAACATCATTTTCTGAATGCATATGATGCAATTTTCTATCATGACATGTAAATGCTTAACTTTTATGATGATGTCATGTATCCATGTTTATGGTCTTTCAAAGATTTTAGAATTTCACGATTTTCAACCTCTCGTCATTTTCCTTTTAATTTGGATCAAATTTCATCCTTGTACCATTCAATTGACCCTCAATAAAACAACTCGTTTATTTTAACATTTCTGTTCCACTTTGTTAGTTTGGAAATTCTAGAAATCCTTTTGGATTCCATTTGAACCTTTCTTATCATCCTCAGATTCCATTCAAAGCTATTTAAGGGTCTTTCACGTTTGTTATGGTTCATTTATCCATTATCATCTAAACTTTTATGACAAATATGATGCATTGCACATTTTCTTGATTTTGTGAGAAAATAAAGAACTAACAAAATGATAATATCAATGAAGGCATGATTTTCATTTAGTGTAATGGAGAAAGAGTAAAAATTCCAAAAAAGGATACAACATCTAAGTAATGAATACTTGAACAATTGTGAACAAACTAAATCCAAAAATCCTTTGAAGCAAAATCGTTTGTTGACGTCCTTGGTTCTTTTTGAACATTTCTAATTGACCCTTGCCCTTGTCTTGTTTTTGCATCTTCACATCATCTTGCCCCATACAAGTTGCTTGTTTAGGTTTTCAACTCACACACGTTTTTGGGTTCAAACTGCCATTTTGGGCTTTCACCTTGAACCTTTTCTTTTTTTTTATTTGAATTCAAACTACCTTTTCAGGTTTTCACCTTGAACTCTTTTTTTTCTTTTTAAGCATAACATTTCTTGATTAAATCAACATTTATTGGATTTAGCAAATCATCCCTATCGATTTCTACTAGGATCAATGCTCCTCATTAAAAAGCCTTCTTTACCACATATGGGCCTTGCCAATTTGGTGCCCATTTCCTTCAAGGATCATGTTAAATAGGGAGAATTTTCTTCAAAACAACTCTCATTCTTGAAAGGATCAGAGATGAACTTTCTTACCATGTGCTTATGCCATTCTCTATTGATACAATTGGCCTTTATAAAGTGCCGTAAGTCTTTTTTCCTCAATCAAATTTACCTGCACATAGTGAGCACGCACCCATTCTATCTCTTCTAATTCAACCTCTTTCAAAACCCTTAAAGAAGGAATCTGAACTTCAATAGGTACTATTGCCTTCATTCCATACACTAAAGAAATGGTGTAACCTTTTTGGATGTGTGGACAGATGCTCGATAAGCATGCAAGGCAAACGATAACTTCTCATGCCAATCTTTGTACACTTCAGTCATTTTTGCCACAATTTTCTTGATATTCTTATTGGTGACCTCTACAGCTCCATTCATCTTTGGGTGATACGGTGCAGAATTATGATGCTTGATTTTAAATCAAACACAAATTTCAGCCATTATCATATTATTGAGATTGAGTGCATTATCTGAAATGATCTTTTTTGGGAGTCCTTATTGACAAATCACCTCTTTCTTGATGAACTTACAAACAACTGTTTGTGTTACATTAGCATAAGAGGTTGCTTCTACCCATTTTGTAAAATAATCAATAACCACCAAGATGAATTGATGTCCATTTGAAGCTTTGGGAGTGATAGGTCTGATTACATCCATTCCCATATAAAGAAAGGCCATAGAGGTGTAAGGGAGCTGGAGGAACATGATTCTTATCTGCGTAGATTTGGTAGTTGTGACAATTTCTAGCAAAATTGATGTAATCATTTTCCATTGTTAACAAATAATAGCCAGCCTCATGATTTGTCTGGCCATCATAAGTCCACTTGTATGTGTTCCACAATCACTTTCATGAACTTCCTTGATAATTCTTTTAGCTTCAATAATGCTCACACAACTTAACAATATTTAATCTCGACTTCTTTTGTACATGATATCACCATCAAGGAAGAAACTCATAGCTAATCTCTTGATGATCGTTTTGTCATTCTCAAAAGCTTTTTTAGGGTATTGTCGGTATATGGCATATTGTATAATATCATAATACCAAGGTTTTCCATTGACCTTCTTCTCTACATTGGAACAATGTGCGAGCAACTTTTGCAAACATATCCTAATAGGCTTAACCTTAATTTTTGTGCCTACTTTGAACATTGTTGCCAATGTTGCTAAAGCATCAACGATATGATTTTCATCTCGAGGAAGGTGATTAAAGTGTATCTTATCAAACTTTTTAATCAACTCTGCTATATATTTCTTATATAATATTAGTTTTTAATCTTTTATTTCCTATTCTTTTCGTAGCTGATAATGACCAAGGCAGAATCTCCATACACTTCAAGTTCATCAACTTTTCTTTTGATTACTACTTGAAGGCCCATAACACATACCTCATACTCTGCAACGTTATTATTGCACGGAAACCTAATCTTGGAGTAGTAGGGTAGTACTTCCCGTTTGGTGAAATCAAAATTGCCCCAATACCATGCCTTAAAGCATTTGAAGCTCTATAAAAAAACATCTTTCAATCTTTGCTTTCTGTTAATTCTTCTTTCTCAGTCTGGAATACAACCATTAAATTTTCATTTGGAAATTCAAACTTTATGGGTTCATCGTTTACAACTTGGTCTGCGAGAAACTCAATGATCGCACTCCCTTTAATTATCTTTTGGGATATGTATACAATATTGCAGTCTGAAAGTAGGACTTGCCATCTTGTTATCTTTCCTAACAAAAAAGGTTTCTCAGAGATATACTTAATTGGATCCAATTTGGCCATGATCCAACTAGTATGATATAGCATATATTGCCTAAGTCTATGAGCTATCCAAGCTAATGCACAACAAATTTTATCTATTGACAAGTACTTAGATTCATACTTTGTGAATTTCTTTCTCAAGTAGTAAATGACATGTTCTTTCTTCCCATTTTCACCATGTTGTCCTAACACATATCCCATAGATTTCTCGAACTTTGTCACATATAGAATAAGTGGCTTTCCTAAAATTAGAGGTACCAATATTAGTGGTTTTGAGAGATATTCTTTAATATTCTCAAATGCATTTTAGCATTCTTCATTCCATTCACCTGGATTTTGTTTTTGAAGAAGTTTGGAGATAGGGTCATATTAAGTAGTGAATTGGAATATAAAATGAGCAATATAATTTAAATGCCCCAAGAAGCCCTTTACTTCCTTTTGTGTTCTATGGGGAGGCAAGTTTTGAATTGCTCGTATTTTATTTGGATCCACCTTAATCCCTTTTCCACTAACGATAAAACCTAACAATTTGCTTGAAGTAGCACTGAAAGTGCATTTAGTTGGGTTTAATTTGAGTGGGAATTTCCTCAATCTCTCAAACAACTTTCTGAGATTGGTTGTATGATCTTCTATTTTACGAGACTTGACAATCATATCATCCACATACACTGTGATACCCCAACTTCTATAGGCTTGTAACTAAGTATAGATGTAATAATATGAGCTAGGGGTAGTTTTGTCATTTTCTCTAATAAGCTTCCAGAAGAAAGTTTTATGATATTTTAAGGCCTAAATAGGCATAAGACAGTATAAATGATGTGTGCTAATGAAAACACAAAGAAAACTAGAAGTTTTAATAATTTTCATAATAGGGGCAAAATGGTCATTTTTCATCTCGAGTTAAAATTTTAAGTTTTTATGAACCCGAGCATGTTTAGACCATTATGGATATTGTCCCAGTGTTAAAAGAGCAAAAAGATTGCATAAAAGATTGAAGGAGAGTAAGTTAATTGGTGGAGGGGCATTTTCGTAATTTTAAAGGAAAGGATAAGATTGCCTATAAATACCTTGAATTTCCAGCAGCTTCTTGAATTTTCCAGCAGCTGGTCTTCTTCTTCCCTACTCCTTTGTCACGTTTCTTCAAACTCCACGGAAGCTTGATTTTCAAACTTCCGCAACTTTCTCTCTCTAGCTCTAATTTTCATGCTTTTGGTGCACCCTTCCATAAACCCTTGTGCTATTTCATCTTCTCACTTCAAAAACCTTAAAATATCTTGTTTTCATACTTTCTCTCACTAGTTGGGCATTCTAGAGAGAGAAAAAGAGAATCACTCCATTGATTTGGAAGCTATTGGAAGAGAATCCAACTATAAAGGAACCCTAGGGTGAGTGATGCACCAAGTTTGATTTTTAGCTGCAGAAAATGGCTAGTAATTGTGATTTATGAGCTGTTTTATTATTTAGTATGTTCATTACTTTTTAGTGATTAAGATAGTGAACATAGATAGCCATTTAAAGTGGCAATTGAAAACTAGCTAAGAGATAGCTTTTAGAGTTCATAGTGTGTAAATTAATCTATTGTTTATGTTAATGTGATCCTAGGTTTTTAAGGAAGCACCATCATTCCAATTGGATCATTAGGGGAATTTGAGTCAATTAAAAGTTCTACAATCAATTGGTGAGTGGACTACCTTCAAAACTGATTTTGGGAATATGATGGATTTGACAAAGTGTTTGAATGATTTTATACAATTTTTCATGAAAATGAATGCCTTGGGAACAAGCTTTTGAGAAAAGGTTTATGTTATGAAATGTGATTATTATGGATTTCTATGTGGCTGCATTATGTTGATATATATATATGCTTGAGTATAATGTTGTGTAATTATATTGACTCAGCTATGTGGGAGTAGGGAGTGCGCATAAGTCGAGGATGACCCGATTATGTGCGAGTAGGGAGTGCGCATAACCCGGTGATGACCTAGCCATGTGCGAGTAGGGAGTGCGCATGAGTTGGTGATGATGATGATGGGATGGTGTGATGATGATGATGGGTATATATGTATATATATATGTATATGTAAATATGTGTGTTATAGGAAATTGATGGATAATGGGTTATAGTTGTAATGCATGTGAAACTTGACATGTTAAACCTTGAAAAATTGTTATGTGTTTTCATGTTGGTTTGGACCTTTTGGCAGGGTGTTTTTTCCTTTGGGAGGAAGGTAAAATTTGCATTGATGCCCTGTATTTCGCTGCAGCGAGAAACTCTCAGATTTGGAAGGGTACACTGGCCGAAAACTCGCTGCAGCGAGGATGCATTTTTCCTGCAGCGAGAATGAAATTGTAGCTTCTCACTACAGCGAAATGCATTTTCGCTGCAGCGAGAAACTTTCTGTTTTCTGGGTTACAATTTCGCTGCAGCGAGAAACATTCTGTTTCTGGGTAGAAATTTCACTGCAGCGAGATTCAATCTCGCTGCAGCGAAAAAGTTTATGTTTTGGTCTCTTATCTTGTCCAATTGCTGCCCTATCTTTCACTTCTTTGCTACCATATGGGAGCATGGACTTCCAACATTAAGGATTAAAAGAGTTAAGTTTAAAATGAGGAGGTTTAGTGAGAAACCCTCGACCAGTTGAGAAACCCTCATTTGGTTAATAACTAAATTCCAACGTCGCTACAACGAAAATTCATTCTCACTGCAGCGTAGCTGCAGCGAAGATTCATTGTCGTATTTGACTTGCTTGTGCAGTATTGAAGCTTTCATTCTTCAAATGATTCGCTATGTATGGGGTCATGATTTTCAAATGATTAATCACTTAAGGGCTTGATAAGGGGTTTTATTAGGAATGAACCAAATTGCATTGTTTTGAAACTAGTGCATCATGATTTTAAATTTTCCTTTGTTGTTGCTTGTTCCCTTCCTTGTTCACTCACTGGGTTTATACTCACCATTTCAAATTCATGTTTTCAGATCACGAGGTAGCCGGTAACTAGGACGAGGTATCCTTGTAGACTTGTGTTTATTTTTTGGTAGGTGTCTCGGCATTCAGTAGCTGTACATTCATCCGAGTCCCTCCGCTGGAAGTCAAGTCTTCTTTTTGAGATGTATAGGCGAACTTAATGTACATTATTGGAATAAATGTTGTAGACAATGTATGTATATAATAAATGAGAAATGCCAATATGAGTTGGCAATGTCTATTACTATTTTGATTTTAAGTTTTGAAAAATGACTTAGCAGTTTATGATGGAATGATGAACACGTCGGACTATTAGGCTTGCTTGGGCTTAGTGTACTACGTCCATTGGGCCCATGCGTCGGTCATGGCCTGGAATTTGGGTCGTGACATACACCTCAATTGCTTTGTGCATCATGTCATGAAAAAGAGTCACCATAGCTTTTTCATAAGTAGCTTTAGCGTTTTTCAAGCCAAAAGGCATTATTTTGTAGCAAAATGTGCCCTACATTGTCATAAATGTAGTCTTCCCAAATATCTTCTAGATCTATTTTAAGCTAGTTGTAACTTGAAAACCCATCCATAAATGAAAATAGGGAATGTTTGGTTGTGTTATCAACAAGGATATCAATATGAGGTAAAGAGAAGTTATCTTTTGGGCTCACTCTATTCAAATCTTGGTAATCAACACACATTCAAACTTTTTCATCTTTTTTAGGAATGGGGACCATCTTAGCCACCCATTCTGAATACTTATCGACCTCTAAGAATTCTGCATCAAATTGCTTTTTCACTTTCTCTTTGATTTTTAATAATATTTTCGGTTTTATTCATCTTTATTTCTATTTAACTGATTTGCACTCCGACTTCATAGGTAACTTGTGCACCACAATATCCATGCTCAATCCTAGCATGTCTTGATAAAACCATGCAAACACATCCACATATTCATGAAGCAGCTTGATCAATTCTTGTCTTTCCAAAAGAAAGAGACTTGTGCCAATTTTGACTTCCTTTTTATTGTACTCACTCCCTAAATTAATCATTTTTGTAGGATCTTGAAAGGGTTCTATTTGTTTTTCCTTTTGCTCAACTAGGTTCAATAATTTAGGGGATAAGGAACAATCATCAACATCCCTTTCGTTACCAAGTTCACCAACATATGTTTTCTTTTCAAAACCAAATCTAGGATCATTGTCATCTTTATTATCATGTTCATTACTTGGAAACCTAGAAATAAATGAATTGAAATGATTTGGGAATTATGGAAGCAAAAGGAATGGCAATTTAAATTGAAAAGGTGTGAAAACAAAGCTATAGAAATCAACAATTGCAAGAAAATTATGACCATGCACCATATGTGTCATTTTTATTAAGAAATTATTGAATAAAAGTCCATAGTACATAAAAGAAACTCTCCAAAAGCTCTTAGGCATAAGCATTAAGGGATTTAATTTATTACTTTGTAGAAGATTTAAAGATGATAGGTAGCTCCATGACTGTCCAATTACTCAACTTCAAACCAAAGGGTCTTATGTATATTGATGGTGCTTCCACTAATTGCTTTTCTTCCACTGTATTCATTACAACTTCATACTCATGATCTTTCCCTTTTGGTTAATCTGGATGAATGTACCCTCTTGAACAAAAAGTCTCATAAAGGTATGGAAAATATATCTTCCCACTTTTTAGTTCCATTCCTTTGAGACTAGCCATTCTCTTCTCCTTCTTTTTGGACATCATTTCAAGTTTTTCCTTCCTTGTAGGCTCATACCCAAGGCCAAATCTGTAACACCCTGTACTTTGATATGGTGGCTAATAGAGCTTATCAAATATCAATTGAGATTAATTAGAGTGTCTAAGAGTGAGGAAGGGTGAAAAGAATAGTTTGGAGTAAAATACTCTGCATGTGAAGAAATAACAATTAAATAATAATATTTTTATCGAGGATGAATTAGTGAGTTAAAAGATGATTCGAAAGTGAATTGGGACAAAGTGAGACATTTTGGATCCCGAGGAGACAAGTGGAGAATTTTAAAATAAAATAATATTAAAATCTTAATATTTTAACTGTTGTCGAAATTAGTCATGAAGGATGATTATATGACTAATTTAAGTGGGAGAGAAGAAATAAGAAAGAATTTCAAAGAAAAACGACGTTAACGGGGCTTGCGTGCCTTTATTAAATGGAGTAGGAACGGGTAAGTATATATTTAAATATTATGGTGATACTTTGGTGAAGTGCAAATTTTATATTTTGTTTGTACATGTGGAATGGAAGGAAAATAGAAGGAAATTAGAATTGAATAAATGTTGAAAGGACCAAATTGTAAAGGATGAAAGTTTGGAGGGTCACACGGTAAATAAAAAAAAAATTTTAGGACTTATGTGTAAATTTTAAACATTTGAAGTTAAATGGGAATTTACTAACCAAAGAAGGCTAGATTTTGTAGAATATGAGATATGTATGTGAAATTCACTATTACATGCAAATCATTGCATGCAAAAAGGAAAAAGTTAGTGGGAAACATGTGAGACCCCACCATGTGATAGTTGACAAAGAGAAAAAGAAAAAAGAATATTTAAGTGGAAGAAAACCATGGCTTGGCACGGATAGCCCATGGTAAACAAGTAAGAATGGTAATGTGATTTGAAAAGAAAAAGGCATAAACATAATATTTAATAGAAAGAAAACAAAGAAAGGTAATTGAATGGCATGGCATGTGGAAAAAGAAATGAAGAAAGAATGGACAGTGAAGGTGGCGGGTGGAAAAGTTCAAAAACATTTTTGACTTGTAATTTTACCACATAAAAAGGGAAAAAGGAAAAAGGCCAAAATGAGCAAACCTTGGGCAATCCACCCATGAAAGGAAAGTAAAGAGAAAAGAAAATAAAATAAGAGAAAAAGACATGGACTTTGGGCAATTCGCCGATGCATGAGTAAACAAGGAAATGAAATTTTGCCTCCCAACACTGAGAGGTCCACCCATGAGAGAAAGAAAGGATGGAAAATAAGGCTTCACAAGATCATTTCAAGTTATTTTCTTGCGAAGTCCGCCCATACCAAAGAAATGAAAAGAAAACAAACAATTTGACTTTTGCTTGAAAGAAACTGCACCACTGAGACAAAAAAAAGAGAATCGGCTTAGAGGCAAAGAGAGAAAGAAATAAAGGAGAAAGAAGAAAAGAGAAAGGAGGCTTGGCTTTGGAGGGGTTGGAGAAAAATCGAGAGGTTTTTCTTCCCACCCACATGCCATTGTTGAAGTTTAAAGAGATTTGGTGGTTCCAAGCTAAAGAAGGCAAGTAGAACCTTGATTTTGGTTATGAATTTCTTGAGGAAATGAGTTGGTAATTGTGTGAAAATGTTGTGGCAGCAAAAGTCCTTCAAGATTTGAAAGAAATACATGCATGCATGTAGGTGGATCTTGGAATTCATGGTGATTTTGAGCTAGATAAGCAATGGGTAAGTATTTTGGTCTTGAATTCACAAGTAAACAAGGGAAATGAGATGTGTGCTAATTGTGTATCTTTGTGGTAGCAATGGTGACCGAGAATGTGAGGAATGGTGGATTATATGTAGAGCTCAAGCTTAAACTAAAAGGTAAACATGCAATGTAACCATACTATGTTGTATTGGATTTGGTTGGTTGAAAGTTCATAGATTGTATGTTAAATGCTTGTGATTGAGGTTGATGAAAAATATGAAATTGAGTAAGGATTTATTGATTGATGTGCTGCCTGTTTTCGAGTAGAATTAATTGTATTGAGTTTGAATGGTTGCTAAGAAGTGTATAAGTAAGGAAAGTGTGCTGTGGTGGCATGTCGGAAGAGGTAACAAGTGACCAGCAAATAAAGTTAGCTAGATACTCACTTGAATCAATAGCGACGTAACATCCCGCTATTGTAAGGTGAGTAGGGGGTGTCGATTTCCAAATTTCCATAACACATATATATTGCTATACAATTAATAGATGTGTCAGTTTACTTTAAATGCAATTTGTGGAAAGCCCGAGCTGGTAGAAACCATAGGAAATTGTGGATACAAGTTCTTTTAGATATATCTATAGATAAGTAATATATGTAAAGTGTTTTAGAAATCGAAAAACAAGCATTTTTACGATGTTTGCATCAAAATCCATGCCTTGTGTTTTTGTGTGATATGCATAGCTAAATGCATTCGTTAAATAATTTAAAATGCAAGATTTGAGCACTGGTTTTATTTCGATTTTTGTACAAGTGTTTACACCATGCCATTTAATGTGAAAAGCAATTTGAAGGATTATCGAACCTTGATTTCAAACGTTTTAAAGAAAAAGCCTAAAAAAACTTGATTTGATTTTGAAAACAGTTTTGACAAACCAAGAGTGTCGAGAGTAAGTTGGATGTCACATCAGAAAAGTGTGACCCTTGTGCACAAGTGAGCTCTAGCTGGAGAACCTTTGGGTCGCCGATGAGTTGTTAGACGTGGATGGGGCCATAGTCTGTGATGTATATATGTGGCTAGGCCACAAGTTGTGATACGCGATTGCGACCGCTTGATTTCTCCAATGTCGGCCAACATCGTCGAGACTGCCATGGCTGTGGGAATCCAATGGAGCAGAGCTCCCAGATTGTTTTTACATGGAAGTGGGTCCAGGGTTGATTTATGCTTTCCTACTCGAGAGCCTTGTCAGTTTTTCGACAAGTATTCTTTTGCTTGGTGGAGAGTTAAGATTTTCTCTGCAGCTCCCCTTATTTGAATAAAAGCTTTCAGTGCTTACTTGACGATCATGAGTTGATTTATGTGGCTTTATTAATTGATTTCTTTACGTGCCACACATTCTGGGAACGTGCATCCTTTTATACTGTTCTCGTATTTTGATAGCAAGTGATGTTTTCTATGATTGAACCTTGTTTTACTACACTTGTTTTCGGCATCGTTTTGCCCAATGAAATATTGCATGATGATTTACGGCATTATTTTTACAATGCACAAACACTTTATTTGTGATTTGATTTTTCTAAGATTATTACTTTTATTCCAATTTTATCATTCAAATGATCTGCCTTAAGCTTGTTTCCCATCTACATCCTGCTCACGGAGCCGATGATCACCGAGTCTATGAGACTCACCCCCTTATTTCCTTTCTGCAGATAGTGTTCAGTCTAGCTTGTGTTCATCGGCACATGTTGTCTACCGCGGATAGGTAAAGGCATCTCGTAGCACTTTATTCCAAGTAGCTCCGCTGCTAGAGGTCGAGTCATTCCTAGTATAATGTATTTGTAAGTAGTGTCAATGTAAGTGTACAATTGAATAATTATAGACTATAATGTAATTTTTACGAGTATGGTGAATAAAGGTTAAGATGGTTTATTACGATTTATGTTTAATTTTTATTACAAAGAGATATATGGTTCAAATAATTTCATGAATTGATCGCATAATAACTAAAGTTTCAATTAAGGCTTATCTGGGGGTTGGCAGGTTCTCCTACGAGACTTGGACTTCGGTAGCGATCGAGGAGCGGTCATTACAAAATCTTTCCTTACTCCTTACCATCGATAAAGGTCTTTTGATTCCTTGTTGCCTCTTTCTCAAACCAAACCCTACATGACATCCCCTTCCAATAGTTTGCTTGATGATCATTTTGGAGGTTTTTGATAAGCGTGGAGTGGGTATTTTAGACCCTTCACTAACATAAGTAGCATGGACAAATTCAAAAGACCTAAAAGAGCATTCAATTACTTGTTCAGTAGATTTTACGTATGGAGTGGTGGGAGATTAAGTAATAAGTATATCCTCTTCTCCACCAACACATACCAACTTTTCATCTATTATGAACTTGACTTTTAGATGAAGAGATGCTCATATAGCCCCTACCATGTGGATCCATGGACATCCCAATAAAAAATTCTAAGATGGTGTAATTTTCATGACTTGAAACTTTATGGCAAAAGTACAAGGTCCAATTTGTATGGGTATCTTGATATCAGTTACCACATTTCATCTAGTCCCATCAAAAGCCTTTACAATCATATGACTTGTCTTCATGTAAGTCATATCAATAAGTAATTTAACCAATGTGGTCATGAGCATGCCATTTAAAGATTAACCATTATCAATCAATACCTCAGCTATAGAGTGGGACTTACATTTGGTGATTATATAGAGAGCCTTATAATTCTTTTGTCCACTAGGTAAAATCTCTTCATCATTGAACATAATAGGATTCCTTATTGTGATGTTCCCTACAATGTGGTCTAAATTTTCCATAGATATATTGTGAGCCACATATGCTTGATTCAACACTTTCGTGAGCCACATATGCTTGATTCAACACTTTCAACAAGGCATTTTAATGAGGCTCAAAATTTAAGGGTAAGGACAATAATGAGACACGATCTAGCATCCTATTCAATTGTTCCACTACACTGTATTCACTATGCTTAATGAATTTTAAAAATTCACAAGCTTTTATTTTTTAACACCGCTTTTTACATTTGACATTCGGAGCAATTTCTAACTTTGTCCTTTGGCCTTTAAGTTGATTTTCCTCAATCATTGATCCTTTTGTTTCTCTTTTGTCTTTTTCTTTTGAGCTCTATGCAGTAACATTTCTAGAGTATAGCAACGTCCATTGTGAGTCATGCCCCCAACTCCTGTTATGTTTGTAGCATTTTCAAATTGTGTGCTAAGTAATGACATTCATTATTTGATCCTAAGATCACAATATTGCAGTCATACTTCCATGGGTCTGCTTTGTTGCTTTTGTATGGGAGAGAGCTTGGGACCTCGATCTTGATTCTTGAGGAAAGCTTACCACACACAGGTTGATCTTTTTCCTCATAAAAGATTGTCACTAGCTTTGGCGAATTTCGTGAGAATACACTTGAAGATGATTCTTCAATCACTGTATTTATTAGTTCTTCGTCACGCTCTTTATAAAATTTGATTAAAGATGCATCCATCATCATTTGCACTTTGCAACAAAATTCATCACACATTTGAACAGAATGGCCCATTATTCTTTTATGGTAATCACAAAAGAGATCGACGTTGTATGACTACTCAATATATGGTGTTTGTTGAAGCAAACCAACCCTAATCGTTGCTTTATATATTCAATTATTGGAGTTTTAACCTCATCAATGCTCTTTATGATACAACATACTTTCTTACTACCTACCATATTTACAGAACCTCCTATATGATTAGGTAACCGATTTCCATTAACATTTGGCTTTGTTTTTTTTTCAAAATTCAATAACCTTGCCTTGACCAGACTTTGCACCTTGTATTTCAAGGCTGTACAATTCTCAATCGAATGGCCTTAAACCCCATAATGGTAATCTCAATAAGCATTAGTGTCATACCATTTAGGGTAAGGTGGTTTTAAGGGTTCTAGATAGACAGGTGCATAAGATGGCTTTCAATGAGTCACAGGAGCAAGGCTATAAATGTCATTGGGATTGAGCTAATTTGCATTTTCTCTTGTTTTCTCCGTGACCCCTTTTGGTTATAACTAGAATTATTGGGTTGTGTGTCTTGTTGAGAGATGAAAGCTTTAGGTTGAGTATTGGTTGAGAGAATTGGTTAGTAAGCATTTTGGGAGACATTATTGATCGCATGGTAAAAAGAATGGTATGAGGGGTATTACTTTTGTCCAGAAATAATAGCCTGGGCCTCTCGTTCCTTCTTTTTTTATAAGCCACCTTTTTCTACTTTAGTTGTCTCACCCACCTCAATTTTGCCTTGCTTAATAGCACTTTCAATGATTTCTCCCGAGATCACCATATCAGCGAAATTTTTGGTGCCATATCCCTCCATTTCTGAGCATACTCTGTAAAACTTTCTATAGTATTTTTTTCCATATTTTGCAAGGAAAGTCTATTTGGGGCTATATCGGTGACATGCCTATATTGAGCTATAAAAGCTCTAACGAGGTTCTTCCAAGATTGAGTTTGATTCCTATCTAGTTTGACATACCATCTAGCTGCAGACCTTGTAAGGCTATCTTGGAAATAGTGAACCAAAGGCTTATCATTGTTTGTATGAATAGCCATTTGTCGACAATACAAGGTAATGCAAGCCATTGGACATTTTGTGCCATCATTTTTCAAAGTCTGGCACTTTGAATTTGGGTGGAATGACCACATCAGGCACCAAATACAATTTTGTAGCATCAATAGTGGTATTAAAGTCCAATCCTTCAACAGCTCTAAGTCACTCCTCCAAGTGATTATACTTTTGTTATACCCCTAAAACTACCTTCAATTTTTCTTTCTCCTTAGGGTTATCCAAATCTAACACTATAATTGGATCATAAGAATTGGCACTTGGAGCTAGCATAGCATGTACTTGGGCTGCTGTTTCACCCATGGGTGGATATGTTCCAATTAATATTTTTGGCATATAGTATATGCCTACATTTGGGGTGGAATGGACAAGGGCTTCTTTCTATCATCATCTAGAGTAATAGGTTCTTTAGCTATCCCTTTTCCTTTAGCGGTCATCATCTCCATTAGCCTTGTTAATTTGTCCATTATTTCCCTTTGAGTTTTTTCGATCTTATTAATTTGACTTATTTGTTTGTCCTTTATGATTTTGTCTTGAGACCTGGTGTTGTACGAATGACGAACATGCTACCTTGGAGTTTTTGGTGGTTGAGTTAATCTGTAACCTTTTTATGTATCATAAACATAGATTAAAATGTGCTTATGTTATGATGATTGGATGATTGTGGGAATGAATGTTTATGAATGCATGATGCATAAATGAATGTGTCTCAAGGTATTCATTATATAACAAGTATTGGCAAGAAAAAGTTCCTTTCTTAATTTTAAAGATTGTTTATATCCATTTCCATCCCTAGCACAATCTAGATAAAACGACCAACTTGTCGATATTGATCGTATGCCTCGTTTAAAAAGTCGATCATGCATTGCCCACCTGTTCCCAATGGGTAAACTTCTCTGTTGTTCAATTTTCTACCCACGCAAGTGCACGTATCGTAAAGATAATATAGAGATGAGTAGAGTGTCGATCCCACAGAGAATTGAATTAATCCTTATTGTTAACTACTAAAATTAACACACCTTAATTTTATCTAAACAACTAAAATTAAAAAGAAAGATTTGAAACTAATAAACTAAAAACTAAAACTAATATATGAACAGAATTATTAACTTTTAATGATTAGTAGACCTAAGATTATGATATTCCTCAGTAGTTTATCTGAATATTGTCTTTCTCTCTTAACTCAGTTTAATGGATTAAGTTGCTAACCTAGAGTCCTAAATTATTGACAAGTCTTTGTCAAGTTGCACATAAAAATACCTCTCCCAATTAATTTACTGTATGTCTATGCAAATTATATTGTAGAAAGATTCATTAAGTTTGTGCTCTAATTTTGGCTACGTTTAGTTTATAAGTGTATGTCTACCCTATATGCAAATCAAATCACCTAATCAACTAAGTGTATTCGATCATATGCTATTCTATTCAAGGTTTACCTAAATCTCTTTCGTCAAGGTTTAACCTAGGTTTCCAATTCAATCTAATTGGTGGCCAGTCAACTAGAAGCATTAAGAACAAAATAAAATAAACAACTTAAATCTATCAAACATAATCAAAAGAGATAAATAATTCAGACTACATATTGAGTTCAATCATAATCTTAGATTAACAATTTAGTTCCCCATCAAGTCACACATTATCATTGAATAAAGTTTAAACATTCAAATCAAACTAAGAAAAATAAGAAAATAACAAAAAGATGGAAAAACACAAGAATTGTATTCTTAATCTCCAAATCTCCTTGAATTCTTCAAATTTTTCTTAACTTTAATAACTTTGTGTCTTGACTCTCAATTGTCAATCTAGTGTTTCGTTCTCTCCTCTTAAAAGTCCTCTGAAAAGTTTTTTTATAGGCCTTTGAAGTTAGGCCAAGTTGAGTGAAGAAAGAAGTCAATTCTAGCTGGATTTCCTCATTAGACTATACGGGTCGCAGCCTTGTCCAATTAATTAACAGAAATTGTAATTTTTCTAGGACTACTGCAGTGTGTTAACTTCGATAAGAGTTTTGACTACCTTCCAAGCCGAAATGGGTGAAGCGGTAAACACAAAAGTTGTATATTTTTCTCTCATATTTCCAATAGTCCAAGAATTGTTTCATTTGGATCTTTGTAAAAAAAGTTATGGCCAAATATCAGAACATGTACAGTGAAAGTCTGCACCTCAAAATTGCTCTCATTCTTTCATTAAAATTCTTGTTTTATCAAACATTTACAAAAGCACAAATAAATAAAAAACAACCTATCTTAACCACATTAACACCAAATTAAGCATAAAATTAACTAAGATTGTATTGACTCACCTAAACTAACTAATTTAAAATAATTAAATAAAACTTGCTAATTTCTATGCATTATTATACGAAATAAGCTAAATTACTATCAAAATTAAGCTCAAATAACTCTATATCATAGAGTTACACTCATTATTCGGAATGCCAACCGGAACCCCGCAAGGCTTACATATCAGTTTCTTTCCTTTCCTGTGAGCAATCATTGTTAAATATCGAGTTTTTAGAGAATATACTATTTTAGATCAAAAACAATCAAAATAAAATTTTCGCCACACAGGGGTATTTTGGT
>NC_030857.1:10784849-10796705 GCF_000208745.1 Theobroma cacao | reverse complement strand
AAAAAACTCACCTTTTTCACTTAATTTCCTTGAAAATTCACACTTTTTCTTTGATTTTCTCTCTAGGGTTTTGTTTTTTGTTTTTCTCTCTCTTCTTGCTGGTTTGGCCGGCCATGGGGTGGAAGATGGGCTGATTTTGTGCCTTTTAAAAAGGAAAATAATAATTTAATAAAAGCATGACACATGGCATCATGTCATTGGCCCGTTTTTAAAATTTTAAAAATTTAAAATTTTTATCTCCACCACATGATTAATCAAAGGTCAAAATGAGGATAAAGGAAGACCATGTGCTGGATAAATATCCTGGTGGTGGAAAATACAATTTTGCCCCTGAGGGGTGGCAAAATTACCATTTTAGCCCCTATACTCCAATTATACCGAAATTAAAATTTTCCACTTCTAAATCTCAAATCATACTCCAATAAGTTCAAATTATACTCCAATAAGTCAAATGGGGTCAAAAAAATCTTTTCTAAAATTTCCCATTTTGTCCCCGGGTGGCAAATGACCATTTTGCCCCTAGTTAGTGAAAATTCCGATTTGACTCAAAATTGATCCTCAAACTCCAAATTACCATTTTAAATCATCCATGAACTGTGAAACTCTGAATTTCACCTTAAAATTCTCTATTTGGTCTAGTTCGAGGATTAAATAAAATTTGTTGTACCTCTAGGTACAATACCGACTTTGTAAATTTTTCGGGACTCTCCTAGCATGCAATTATGCTATCATCACATGTATGTCAAGAATAGTATTTTAAAGGTCGGGCTTTACAAAACATCTGTATGAGGGATCCCAAAATTGAACAATGGCTCTAATCATCTAGTCATCAATAGGTATGCGAAGGAGTGATAAAATATCCCCATACTTCTTCTTGAATTCTTGTTGTTTAGATTTTTCCTACTGATCCCAAATCTTGATCAAATTTATGAGGACATTCTACCAGAGATCAATATGAACCTGCTCAGGAAGGCTAAAGACATATCCTTCCTTCAAACAATCACCTTCTACATGCTGAATCTGTTCTGATTAAGCCTTAACGTCCAATTTTTTTTCACATATGATAGGGGTAGATATGAAGTGTAGTGATCATTTTATGGATGTAACTTGGGTTTTTTTCTTCTTTACTTTGTTTCATAACAAATACCTCTATGTGAAAAATGATGTTAATGCACAATCATGCAACAAATATAAAACAAAGTTCAATAGGTATTTACATGGAAAAAAGTGTCCTTTCATATGTACCTATATGGGTTTTCTTTTATGAGTTTGGCAAAGCTATTCCTAGTCTTAGTCCTTTATGGCTTTCTATATGTTGGGAATAGTTTCACAGAAAGCTAAAGGTTCTCAAATTGCACCTTATTGTCATCCACTCAAGACTAGTAAGGCACCCTAATCCTCACCCATTACAAGCTTCCAACGGAAAGGATTGAATTTGAGTGGAAGTATTTCGCTTGCCCACACAGAAGTTATCACTTCACGAGAGTAGGGTACTTGACTTCCTCTAAAAAATGATAGAGCTTGGGTATAAAGCTCATGCACATACGCAAAAATGTAGTGTGCACGAAGGGACATACAAAATTTTTTATCATCCATAAATAATTAAAAATATACACAATCAAAATAAACAAAGTAATGTTAGATTAAAGAAAATGAATTAGAATATTGAATTAAAATGAACTAGTTAAGGCTTAAGATGTCACATATTCAATTATTGGCTTGACTTTCTGAGTCCTCAGTGGAGTCGCCAAGCTATCATAATGTATAAGTCCTAAAATTCAACTGTTTGATATAAAAGGAGTCACCATCAATCTTTTTTGTTTAGGTGTGATTGACCACCTAATTGAATCTATTTTTCTAATGAGGTCTTAGGCTTGACTTAAGTTCATTAAAAAAATAGATTCGGGTCTACGAAACTAATTAGGTTCGGAAACGCAATTACGTGTGAGGAAGCGATCAGCACCCTCACAACGCTTATTCAAAATGGTACCTAATTAATTATGTGTTTTCTTTTTAGCCTTAATAAATTAATTTTATTTCAATATCCTAGTTTATTTCCCTTAATTATTTCTCCAATTTATTATTATTTTAAAATAAATAAAATGTCATTTAATATTGAAAATTCTTCCTAAATTCCCCAACATCTTAGGTAAAATTTAGAAAGATTTTTTGACCTAAACATTTTCAAGAAAGTTATCCCTTATAACATTCTCGAAATTTCGTCATTGAAGGACTTCCATTTGTTTTATATTAAATATTCATTATGAAATTATATTTACAAAATCTAAAGTATTTGTTTATCTATGTTTTTATTAATTATTTATAAATAAAACTTTTTGGTAGAAAAATATATACGGGATTACCCCCCAACCCTTATGGTAAGGTCCCATAATTATTTTTACTTAGAAAATTTTAAGAAAAATTGCCCTTTACAACTTCCCTTAAAAATTCCATTTAAAAAATTTATTTTTAAATAATTACAAATCTTTACTTTTTTTATTTTTATAATTTTAATCTACTAATTATGGTGGTAAAAGTTTCATTTTAACCTAATTATGACCTAAAACAAAATTTTATTTTTATTATTTTATTTATTTTTATTAATACTAAAAACAAAATAAATAACAAAAAAATTAAGGGGCATTTTTAAAAATAACCCTTAAAGATAAGATGTTTTCAAAAATAACCTTCTTTATAATTTTAACTATTTTTAACCAAGTTGGACAAAATTACCCTTAATGAAATTACATGCTATGTACAAAAATATGTTACACGCCATGATTAGGTTGTTACACGCCATGTGTAAAAACATGTGACACGCCATGTACAAAAATATGTGGCACGTTATTGTTAGGTTGTTACACACCATGTATAGAAACATGTGACACGCCATGTATAGAAACATGTGACACGCCATGTACAAAAACATGTGACACGCCATGTACAAAAACATGTGACACGCCATGGTTAGGTTGTTACACATCATGTACAAAAACATGTGACACGCCATGTACAGAAACATATGACACGTCATGTATAGAAACATGTGACACACCATGTACAAAAACATGTGACACGCCATGGTTAGGTTGTTACACTCCATGTTAAAAAAATATTGTTGTTACATGCCATGTACAAAAACATATTACACGCCATGATTAAAAAAGGTTGTTACACGCCATGTTGAAAAAAAAAATACTGCTGTTACACGCCATGTTGAAAAATATTATTGTTACACGCCATATTCAAAAACATTTTGTTATACTTTAATGTCTAAAATGTTGTTGTTACTTACGAACCAAAACTTCAAATCTTCTCAACTTTCTTCATTTTTTTTTTGACAATTTGGCACCGATTAAAGTGTTTCTAACATATTTTCATAAATCAAAACATAAATTTTCTTATCTAAAACAACTATTTCAACTAAAAATAAAAAAAAAATCCTTTGAAAACCTAGGTTCATAAATTTTAATTTTTTGAGTTTATTAGTGTCTAGGTCCCAAATTGATTCAATTAAAAGCTATTTCAAACATTTGTGATCATTTCTACCATTTTAGTTTTACCCAAAATACTTAAAAATCAAATTTCTCAAATAGCCACCTACCCAAGTACATCAAAACCATTGCTTGGTGTTTTGAAAGCGCAAGAAAGAGAAATCTGAAAATGCATGAAAGAGAAATCAGAAGCATAGCAGACGAATGCCGAAGAGAGAAATCGATAAAATTTGAGAGATTGGGATGGTGAGAGGGAGAAATCAGAAACACAAATGGGGAGAAATTGTGATGAATGGTTTAATTTATTTGAAATAGTTTTAAGGGTATTTTTGTCAAGTCATGGCTAAATATGGCTGAAAACAGTTAAACTTATTTTGATGGTTATTTTTAAAATGTCCTTATAAAAAAAAACTATTCTTCATAATTTCCTCAAAAATTAACATAAATAAAGTGAGATGAAGGTTTAAGCCCATATCTAGTAGATGGATCAAAAACTGAATGGTATTGGGCCTTGTCTAATGCAATCCACAATCAAGTAATCCAAAGACTCAAATGAAGTTATCTTTCAAAGAAAAAGACTCAAATGAAGTAGGCTTGGACAATCAACTAACCAATCCAACAACCAAAGCAGGCCTAAATAAGTTAGCCCACAATGCAAGACCAAACAATCTACTTCAATCAAAATGACACCGTTTTGATTAAATATTTGAGATTCTTTTCTCCTTTGCAAACGACGTCGTTCCTTTAATCATAAAAAAAAATTTTCTTTGAAACCCTAGCTCATGTTTTTTCCCTCTTCATTTTCTTCCACCACTTTCTCTTTATCTGTCTTTAACATTTTATTTTCTTGCACTAAGACCTCACCAATTGTCGCACTCTTCATCGTCGACCACCGCACCCTTCACCAAAACTTCCCCAAACTTCACCTACAAAACCTTTTCAAGCCAATTGTTCCTTTAATCAAATTCATTTTTTAAAAAAACTAACCTGAAATTCCTTAATCTCAACCCAAAAATTTTAAAACTAAAGAAAACTCAAGAACAATTCTGTTTAATTTCTTGTGTGATTTTCTTTTCTTCTCTCCATGCCCCATTTTGAGTACCGAGGGTTACAAATTTATAGGCCTTTTGCTTCCCTTTTCTAATTGATTTGCATATCTGTGATTTTAATTTCCTTGATTTGATTCGATTCAATTTTGGGGAGATTTTCCTTGTTCATGAAGAAAAAATAATATTTAGAAATTCTATGGATTCTGTGAGATGAACTCCCTTTTTTCCTTTTTCGATTGATTTCCTTGATTTTCTTATTATGTTTTTATTTTTGAATTTTTCCCTGGTTTGATCCAATTTGTTATTATATTTTTAATTTCTGTTGTTTATGGGTTTGTTAGCCCAAAAGATAATTGCTTTCACCCATTTATCTCATTGGGTTATAGGCCCACTTACTTGTAAGGCTCAAGAATAACCAAAATAAAATAGAACAAAATAAATAAATCTAATGGAATAAAATAAAAATAAATAAAACCAGATTAAATAAAATATGACCAATCTCAGACAAATATGGTGTCTACACCTATATCTTACCTATTAATATGTTATATGAATATGTTATAATATTAATATATTTAATTTATATTTAAAAATTACTATATACTTATTATGATAAAATAATTTGTTAGTTGTCATTACTATATAAATAAAACTTGTAATTTACCAAACTTATAAAATTATTAGCATTACATCTATACATACATTAATAGAGCACATTAAAGTATTGTTATTAAGTGATAGTAACTATTAACAACCTTTCATTTATATGGACAAATAAGAACGTAATAGAGGTAATAACTATATCTTATAAGTTGTTTGATATATTTGTTTTTGGTTATTCAAGTTGTTTGAAATATTAGTGTTTGGTTATTTAGATTTAAATTTTTTTATTGTTTGTTTGTTTTTATAAATTTAATTGTTAAGTGAATTGTATGGATGTGAAATATAATTTATTATTGTATACGGGTACGAGTACGGGTTCAAATAATTAGGTACTCATGTAGAGTTAAATAAAATGTTTTAACATAATCAGGTTTGAAAATAGGTTCAGATACTTATCAAGTAGTGGAGATGGTAATAGGATTCGGGTTTCGATAGTAAATTTTAAAAGTATGTCGGTAATCGTAGGGTTTGGGTACCTTACTTATTAATAAGGTTCAAGTTCGAGTTTAGGTTCGAGTTCGGGTTCCTTACTTATTAATAGGGTTTGGGTTTGGGTACCTTACTTATTAATAGGGTTCGTACAAAACCCCCAATTTTTATGTAAATTAAGAAAGCTAAAGATGATTTATAAAATATGTGAAGTCTTGAGGACTTTGATAATATGCTATGTATGCCAAGTGTTTGAGAGTACATATATTGACACTTAGGTAAAATTTTGAGCAAATATGTGATAAATCCCATGTTTTGAGGTTTCAATCTAAGTTTGATCTTATGTTTGTGAATTTATGCGTGTGGGATTAAGTTAAATGAATGATTAGAGGTGTGATATTAATAGGGAATGATTTTGGGCTATTAAACTTAGATTTTTGGAAGCTTAAAACTACCTACAGGGGAAGATGTATCGATACATCTCCTCATGTACTGATACATTCTTGTAAGAGGAACAATATGAAGTGTTCTAGAGGAATTTTATCGATACATTTAAGGATGTATTGATAGATTTGAAAATTAATGAACATGTATCGATATATGGCCTTAATGTATCGATACATTTGAAGCAGAGAGTACACATGGAAAAAAATATTAATACATTTCCCTTATGTATCGATACATGGTTGGGCAGTAAGCATTATGCTTGAAATGTATTGATACATTTATTCAAAATTAGGGCAGATGTATCGATACATTGCCAAATGTATTGATACATCACTGAGGAAAGGTAAAAATAAAAAGGGATTTTAGGCCATTTTCGCCCCATCTCACTCTTAACTTTTTCTCTCCTTTTCTCTTTCTAGTAAACTCAAAACCTTACGGCCCCAAACAGATTCTTGGAGCTATTTGGAGCTAATATGAGATTAGGGAAACATTATTGAGGTAAGATTAAATGTTTTTATAGATTATTTTTTAATTTAATCAGTTAGATTCTAAGAAATCCAATTTTTCCAACTTGGGTGAATCTCCCCTGATTTGGCTAGAATTTGGAGCTAAGATTCATGCAATCCAACTTACAAGGTATGGGTTTAGCTCATTGTTGAAGGATTTGAGCTTTAATAGTTGGATTGCTAAAATTTGGTTAATTATGGAAAAATTGACATTTTTCGAAAGCCATGAATAATTAATATTTTCATGTTCTGATGTATTCGAAAGGGAAAACGAAGTTAAACCAACTCGTCAGCAAGCTAAAGAGTGATTGGAGGATAAGGATCAAAGCTTTGCTGGAAGTATCTCCAATTTGCCATTATGAATGGGTTCGAATTCAAATCCATAAGATGCATGACGCCTAAATGAAGGCATTGCCATGGTATAAACATGTGCGTATTTGTATATATGTATATATATGATTGCCTAGATGTAAGTGTCTAGGCTAGAAAACCAAACTGTGGAATGGGTGTTTGTGTGCTGTGATGTGAGCCACATGGGTGGCCTATACTATGTGTACCTAAACTAAAATGTCTAGAGGCTATAATGAACCCTAGGAGTAGATTTCCCTAAGCGAAGGATGTGTTAAGAGAATTTGATCCAATGATGCCTTAGAGATCTAAAGGCGCTTAAAACCTAACCAAGCTTAAAGACAATTGAAGCTCAATAAATGTGAATTAAGGTTCGATGAGGAAAATGTGAATGATGAAGGCATGTTGGCCTTATTTATGGATTTGTATTTCTGTTCAAGGGATGAATTCCAAACATTGATCTTATTTGCGAATGAGTGAAGTTCCGATCTCACTGTGACTATGTGTGTGCTTGCAAGGATGGTGGTAAGTAGGGAAGATGGCATTAATCCCACCTGTGATTTTTTCTTGTGCTTTGATGCCATCCATTGAGATTACTCCGAGTGATGCCAACCGTTGGGAGATTACTTCGGTCAATGACTTTAATTTTTCACCAGTTGCTTCGACACTGTGCGTGATTTGTTCTCCACCAGTGGCTTTGCCCTAAGTGTGATTTGATTCTCCGTCTGTTGGCCACCAAGTATGATTTAACTGTGTCTAGGGGAAGACCACTCATTACTTTGATTTGTATATGACATGAGATAGCCGTGGAAAGGCTTAGATAAATATTAGATGAATATGATGTGATGCTCCAACAACTAGAGTGTGCCGTGAAGAATGATTTGAATAACTTTGATTAGATTCAAAAGTAAGCCTAACGATGTGTGATAATCTTTAAAGACATTAAGGATGGTGATATGCCCTCACATGGGAGACTTTAGGGATAATGATATGCCTTGTATTTGGAGATGTTTGCTAGAACATCTAGATACACGAAAAACGTGTATGTTTTATATATGTGTTTAATATTCATGATTTTGTCTATCTGATCCACTCAGTGAGTATTATAGTACTCACCCAATTGTATACCATGTGTAGATAAATAGGCCACAAAGCTATGTGGTAAAGGTCATCTAGTGACAATAGATTTTGGCATCCGGTAGGTTCCCATTTGCTGTGTCACTCAACTGCGTTAGTCACGAGCTTTCGCTTCACACTTAGTTTGTTGTGTATATAGGCACGTTGTGCCATATGAATATATGTGTAAGTGTTGTTATGTACGAACTTGCCTTGAATGGCCAACATATGGTCGTATAAGTTAGAATATGAGCTGGAGTCAATTGGATTGATCAAAGGATATATTGTCATTTGATGCATACTTAATCGTATAATAATATGTGATAGAGGTTTTCTTTCATGTTAGTGTAATAATAAAGAACTATTAAGCACTAATTGGATGAAGCCCATGGAACATAAAGGCCTTGTAAGAGAATTGCAAAGTTATTATAATTATGAGATCATTATGCATCAAAGCCATATTCCTAAAATTGATCCTAGTCATTGTATTGTCAAGACAAGGCATTGACAATGCTCAAAGACTAGTACATATTAAGCCTCCTTACTGGGAAGTAAGCAATTGATCTCATAAATTGAAGCATATGGGATACTTGAGGATAACATGTGAGTGCTAGTTAAAGAACAAGTTCACTGAACGTGACCTACTATGAGAATTCCATTTGGTATTTCACTCAAGTGTCTATGGAATATGTTCTCATGTGATAGTCGTGCAACTAGTGCTCAAACTTGAGAGACCAGGTCATTTGGTATGGGGAATGACTTGAGACACCAGGTCATCTTGTATGGGGAATGACATACTTTGTTTTCACTTTTACGGGTCTGGAGGTGACCAGATGCTTAAATAAGGTGTTTTTTAGTATGTCATGAAGCATGCGAAGGTGAATGAGTGGTCAAGAGAGGATTCATCACCCCAAGTTATATGAGGGGATGTATCTCACTTGTTCTCAATTTTTGATTAACTTGTATAAAGTCTTTGGCCAAAGCATGATGAATTTGAGGAAAGTTAGCTTCCTAAATTCATAAGGTTAGTCATGAACTATGAGAACTAATATGGAATGTCATAAGTAGACACCGAGCCATGCTTTATGACACATCCAAGATATTTGATGAAAGGATCGTATTGCACTAAGAGGCTTATCACTGATAGGCTTTGTCAAATTTTTTGAATTGACTAACATTTTGGTGTTCATGATGTATTACTAGATATAGCTCATGATCTATAAATATAAATTAATTATCAAATTGATATTTGATTAGGATGTATATTTATTGTTAACATGTTAAAAGCCTAATAGGTCACACACATTAAGTGACATGATTAAGATTAAATAAGGATAATCAATTAAGTTGGACTTAATTGGAATATACCAAAATAAAGTGGAAAATTAATTAAGTTCACAAGGACTTAATTGAATTAAAATACAACTGTTATATCTAGGGTTACAACTTAGTTTGGCTATATAAATATATTATGTTAACCAATTAAAACTCTAAGCCTCTAGCCACTTCTCAGTCGTTTCATAAAAACAAGAAAAGAAAAATATTTTTCTTTGTCTGACAAAAATAAGATTCAGGAAGAATTTTTATTTTTTTGTTTTAGAAACAAAACTTGCTAACACAAGTAAAAATCCTACCTTTGAGAAGGTCTTATTTGGTTACTGTGTGGATTACTGTTAAAGGCCAAACACTTGGGTGGCTGAAGATTTGACAAATCCTAAAAGTGAAAAAGCAAACACTTTGACTACAAGATTTTATATTGTCTCATACTTTTTTCAGGGTACTTGCTTTATCACAAGCCTTTTGGATTTAATTGACTCTTGATTACGATATCTACAGCAAGTTATGTAACTCTTAAACTTATGAGTGTTCATAATTAATTTGAAAATTACATGAAAAATACAAATATTGATCTTGTAGGATTCGACTATTTCTTTGATTAAATGCTAGTTTATTTTTCACTGCATTATATTTTTAATTTCTTGATTATTCTCTTATTTAAACATGGGGTCAAATCCCAACACTTTAAACATTTATATGAATTATGTGCCAGGAATAATGTATTATATTGGGTTTTATTGCGAATATTTGATTATTGAAGCCCTTGACTTTGTTTTATATGATAAAGTTGGCATCAAAACGCCTAGGTTAGAGAGTCCAAGGTGAAATTGTGTCTGTTTGCGTAGTGTCAAGGCTAATGTAGAGTCTTGTTCGTGGTTTGTTACTATAGCACAAATTATGAGCAAGAGGCTACACGAACTCCCAAGTTCTAGTAACTTACCCTTTGAACCTATTAGAATTTTGAATTTGAACTTGGTATTGCTTTGACTTAGTATAAGATGCCGCCTAAGATGAGAGTTGCCTCAAGGGCCACAGGAGAGAAAGATGCCTCGAATAAGCCTATGGAACCACCACTAGTGTCCACGTCAAAGAGTCGTGGTAGGAGTAAAGCAACGAGACGTACTTGAAATGCGAAACCAAGTTAAATGTACATCGATGATCAGAATGTGGGAGTGGGGGATGATTACCCTACAAGAGGAGGTGTCACCTTAAAGGATTTGACAACAAGGCTACAAAGTTTGGCTTATGAATTTGCTAAGTTCAACAATAGAAGTGAGGCATTATCTAAAGAATGGGTTGATTCTAGTTCGCAAGATTCAAACTAGGTTTCTCTCTGTGAACACCAAAGAGGGGCTATGGAGGTCACTTTGATAGATTTTATGAAATTAAAGTCTCTATCATTTACTAAATCAGATGCGGAAGAAGATCCATAGAGATTTTTGGAAGACATGAGTGTATTTGTTTAGCTTTAAGATGCTCCACACATCAGTCAGTGGAATTGGTGTGTTCTAGATTGAAAGATGTTGCCTGAATATGGATTATTACACTTAAAAGAAGTAGACCATCTGTCACGACTCGGAACTCCCCATCGAGCCCGTGACAACCGCCGTGAAGTCTCGACAAACATTCTTCACCTCGAATGTCGATCGAAACCTCGCAAGGCTCTCGTATCAGCTTTCGCACTTCCCCGGTGAGCAATAGTTATCAAATAATCAAAATACGAAGGATTACAAATTATTTCCAAATTATAACATAATATTTTTTTTTTTTGCTCACAGGGGCATTTTCGTTATTTTTGTCAAAAACCTCGAAACTTGCTAAAAATGTAGTAGGTAAGTCGAAAATATATATTTAATGATTTAAAAAAAATTAAGTATCTAAAACGTTTATTTGAAGTGAAAATTTGACCATTTGAATATAATAAAAATATTCAATAAAATAAACTATTTTCTTGTAAAATAATTTTCATAAAACTATCGGTACATAATTCTTATAGCGTAAAAGATAATTATATTCATATATATTATAAAGCAAATAACCAAAGCATAAAATTTCTTTTACAGCGACACGTTGGCCCACATCTATCCAAAATGCTTCGGAAGCTGGAAACCTACAGCTTTTACCGATTTGAGTCCAAATGAAGGTCATTGTCAAAGTCAGCTAACTATGGAATTTCCCGAGCCTGAAATGTGAGGATATGAGGGTAGTGAGATTATAAAATCCCAGTGAGTAAACAGATACCATCTAAACTATCTAAAGTCGAGTAAATGGAGACAATTAAAATAAGTCATCATACTGTAATTTCATTACCTTTCAACTCATTTCAACCAAATAAAATCAATCCATAAAAATCGAGTAATCAACTTGGCTTATGAATTTCTTAAAACTTTGGCTCGTGCCAAAACTCATACTCGGTGATACCTTGCGCAGGGCATCCAACCGAGTCCGCCAAGGCTGTTAAAATTT
>NC_030857.1:10740145-10783565 GCF_000208745.1 Theobroma cacao | reverse complement strand
CCACCACACAATTAGTCAATGGTCAAAATGAGGATAAAGGAAGACCATGTGCTGGAAAAATGTCCTGGTGGTGGAAAATTACAATTTTGCCCTTGGGGTGGCAAAATTACCATTTTACCCTTTTACTCCAAATTATACCGAAATTAAAATTTTTCACTTCTAAACCTCAAATCTTACTCCAATAAGTCAAATTATACTCCAATAAGTCAAATGGGGCCAAAAAAAATCTTTTCTAAAATCCCCATTTTGTCCCTAGGTGGCAAATGACCATTTTGTCCCTAGATAGCGAAAATTTCGATTTGACTCCAAATTGATCCTCGAACTCTAAATCACCATATTAAACCATTCTGGGACTTTAAAATTCTTAATTTCATTGTAAATTCTCTATTTGATCTAGTTCGAGGCTTAAATCAACTTTGTTGTACGTTTAGGTACAATACTGACTTTTGTAAATTTTTCGGGACTCTCTTAGCATGCAAACATGCTTTCCATCACATGTATGTCATGACAAATATTTTTATAGAGTCGGGCTTATCATCTTCTCCCCCACTCGGATCAACCATATGATCCTTCTTCTTGACTGATTTCAATATCCGGCTAAATATTAATATTTTAATATTATTTTATTAATAAAATATTATTTTATTCTAAAAATTTTATCTTGTCTCCTTGGTACCCGAAATACCTTATTATGTCTCACTTTCGGAATATTTTATCCTAAACTACTCCTTTAGTCTTTTATCACTTTTAAACATTTTAATTGACCTCAATTTGCATTCGATCAACTTTATTTATCACCATATCAAAGTATGGGGTATTTCACCATCAGGGTCATCTCCAATAACATGGGAGAAATTTGTCCAAGCTTTTCTAGATCATTTCTTACTTGAGAGGGTGAGAGACGCAAAGGTAAAAGAGTTCGAGACTCTTAGATTGACCCCAGATATGACGATGATAGAGTATGATATCCACTTCACCTAACTTTCAAGATATGTTTTTGATTTGGTCCTAACTAAACAGAAGAGGATCAAAAGATTTATTCGAGGACAAATTAAACAACTTTTTAGAGTTTTGGCCACACAGAGGTTTACATCATATGTGGCAATGGTGGATGCGACTAGAATGATTGAAACCAAGAGATTGGAATCTAGAATGGAAGGAGGTAGGGGTTGCAAAGCTCAGACACAAAGCCATTAGGGTCGAAGAGATTCTAGCATGACTAGGAGTCCCACATTTATACGTCATTAGAGTCATGAGGGAACTACTCTTATGCACAAGCCACCAAGAAATGGTGATTCGTTTAGCCCACCATCTAGATGAGAACAGTCTAGCGGAGCATCTAATTTGGGCCCCAAATAGAGGGTGTTTTATGTAATTATTGTGGTAAGGCAAATGGTGGACCATGCCACAAGGCAGCAAGATTGTGTTTTGGATATGGTCAGTCTGAGCATTTGATGAGAGATTGCTCGATGCAGAGGCAAACAGTTGAGGGTGACCACGGTTATGCGAGACATGTGGCAACTACCCTTCCTAGAATGGCACAGACTAGGATTAATGTTAAAGGTGACAAAGGTAAGGGAATAGCCTCATCATCTCATGGTAAATCGACACAACTTGGTAATGAAAGTGAAGGTCAAGCAAGTGTACTTGCTTTGACATCGCAAAATGCTCAAACTTTCAATGTAGTGGTCACAAGCACACTTCCTATATGTGGTACCGAAGCATTAGTTTTGTTTGATCCTGGATCGACTCGTTCCTTTGTGTGCTCACACTTTATGTTGAAATTAGATCGATATTGTAGTAACATAAAGGAACCTTTGATTGTGACTACTCCTTTTGAGGAGATATTTGTGGTAGAGTATGTATATAAATCTTATGTGGTCTACATAAGGGACAAAGACATGTTAGCAGATTTGGTATTGTTGCCAACTTTGGATTTTGATGTGTTTTTGGGCATAGACTGGTTAATGTCCTATTTTGCCAAGGTAGACTGCTACCACAAATTGGTGAAGTATAAGTTTTCAGGGGAAACCTCATATGTGATATACAGGCATGGTAGCTCAGTGACTATGGGAGTTGTCTAATGTAGTTGCCAGACCAATGCTAAGACAGGAAGGCCAAGGGTACCTAGCAATGGCAAGAGATGTTTTGATGGAAGAAGGGAGTGTCGATTTCATATCAGTAGTAGGTGAGTATCCAAATGTATTTCTAAAAGGATTGCCTGGTTTACCTCCCGATAGGGAAATAGAATTTTGTATTGACTTGATTCCAAGTACACAGCCAATTTTGATACTTCCTTATCGACACTAGCTGAATTAAGAGAGCTTAAAGGGCAACTAGAGGACTTATTGAATAAAAGTTTTATTCATCCCAGTCTTTCACCTTAAGGAGCTCTCGTGCTATTCGTGAAGAAGAATGATGGTAGCCTACGGTTATATATCGACTACCAATAATTGAATAAAGTGCTAGTAAAGAATAAATGTCTACTTTCTAGAATCGATGACTTGTTTGATCAGTTATAGGGTGTCATGTTATGCTTGGGGTATCAGCAATTGAGAATAAGAGAAAGTGATGTACCCAAGACAACGTTTCACACACATTAGGGACATTATTAATTTTTAGTAATGTCGTTTGGACTCACCAATGCACCTGCAATATTTATGGATTTGATGAATAGGGTCTTTTCGACGTGTTTGGATAAATTTGTGGTCATGTTCATAGATGACACATTGGTGTATTCTAAGAGCTTGGAGGAACATGCACAACATTTAAGAATTGTGCTATAGACCTTGAGAGAGCATCAATTGTATGCTAAATTTTCAAAATGTGAGTTTTGGTTAAATAAAGTCAATTTCTTCGAACACGTGGTGTCTAAACAATGGGTGCAAGTGGATCCCAACAAGGTAACTATAGAGAATTGGCCGAGGCCAACGTCTGTAATGAAAGTAAGAAGTTTTTTTAGCTTAGCTGGATATTACAGACAGTTTGTGCAAGATTTTTCTAAGATCGCATTCCTTTTGACAAAACTGACTCAAAAAGGAGTTAAGTTTGATTGGTTTAATGTATGTGAGGCCAGATTTTATAGGCTTAAAGTTTGTCTCACTTCTGCACCTGTGCTAAGCCTACCGTGTGGATCTGGAGGCTACACCATGTATTGCGATGCATCACGAGTTGGATTAGGTTGCGTGTTGATGCAACACGGGAAGATCATAGCATATGCCTCATGACAATTAAAGAAGCATGAGCAGAATTAACCTACGCATGATCTAGAGATGGAAACAATTGTTTTTTCCTTAAAAATTTGGAGACATTATTTCTATAGAGAGACTTGCAAAATATATATATACCACAAGAGATTCAAGTATATATTTCAACAGAGGGATTTGAATTTAAGGTAGCATAAGTGGTTAGAGCTATTGAAAGATTATTACTGCACCATGCTTTACCATCCTAGCAAAGTGAATATGGTAGTCGATTCTCTAAGCCGAAAGTTGATGGGGAGTTTGGCACATGTAAATGTGGACCAATGATCTTTAGTACAAAGTTTGTATGATCTGGGCAATATGGGAGTTCACTTAGAGATTGAACACCTTGTTGGGGCATTTTAGAGTTTGACCAATGATATTAGATCAGATTAAGAATGCCCAGGATCAGGATGAATATATGATAAAGATATTTGGAGATATGAGTGAAGATAAAGCTTGAGACTTTGTATACAGCATAGATGGCTTAATGAGATATCAATTATAAGTTTACGTGCCAAATATGGGCAATTTGAGAAATGAGATTTTGGAAGAGGCGCATGTGGTAGCCTATGCGATACACCTTGGAGCCACCAAGATGTATCATGATTTGAAGGCTGTGTATTGGTCGTTAGGATTAAAGAGATATGTGGCCAAGTATGTCTCTAAGTGTTTAACTTGCCAGCAAGTGCAAACTGAGCATCAAAGACCATCAGGACTGCTGCAACCTTTATTGATACTTGAGTGAAAATAGAAACATGTAACAATGGACTTTATAACAAGTTTACCACGAGTTAGAGGTGACTATGATGCCATTTGGGTGATAATTGATTGGCTAACTAAGTCAACTCACTTTTTGTCGGTCAAGACTAAGTATGAAGCAGCTTAATATGCCCAAATCTATGTTAATGAGATTATAAGGCTACATGGGATTTCGGTAACGATCATGTCTGATAGAATACCGCAGTTCACAAGCCAATTTTGGAGGAAATTGCAAAAGGTCTTGGGCACAAGGTTGGATTTTAATATGGCCTTTCACCCATAGATGGATGGCCAATCTGAGTGCACTATTTAGACACTTGAGGATATGTTGAGAGTGATTGTGCTTGGCTTTAGGGTCTCACAGAATCATTATTTGCCTTTAGCCAAATTTGCTTACAACAATAGTTAACAAGCCACAATCGGTATGGCTCCTCATGAGGCTTTGTATAGGCAAAGATGTAGATCGCCTATTGGTTAGTTTGAAGGTGTAGAGCAAACGCTCTTAGGGTCGAAAATGGTCGAAGAAGTAGAGCAAGGCATCCATGTGATACAAGAAAGGATGTTGACTGCTCCAAGTTGCTAGAAATATTATGCCGATAATAGGTGAAAGCCTTTAGAGTTTGGAGTTGGTGACTAAGTGTTTCTAAAAATCTCGCCAACCAAAGGAGTTAAGAGATTTAGGAAGAAAGTGAAATTGAGCCCTAGGTACATCGGACCCTTTGAAGTACTAAGGTGTATGGGCGCAGTTGCTTATCACTTGGCGTTACCGCTTAATTTATCCAACATTCATCCTATCTTTCATGTGTCCATGCTTAGGAAGTATGTTTCGGATCCTTCACATGTGATAAGATATGATGAAGTCCAGCTACAAGATGGACTTAGTTATGAAGAGCAGCCCATAGCTATTCTGGATCGACAAGTGAAACGACTTCGCTCCAAGAATATTTCTATGGTGAAAGTATTGTGGCAAAGCCATGCAGTTAAGGAAGCCGCATGGGAACTTGAACAGGAAATGCGAGTGAAATAACCCCATCTTTTTGAGGTTTGATATATGTGTTTTGAATGTGGTGTATGATTTAAAATTTCGAGATGAATTTTTTATAAGGAAGGGAGAATGTAACATCCCCAATTTTCAATGTAAATTAAGGAAACTGAAGATGATTTATGAAATATGTCAAGTTTTGAGGACTTTGATGATATGCTATGTATGCCAAGTGTTTGAGAGTGCATATATTGACACTTAGGCAAAATTTTGAAGAAATATGTGATAAATCCCATAGTTTGAGGTTTTAATCTAGGTTTAATGTTATGTTTGTGAATTTATGTGTATGGGATTAAGTTAAATGAATGATTTGAGATGTGATATTAATAGCGAATGATTTTAAGGTGTTAAACTTGGATTTTTCGATGCTTAAAACTGTCTACAGGAGAATATGTATTGATACATCCCCTCATGTAATGATATATTCTTAGCAGGAAGAACAATATGAAGTGTTTTGGAGGAATTGTATCGATACATTTAAGAATGTATCGATAAATTTGGAAATTAATGAACATGTATCGATACATTGCCTCAATGTATTGATACATTAAAAGTAAGATGTACCTAGAGAAAAAAGTATCAATACATTTCCCTCATGTATCGATACATGGTTAGGCAGTGAGCATGCTGCCTGAAATGTATTGATATATTGCCTTAATATATCCATACATTGCTTGAAAATATTGATACATTTACTCGAAATTAGGGCCGATGTATCGATACATTGCCTAATGTATTGATACATCACTGAGGAATGTTGGTCTCGTTAGAGTGCTAAAGGGGGGTGAATAGCACTAAAAAATTTTCTGTTCAACCCTTTAAAGCTTGTAAAGCTCTTAATCTACTAAATGAAAGGAAGGACTAGAACTTGTATGAATTACAAGACACCAAGTAATGAAGGGTAAAAAGAAGTGGACAATGCAAGAGTCTCTATAGTGGTTCGATCCCCTTGAACTACATCCACTACCTTGATCTCCCAATTAAGGATTTTTAACCCAACTCACTATATCAGTGGAATTAACAACTTCCACCAAGGTTTTACAAAGTGGGTTTTTAATCCAAGCTTTAATCCTTTACAGTAAGTTTTAGAGTGCTTTCCACACTCTAATTTACCAAGAAAGAGAAGAAAAGGAAGTACAACTATGACACTTTGCAAATCATGAAGGATTACAAGCAAGCTCAAACATTTTTTTTTTAAATTGGAATGAAGGACAAGTATTTTTGGTGAAGAATATTTGGCCTTTTGCTCAAAATGGCTCTTTTCTCCTTCAATCTCATTTCTTTGAGCGTTGAAGCAATAACTTATACTTGGGGAGTCAGATGTTTCTATTAAAGATAGTTTCTATCTGTTGAAGACAACTATGATGACATTCTAGCTGTTATTTTGTCCTTTAGTGCTTAAATTCCAAAAGGCAGACAAAGTTTGGCTAATTGGTTATAGGTAACTCTTACGAATTACAGCTTCCCTGCCTTGTACTATCTTGCTGCTATGTATTTAGTGTTTACTAATTATAGGAGGCTATAACCAATTAAGAGATCTTTGTCTTCAACTTTCTCTACTTCAGCAAATTTCATCTAATTGGTTAACTCTCCTCTCAACTAATTGGAACTTCACTTCCTTTAGCCTTACCGATTAACACAAGCTCTAATCAATTAAAAAAATTTTCAAATTTGCACTTCTTCATTTTGGCTCCATTCAATGGTCATCTTTACTTTAAATTTAAATGTTGGCACTTTAGAGATTCTTCAAGTCTTGTGCTCTAATTGATTAATACCATGCTTTAGCTAATTAGTGGACCTCTATTTTGCTCTGTCTAACACCTTCTTAATCAATTAAGCCTAGTGCTAACCAATTAATATTTTCTTTGTTTTGCTTTAACTCATAGCCCAGCAATTCCTTAACTAATTAAGACTTTTTGATAATCAGTTACAAAAGCCTTGTCTTCACAAGCTCTTTCCATTTTTCTCACTTTAACTGATTACCATATCTATTATATGATCTTGCTTTTAATCATTCATTTCATTAAGGGAATTTACTTTATCCTGCACATTTAATTAATGAGGTTAGACATTAAAGAATGAGGAATGTTTTGTTATCATCAAAAACATATGGAGTGAACATTCTTCCTCTTTTTTGATGATGACAAAAAAACACTCCTAGATTAAGAGTGTGATGTCTATAACAAAGAATTTATGTGCAGATTTGGGGATTGCTTGCCCAAAATATGTGCTCCAATAAAATTATCCAATATGCAAGTATGGAAAATAAAAGCATAACAGCATTCAACCATGAAAACATAAACCACATAAGCATAAACACAATTCCATCATAAAGAAAACATTCAACCATTGTCCACAGCACAACAAAAAACATAATTTCATAAATCACACCAAAATAAAGGCAATTAAAGACTAAGTTTGTCTTTCTTACCAACTTACTCCCTACTTCTATTTTTCCTACTTTTTTACTTTTCTCCATTTTTTTGTCATCATGCAAAAAAGGGGGCTAAAGTTGAAAGTCATCTAATCAGAGTCAAAAGAGGACTCATTCGAGGAGGATTTATCAGTCCCTAGGTGGACATGAAGGGGTTTAAGTTCAAGTTCAAAAGGTGAGGATGGTTTAAAGGAGATAACTTGAGGTGATCCAGATTTGGGAACTAGTTTGGTAGTGGACTTAGCTATTCTAGTAGATTTTCTTCTTCTAAAAACCTTGGTTTTAGTGGCCATTCTTTTTCTCCCCTTTCTTACAGTTTTCTTTTCAATGGGAGTAGTATCAACTGTTTTACCGTTGCCCTGATATGCTTCTCCTGCAGCTTGTTCTATTCCTGGTTGAGCTAATTGAACTTCTTGTTCCATCTCTGTTTATTGTTTTGCCTAGTCAGCTTCCTTGAGAATGTCTTTGATAAAATCAGAAAGTAGGATCCCTTCAGATTCTCCAGGGGAACTTGCACCATTTTTTCAGTGGCTGAATGTTCTTTTTCACCTTGAGGTTCCTTCTCCACTTCTTTTTCTTGTTCAAGTTCCTTTTCACTTTCTCCATCTTCCTTTTCTTTTCCAATTTCTTGGCCTTGTTCTGTTTCAAGGGGTATTGTAGCAGCCTGTTCTTTTTCATTATTTGTTTGCTCTTTTCTAATTTATTCTTCATGTTCAAATATGTGTGGATCAAACTACTCCATAGCAGTTTTTTCACTAGACCTGCTTGCAACAATGGCTGAAGCTTTAGGGGTAGGGGATTTGGCTTTCTTGGCTTGATGTAAAAGGTCATCAAGCTGTTGAATTTTCTCTTTAATCTTTGTTATCTTCACAACCTGTTCAATTAACTTTCCATCAATACTCATAAGGAGATTAAACATCATTTCATCTTGAGGAGGAGGTTGGCTAACCCTGGTGAAGGGTGTGGAAGGACTTCTAGTAAGAGGCAGTGGTGTACGTTTTATGGTTTTGATGCATTCATTCCTCTCTAACTTGTAACCCATTTTTAGCACATTTCCTAAGAAAATTCCTTGATCTTTATTTTTGGTCAAGTCCACTTGGAATCTTATACTCCATATCCCCTTCTTTTTCACCAGAGTTGAAATGATGTTGCCATATGGCAAGTTGGCCTTATCTCCTAGTAGAGTTGCCCTAATTCTCCCAACCACGTACCGTCCAACATTCAACGAAATGTCATTAAACATAGCTTCCATCAACCATAAGTCCTGGGCACTAACATAGCTAGAGTTGCTACTCCTACCATGAATTGTAGTTGGAACAAAATAATGTGGGATCTTGAGTTAAGCATTTTTAATCACGTTGGCATAGCTTCTAAAGGGAAACTTTTCTTTTCCTCCAATTACAATCTCCCAAACATGACTAGGATCATATTTTTTTAGGCATTTTGAATTCCCCCACTTCAAACTCTCTTTTTAGAAACTTTCTTAAGTCTTGAGCACTTATATGAAATTCTCTGCCACTTAGGAAGACATTCAAACTATCTTTTGTAAATTCTTCTTGATTCACTAGTTCAGTTTTGTCCATAACAATGCTGGAATAAAATTCTTTTACCAATGTGGGGCTAAACATCCTATCCCCTAGGATACTTAAACTCCTTAGTTTTAGGGTTTCAAAGAATCCTTCTAAATCCTCTTTTACTGTCGGTACTTCATCAAAACTAGGCCAATCAAAGAACTTCCCACAAGAAATTGTAGCATTCTCAATTTTATTAAACCTATCAACATGCAATTGATTTCAATATCGAAAGGTGGAACTAGTACATTTTCTTGTGAGGATTCTTGCATCAGCTATTCCTTTCCCTTTCTCTCACATCTTCGTTTCACTTTCCTTCTTATCGACTGAGGATTCTTTGGTTTTTCCTTTCTTCTTCAGGGGAAGAGATGAAGGATCATCACTTTCTCTCTTTATTTCCCCTTTCTCAACAACCTTATGAGTGAGAGATGTTTTTGCCATTAGATTTCTTCAATTAGGGTTTGTCGGGTTTCAAAAGAACAAAGGGAAAAGAAAATCTAAAGATTCTTAGGTATTGATTTTCTAAGAAACAATCCTTTAAGTAGGTGAAGAGTCTTTTAAGAGGAGTTAATAACCGGTTATCCCAAGTTTTGAAGTGGGTGTTTTCTCGTACCACCAGCCCAGCATTTTTTTTATTCAAAAATCTCGTGCGACAATTCTCCCATTGACTAAAGGGCTCTAATCAGTTAGAGTGAGCTTTAACTTATTAGAGTATCTTTGTTTGTAGCACTATGCTTGCTTTAATCAATTAAAGGGATGTCTTAATTGATTATGAACTTATTGACTTAACTTAACTATCTTATAAGAGGGAAGTTTTAATTGATTAGAGGGGTCCTAACTAATTAATATGAATCTTATTTCCTATCTAACATTTCTTTAACTAATCATAGCGCATTCTAATCAATTACAACAAGGAAAGAACACACTCATCTGGCAATATATCATCAAAAATATGATTAATTTAGTATAATTCAGACTTCATCAACATTAATCATTCCTAAATCTCTCTTAATTCTACAAAATTGTTTTTCCTTCAACGGTTTTGTGAAAATATCAACCAATTCATGCAAGGTGTCTACAAAATCTATTTCAATATCTCCCTTAAACACATGATCTCTAATGAAATGATGTCTTATTTCTATGTGCTTTGTTCTAGAGTGTTGACCAGGATTTTCGGAGATATTTATGGTACTTATATCATCATAATAAATAGGAACTTTGTGCATGGTCATTCCAAAATCATTTAGTTGTTGCCTAATCCATAGTATTTGTGCACAACAACTAATTAGTGATATATACTCAGCTTCAGCAATTGATAAAGCAATAGAATTTTGTTTTTTGTAAGACTAAAGCACAAGCATGTTTTCAAGGAATTGAGAAGTACCACTAGTGCTTTTTTGATCAGTTTTGCTACTAGCAAAATCAGCAACAAAATAGCCAAAAAGATTCAAAGATGACCGTTTTGGATACCATAGGCCTAAACTTTGAGTATCCAAGAGATATCTAAAAATTCTTTTCACTGCAGTCAAATGTGATTCCTTGGGACGTGATTGGAATCTTGCACATAGGCATACATTAAATAAGATATCAAGTCTACTTGTAGTTAGATAAAGGAGTGAACCAATCATACCTCTATAGAGCTTTTGATCCATTCTTTTTGCTTTATCATCTTTGTCAAGCTTTGTGGAGGGGCTCATAGGAGTTTCAATTGATTTCATATTCATCATACCAAATCTTTTCAACATTTCTTTGGTATACTTTTCTTGGTTGAGGAATATTCTGTCCTCACATTGCTGGATTTGTAGACTAAGGAAGAACTTTAGCTCTCTTATCATTCTCATTTCAAATTCTCCCTACATTTCCTTAGCAAAAATCTCACACAACCTTTCATTAGTAACACCAAGTACTATATCATCAACATAAATTTGAACTACAATCAAATCAGTTTCATTTTTTTTATTAAACAAAGTATTATTCAAACTCCCTTAGAATATGCCTTTTTGATTAAAAACTTAGAAAGTCTTTCATACCAAGCTCTAAGAGCTTGTTTTAATCCATATAGAGCTTTATGCAATTTATATACATGATCAATTTTATCATACACTTCAAAACTAGGGGGCTATTCAACATATACCTCTTCTTGTATAAAATCATTAAGAAATACACTTTTAACATCCATTTGAAACAATTTAAAGTTCATAAAGCACGCATAGGCAAGTAAAAGTCTAATGGCTTCTAATCTAGCTACTAGGGGAAAGGTTTCATCATAATCAATACCTTTTTCTTGATTGTAGCCTTGAGCAACTAACTTTGCCTTATTTCTTACCACATTTCCTAACTCATCCATCTTATTCTTAAATACCTATTTTGTACCAACAATTGGATGGTTGGTTGGCCTTGGAACTAAGGTTTAAACCTTGTTTCTCTCAAATTGGCCCAACTCTTATTGCATAGCTATTATCCAACTTTCTTCCTTTTTAGCTTTCTCAAAGTTCTTACATTTCACTTGTGATATGAATGCAAGATACTCACAAGCTTCTCTTAATCCCCTTCAAGTTTTGACACCTTCCAAGGGATCACTAATGATTAGTTTTTGAGGATGATTCCTTATAAACCTCCAGCTTCTAGGAAGATCATTGTGCTATTCTTCAGCTCTTTGCAAGTCTTCTAATGGTGGTTCATCATCATCTTTCTCCTTCGAGCTTTCTCCATCATTCTCTTTGCTATCCAACTCGTCATCTCCATTTTCTTCGCAATGTCATCTGGATCATCATCATCAAGCACTACCTTTCTTTGTGCAGCATTAGTCTCATCAAAAACAATATGAATAGAATCTTCTATAACTAGAGTTCTTTTGTTAAACACTATATGTTTTAGAGTTCAATGCATAACCTAAAAAGATTGCCTCATCACTCCTAGCATCAAACTTTCCCAATGTGTGTTTTCCATTATATAAAACAAAGCATTTGCATCAAAAACTCCTTAGGTGAGAAATATTTGATTTTCTTCCTTTGTAAAGCTCATAAGGGGCTTTAGAAATCATGGCTCTAATGGAAACTATGTTCAAAACGTAAGCTATTGTATTAACAGCTTCAGCCCAAAAATACTTTGGCAAGTTTTTTTCACAAAACATTGTTCTTGCCATTTCTTTTAAAGTTCTATTCTTTCTTTCAACAACTCTGTTTTGTTGTGGAGTTCTAGGAGCAACAAAATTGTAATCAAAACCATTTTTATTAAAAAAAATTCAATATTGTCACTTTCAAATTCACCACCATGATCACTCTTAAAAACTAACAATGGTGAGGCCTTTTTCATTTTGAACTCTTTTACAATGCTTAACAAAAATTGGCAATGTATCATCTTTATGAGAAAGAAAATATACCCATGTATATCTAGCATAATCATCTACAATAACAAAGCCAGATGACTTACCTTCTAGACTAGCAACAATGATTGGTCCAAACAAGTCAGCATGTAATAATTCAAGTGGCCTAAAAGTTGATGTGACTTTTTTAGGTTTAAATGAATTTCTAACTTGTTTTCCAAATTGACATGCATCACCAATTGTCATTTTCAAATGATATCTTTGGAAGTCTAATGACTAAGTCTTTGCTCAAAAGCTTTGAAATAGTGTGCATACTAGCAGGTCCTAGTCTTCTATGCCACAACCAACTATCACATACATCATTGGTAATGAAGCAAGATTCACTAGACTTAATTTCATCAAGGAAGATAACATACATATTCTTGATGCTTTTACCAATGAATGCTACTTTGTTAGTGTTAACATCAATCACTTAACATCCATGAGAATCAAAGCATACTCTAAAGCCTCTATCACAAAGTTGACTAATGCTTAGCAGATTATGTTTTAGACCTTTAACAAATAAAATATGCTTGGTTTGAGTTTGATAAGTGTTACCAATGGTTCCAATTCCTTGGATAATACCCTTAGAGTCATCACCGAAGGAAACACTATCACTTTCTTTCTATCAAGCTTGACAAATAAGTTTTCATTACCGATCATGTGTCTTAAGCAGCCACTGTCAAAGTACCAAGGCTGCATTTCCTTTGATTGAGCTTCAAAACATTGATCCTTTTGTCTTTGCTTAACCTATAAATTAGATTTTCAATTTTTCTTTAAAGGTACCCATACTATAATGGGTCCTTAAAGGTTAGCAATCACATGGGATCCTTTAAGAACCCAAACCAATTTGGTTTTAGGAAAGTTTTGATTAAAATGATAACATTCATAAGACATATGACCTTTTTTACCACACACATAACAATGACATGAGACTGCATTAATTTTTCTTTTAAGGCTTGTTTTTCTTTTAAGCTCTTCTTCATCTTTTGATTTCAGTTTTGATCTTTTTTCTCTATCAACTTTAAGTGAAACATTTTCATCACCAACTCTTTACAGTACTAAACTTTTGCTTTCCAATTCAAGCTTCAAGAATTCAAAATCAGTTTTGGACTGTTCAAGTTCAATTTGAAGCATATTCTTTTGATCCAAAACAGAGCCCATACTCATGCTTAATTTTTATAAATTCTTCATTTAATGCTATGGCTTTTTTTTCTCATAGTTTTATTTTTCAAAGCAAGTTTTTCAAATTTTGCATATAGGAAATCATATTCAACTTGCAGATCATTATAGGAAATATCACATGAATTAGATGTTACCTCAATTTCTTATTCTCTTGTCATCGAGCAGAAATTTGCTCTTTCTTTCAATTTTTTTTTTCTTCTTTCGAGCTTGAGGAGTCACTATCGGACCATGTTGCTGCCACCATTGCTTTCTTTGGTTTCTTGATCCTTTTTGAAGATCCTTTTTCTCAGCATTGGACAATCTGATTTGAAATGTCCTGGTTTCTTACATTCAAAGCAAATCATCTCATCTTTTTTCTTAAGATCACCCTTGTGCTTATTTTTTCAAGAGGAACTTCGGTCCCTCTTGTAATTTTTTCTTCTAAATCTTCTACCCTTATGGCCCATCAGCTTTCAGAACTTTCTAGCCATCATTGCTAATTCTTCATCATCATCACTTGACAATTCTTCAAGTTCTTCCTCAAGTGTACTAATCTTGAGTGCAATATTTTTCTTCTTTTCAATTTGGCTTCTTTCTTTTCTTCCTCCTCTTATTCCTTCATTTCAAGTTCATGTGTGAAAAGTGAGCCACAAATTTCATCAAGTGTGACTACATTGAGATCCTTGGCCTTTAAGATGGCAGTGGCCTTGGGTTTCCAGTTTTTTAGGAGGCATCAAAACAGCCTTTTTACTAACTCATGTTTAGGGATGATTTTTCCAAGTTAATTGAGCTTATTTGTAATGTTGGTAAACCTATCAAACATGGCAAAGATGTCTTCACTCGATTTCATTTTAAACATTTCATAATTATGGGTGAATAAAGCAATTTTGGACTCCTTAACTTGAGAAGTCCCTTCATGAATGACTCTAAGCTTTTTCTAAATTTCCTTAACTGTGGTACAACTAGAAATTTTATTGAACTTAATGGGAGTCAATGCACAATGGAGGGTGTTAATGGCCTTAAAGTTAATTTGAACCTTTTTTTATTTTACCCTCAGTCCACTCAACTCTTGGCTTGGGCATTCTCTCACTTGTCACAAAACTAGGTGAGGTAGGAATATAAGGTCCTCCCATAAGTACATCTCACATTTCATAATCAAGGGCTCTAATATATATAGACATCATAGTGCTCTAATAAGCATAATATGATCCATCAAATAGAGGAGGCCTATTTGTAGATTGACTCTCTACAACAATAGACTTTTGCAAAGCCATGTGAATCTCCCCTAAATATGTTAAGCCTTAAAATTGAAGGTATGGCTTTGATACCACTTGTTGGTCCCGTTAAAGTGCTAAAGGGGGGTGAATAGCACTAAAAAATTTTTTGTTTAGTCCTTTAGAGCTTGTAGAGCTCTTAATCAACTAAATGAAAGGAAAGACTAGAACTTGTAAGAATTACAAGACACCAAGTAACGATGGGTAAAGAAAACTAAACAATACAAGAGTATTTATAGTGGTTTGATCCCTTTAACCTACATCCACTACCTTGATCTCCCAATCAAGGATTTTCAACCCAACTTCACTATACTAGTGGAATTAACAGCTTCCACCAAGCTTTTACAAGGTAAGTTTCTAACCCAAGCTCTAATCCCTTACAACAAACTTAGAGTGTTTCTCACACTCTTATTTCTTAAGAAAGAAAAGAAAAAGAAGTACAACTATGACACTTTACAAATTCAGAAGGATTACAAGCAAGCTCAAACACTTTTCTAGAATTAGAATAAAGGACAAGTGTTTTTGGTGACGGATATTTGGCTTTTTGCTCAAAATGGCTCTTCTCTCTTTCAATCTCACTTCTTGACAGTTTCTAGCCATTGAAGACAACTCTGATGCCATTCTAGCCATTATTTTGTCCTCTAGTGCTTAAATTTAAAAAGGCAGATTGAGTTCGATTAACTAGTTATAGGTAACTTTAACCGATTATAGCTTCCCTACCTTATACTTTCTTGCTATTGTGTACTCAGCATTAACCAATTAAATGATGCTTAAACTGATTAAGAGATCTCTATCTTTAATCTTCTCTACTTCAGCAGAATTCCTTTAATTGGTTAACTCTCCTTCTAACTAATTGAAGCTTCACTTCCTTTAGCCTTAACCAATTAACACAAGCTCTAATCAATTAAAAATTCTACAAATTTGCACTTCTTCATTTTAGCTCCATTCAACAGTCATCTTCATTTTAAATTTAAATTTTGGCACTTTGGAGATTCTTCGAGTCTTGTGCTTTAATTGACTAATATCATACTTTAACTGATTAGCAGACTTCTGTTTTGCTCTGTCCAGCACCTTCTTAATCAGTTAAGCCTAGTGCTAACCATTCAACATTTTTTAGTTTTGCTTTAACTTATAGCCCAATCATTTCTTAACTAATTAAGAACTTTTGATAATCAGTTACAAAAGCCCTTTCCTTACAAGCTCTTTCCATTTTTCTCAGTTTAACTAATTACCCTATCTATTATATGATCTTGCTTTTAATCATTCATTTCATTAAGGGAATTTACTTTATCCTGCACACTTAAGTAATGAGGTTAGACATTAAAGAATGAAGAATGTTTTATTATCATCAAAAACATCTAGAGTCAACAAAGAAAGGCAAAAATAAAAAAGGGTTTTGGGTCATTTTCTCCCCATTTCACGCTCAACTTTTTCTCTCCCTTTCTCTCTCTAGGAACCTCAAAACCTTAACGCCCTAAACAGATTCTTGAAGCTATTTAGAGCTAATCTAAGCTTAGGAAAATGTTATTAATGTCAAGCCCGACTCTACAATATGTTTATTATGCCATTCTTATATAAGAATGCATGTTTGCTTACTTGGGTACCTTGAAAATCGTTAAAGGATGGTATTGTATCAAATGGTACAATTAAGTTGATTTAAGCCTCGAACTAGTCCAAATAGAGATTTTAAGATAAAATTAAGAATTTTAAAACCCCAGAATGACTTAAAATGGTGATTCGGAGTTCGAAGACCGATTTGGAGTCAAATTGGAATTTTCATGATCTAGGGGCAAAATGGTCATTTTGCCACCCAAGGTTAAAAATTGGAATGTTGGAAGAAGTTTTTGATCAAGATTGACTATTTAGAACATAATTTGAGTTTGAGAAGTGAAAAATTTTAATTCCGGTATTTTTTCGAGCATAGGGGTAAAATAGTCATTTTGCCGCCCAGGGGCAAAATTGTAATTTTACACCACCCAACACTTGTCCAGCACATGGATTTTACCCAATATTATCATGGATAATTGAGAAAATTTAAGTGGTGGAGAGAGATTGCTTAATGGCTAAGTATGACACATGGACTAATGGAATGGTGACATGTGTCAAATTTGTATCATTTTATTTTTTTTGGCTTAAAAATCACCATAAAATCAGCCCATTTCTCAATCATATGGCCGGCCAAAGAAGAACATAGGAAGAAAAGAAAGAACAAGAACCTTAGGGTGAAAATTCAAGAGAAAAATTGGTGGATTCCAAGTAATCAAGCAATCAAAGGTAAAATTTCTTAATTTTGACTTGTGATCTACCTTTCCCGTGCATTATTTTGCATTTTTCATGGTTGACTCAGAAGATTTCATGAAGGATTCATGGCTAGCCGAATGGGTATGGAGAGAGAATGATGTTGGATTGATTTGATTTCAAGATATGTTAGTGTTTTTAGTTAGTTTACCATATCTAGAAGCAAAACAACAAGAAAAGAATTTATTTTCCCCATCACCCATCAATGGCCGAACCTACCTTGTATTGAGTGAGGATGAATTTGATTTTTATTTTAAAAGAATTGGTTAGAAAATGATGAATTATGGTGTGGAAAAGTAGTAGGAAAAATCACGGTGTTAATGCACCATTATTGATCGAAAATTCTAAGAAGAAAAGTGAAAATGGTTTTGCCAAATTTTAGGTTATTTGACTTGTGTTTGGTGAATTAAGGTATTGGAAAAGAAATGGAGCAATTGGGAGCTAAATTGGACACGTTGGCCAATTAATCGGGTGATAAGATGAATTAGGCCAATACCGAGTTTAGATGGTTACCAGTGCATTTTGCATTTCATATCATGCATTAGTAGTCTAAATTAGTTTAATTTTGATTTAGTACCAATGTAGTAAGTTTCTTGATTTTGTACTATATTAAGGTGGTGAGTCCTCCGATAAAGGCAAGAAAATTGCATCCGAAGACCAGTAGTCAGAGTACTTCAAAAATTCACACTCTAGACATTGTGAGTAACCTTACTATCGTCTTAATTATCTAGAGTGATTTTTATCCGATTTTGTGATTTTATGAAAAATGAGTTTAAATGGTAAATTTTTACATTTTATAAACAAAATGTGTTTAAATAAAATTATTTCATAAATGGTCTTGAAATTGAATGAAGACTTTGAAAATAGAGTAATTGGAGACCATTTGATGTATTGTGAATTTATGGTTCTAATTGATTGGCTTATGACAATATTGGCATGAATGGCTGAATTGGTATTTGTGTTGAAATGTATAAACTGTTGTTTGCCTTGATAGGCTGGATAATGATAAAATTACCATGTCATGCTGTTGAATTTTTATTATATGGTGGGTTTAGCTTGCTGCAGTGAGCTGGTTCTGTAGATCAGCCTATTAGAGGGGCACGGAACCTGGTCATATTCTTACCTCGGTTGGAGAGGCGAGTAGGGTAACTCATGAGGTATAACTTTTAGAGTTCACTTCACGTCAAACCACCACGTGATGGGGAACTCAGCCAACGCCAATGAATGGCTATGTTTTCAAAATAAAAACATGATTTATGCGTACATAACTTTTTTTACAGCCTTGACGGACTCGGTTGGGATAGCCCTCGATCAAGGCATCCCTGATAACTAGGTATAAAAATGATTTTTGGCACGAGCCAAAGTTTTAAGAAATTCATAAGCCATGTTGATTACTCAATTTATATGAATTGATTTTATTTGGTTGAAACAAGTTGAAAGGTGATGAATTTCAGTATGTTAAACTGTTTTATCTGTCTCCATTTACTCGGCTTTAGATATTTTAGATGGCATTTGTTTACTCACTGCGATTATATAATCTCACCACCCTCCTTTCCACCCATTTCAGGCTCAAGATAGTTTATAAATAGCTAATTTCATTAAGGACCACCATTGGATTTACATTCTCCAAACTGTAGGTTTATTGCTTTTAATACTTTTGGTCGTTCGTGGGTCCACTTGTTATTGTAAATTAAATTAAATACTCTGGCTTACTATATTACGATATATATGAATTTATTTTTCTTTTACATTGTAAAACATTATTTATGTAGTGTTCTAAAAATATTGTTTTATGAAAAAATTAAATATTTTATTCAATATTTTTATTTTATTCTAATAATTATAATTTCATTTTAAATGAAGGTTTTAGATGTTTAAACTTATTTTTTACTATGAATTATGTGTTTTATACTCGCATACTACATTTTTAGCTAGTTTCGAAAGTTTTGAGAAAAATGACCAAAATACCTCTGTGTAGTTGAAATTTCTCTTTGACTATTTTTGAACTGAAATTGGTTCATATCACTTTAAAACATGATTTTAGTAACTAATACTCACAGGGGAAGCGAGAAAACTGATGTTAAGCCTTGCGAGGTTTCGATTGGCATTTTGGGTAATGAATGTCTATCGGGACATCGTGACAATTGTCACAAGCTCGAGGGGTGTTTCGGGTCGTGACAATTAAGGTAAGATTAAACAATTTTACAGATTATTTTTTAATTTAATTGGTTAGATTCTGACAAATCTAATTTTTTCAACTTTGGTGAATCTCCCACGATTTATTTGGAATTTGGAGCTAAGATTCGTGCAATCCAACTTACAAGGTATGGGTTTAGCTCATTATTGAAGGATTTAAGCATAAATAATTAGATTGCTACAATTTGATTAATTATGGAAAAGTTGACATTTTTCGAAAGCCATGAATAATTAATATGTTTATGTTCTGATGTGTTTGAAAGGGGAAATGGAGTTAAACTAACTCGTTGGCAAGCTAGAGGGAGATTGGCGGCTAAGCACCAAAGCTTGGCTGGAAGTATATTCAATTTGTCATTGTAAGTGGGTTTGAATTAAAATGCATGTGATGCATGACGCCTTAATGAAGGCACTGCCATAGTATTAACATGTGTGTATGTATATATATGTATATATATGATTGCCTAGATGTAAGTGTCTAGCCAAAAGAACCAAACTGTGGAATGGGTGTTTGTGTGCCACATGATGTGATATGAGCCACATGGGTGGCCTATGTTGTGTGTACTTAAACTAGGATGTCTTGGGGCTACAATGAACCTTAAGAGCAAATTTCCCTAGGCGAAAGATATGTTAAGAGAATTTGATCCAATGATACCTTGGAGATTTAAAGGCACGTAGAACCTAACCGAACTTAAAGACGATTAAAGCTCGATAAAGGTGAATTGAGGTTCGATAAGGAAAATGTAAATGATAAAAGCATGATGGCCTTATTTGTGGATTTGTGTTTCCATCCTATGGATGAATTTTGGACGTTGATTTGATTTGTAGATGAGTGGATTTCGATCCCCCTGTGACTGTGTGTGCTTGCAGGGATGGTGGTAAGCAAGGACGGTGGCACTAATCACACTTGTGACTCATGCCTATGGTGCTTTGATGCCATCCCTAGAGATTCTAGGTGATGCTAATCGTTGAGAGATTACTCCTGTCAATGACTTTGATTCTTTGGCTGTTGCTTCAGCACTGTGCATGATTTGTTCTCTTCCTATTGCTTTGGCAAGCACGTGATCTATTCTCCACTAGTGGTTTTGCCTTGAGCATGATTTGATTCTCCGTCGGTTGGCCATCAAGTGTGATTCGATTGTGTCCAAGGGAGGAACACTCATTGATTTGATTTGTATATGACATGAGATAGCCATGGAAAGGCTTAGATAAATATTAAATGAACCTAATGTGATGCTTCGGCAACTAGAGTGTGCCATGGAGAATGATTTGAATAACTTTGACTGGCTTCGAGAGTAAGCCTAACGATGTGTGATAATCTTTGGAGACATTGAGGATGATGATATGCCTTCACATTGGAGACTTCAGAGATAATGATATGCCTTGTATTTGAAGATGTTTGCTAGAACATCTAGATGCATAGACAGTGTATATATTTTATATATGTATTTAATATATATGATTTTGTCTATCTGCTCCACTCACTGAGTATTGTAGTACTCACCCAATTGTAGGTCATGTGCAGATAAATAGAATACAGAGCTATGTGGTAAAGGTCATTCAGTGGCAGACCGATTTTGGCATCCGGTAGGTTCCCATTTGCTATGTCACTCCACTGCGTCAGTCATGAGCTTTCGCTCCACACTTAGTTTGTTGTGTATGTAAGCACGTTGTGCCATATGAATTTATGTGTAAAGGTTGTTATATACGAACTAACGTATGGCCCTATAAACATTTATATGAATTATGTGCCAAGGATAATGTATTATATTTGGTTTTATTATGAATATTTGATTATTGAATCCTTTGGCTTTGTGTTATATGATTTTGGATTCTGACACTTGCGCAAGTCTAGAGGGCTTGCTTTCTAGGCTCTTGCACAAGTCATAGACTCCCAAGTTGGGTCGTGACAGTTCGAGTTTAGGTACCTTAAAATTAACAAGTACCCTGCCCGTTGACGTCTCTAGTTGTGATAGTTGCAAGATCGACTTTTTCTTTCTTTTTATTATGCTTAGGACTTATATTCTTTATTGCTATGCACGAGTTATTGGACTCTCTCTTTTAAGATCTTTATTATGACTGTTGTTGTGTCTGTCAAGAAACCTAGGCTCATATAATTTTGTGTTAACACTAGGAACTTTGGTGGAATTCTGCTCTTGGTAAATTCGCATGATCTAGAAAAGGGCTCTGTTTTGAGGGGTTAGATTTGTTGTATATTCACTTGCTTCCAGGGTTTATGTTGTCACATAAGCATCTTGCCTTCTCAGATAACCTTTTTGGTAATTTGCACATTTTTACCTTTTATTAATCCAATTTTCTTACCTTTCAAAAAAAATAAAATTTATACTATCATGGAACACAATTCAGAGAGGTCCTCTAATATATGGTAATGGTCCTACTAGTCAATATTTGGACGAGGATCTATCAATTAAAATCTATAACTTATAATGATTTTTGGGAGGGAGAAGAGAGGGAAGAAAGTAAAAGAGGCTATATGAGGGAGGAAGGACCACCTAGGGAAAAGAAAGGGCAGAAGAAATGAAAAGGGAGAATGACTAGTCAGAAAGGATAAATAGAAACAAAGTACAAGGAGACAGAGAGAGATGAAAATGGAAAAAGAATATAGGACTTTCAATGGATAGAGGGTCGATATGCCCCTCACCCCACCTCCCCCCCTCCCTACAAGTCAACATTAGGTAGGGTCGAACCACTCCCTTTGCCTTACACATCGACCAAATCTTGCCCACTTTCCTAATTAAGGGAGGAAAGAAAACAAAATGTGTTGGACATTTCTTTTTTATTTTCCCACATTTTTGTATTGTTTTTTTAATTTTATTATAAAAATAATGGTATAATGTTTGAAAAAAACCCTAAACTATTTAAAAAATTCTAACAAGTTTTTATTTTTTTATAACATTCAATCAAGCTTTGTACTTTTATTTTAGATCAAATAAGCCCTTATAACTAATAACTAATGATTGACTAATTCTCATTATTCATATGCTCACGCTGTGTTGATGTGGAGATTGAAAAATGCCACATGATTATGTCATCATACTATATCAACATGTCATATCATCTTTTATTATAATATGTCAACAAGCCACGTCAGCACCACATAACAAAATAATGAGTGATATTTTGATTAAGTTAACCATTAGTCATAAGGGCTTATTTGATTTAAAATAAAAATACAAGTACTTATTTAATTTAAAATAAAAATATAAAAACTTGATTGAACGCAATAAAAGAATAAAGATTTATTTGAATTTTCTTTAATAGTTTAGAGATTTTTTTAAGTATTATTTAAAAAAGTTAGAAAGTAGGGTAAAATATCTTAACCTCCTTAAGTTTTGACCATAATTTCACACATATTCATTAGTATTTAAAATTAACAGTCTACCCCCAACATGTAAATGATGTTGATGGATACACATGAAATGTTTAAAATATTTTTCTTTTATTTCCACTCTTTTTCACTCTTTTTTTTTTTTTTGAATTAGAAAAATTTTAAAAAATGAAAAATTATAATTTATATAATGTGTTAATTATCCATAAAATATTTTTTAAACGAACTATTTATTTCAAATAGTAATAAACTCATATGAAATTATGATTAAAACTTAAAAATTAAAATATTTTACCTTAATAATATAGTTTTAGTCACTTAAATTGATCTTACGAAGGGAAATGAAAGATAGGAAGTACAATTTTTTCAAATTTTGGTAATAAAACATGTTTTGGGTCTTTTGTGAAAATTAAAATAAACAAATTTGGACCTTTTTCTTCAATTTTTTTCCTTCATTCTTTATTTTTTAACCTTTTCTCCTTATTCTTTTTCAAAAAAAAAAAAAAGGTTATCATTTCGAATTTTAGAAAAATATATGAAGTAAACATACATACTTGATATATCGATTTATATTTTTAAAATTAACAAAATTTTAGGTCTTTCTTGAAAGCAAATAAACATATAATAATTTATATTCCTAAAAGTTAGAGAAACCCCAACGACATCACGTGACTTTATCACACTTAATTAAGTTGATGATCCAAAATTTTCAACCACGCATCAAAATTATGTGCCCATCGATACAAAATATGGCAAAAGAATATATGGTGACAACCTAACTACCTATCAAGGCAATTGAAGCTCTTAGAACAAATAAATACAGATTTCATACGAAATTATGCGTATCAACGAGTAAAACACAACTACACATGAACATGGGGAATTTTTTTTTTTCAAAGAATACTGATGGCTCCCGACTAATTTATCTGCGCCAACGCTGGGTGAAACTTGGGGATCCCATAGCTTGTGTGCCTCTGTAATTTCTGCTGGGAGAGTCCATTGAACCTCTAAAAGAAGCGTATGCAGCTTTAGCAGATTCGGGAGCAGATTCCAATGGAAGTGACTCCACAAAGCAAGCTGTATTGATGCGGGTCCTCTCAAGCTCTGCTTGAAGCAATTCTGAGCTATACTGCTGTGCAAGAGCCTGGGAAAAACCATAAACAAGTTAAGATCATGTCCACAGAATGGAAAGCAAACCACACAAGATTGATTTACTGAAAAAGCTATGATCATTGCTTCTCCCACAAAACTAAACTGGGAACCACATATCAAAATCAGATAGATTCAACTTCAGAGCATAGACACTATAGTAACTCATCCCAACACTGTCTGAACCTACATGGAATTCTCACATGACAATAACATCACCAATTAGTATCAGTAATTCTCAAAAATGCAATTCTCACTCCTACTTCATCTTAATGAGACAATTATTTCATAAAAACAAATGAATATCAACAGCCAACTTGTTCAAAATTTCTCCATAAAGAATCATTATCTTAAAAGAACAAGGAAGATATCCTAGAAGAAGGAAGATATCTGACACACAAAAAAAGATATCCTAGAAGACAAGAATCTTACAATCAGGTCATCTGGAGATACAGACACCCCTTGCTGCCTCTCATCTGCAAGAGCATCTTCACTTCCACGAGTTGGTCGCCGATGGTGCCCCGGATTTTCAACAATTTCAGAGATGCTTTCAGTGGCTTTCTCTAACAGCACCCCTTGCAAAGACTTCATAGACTCCCTAGCATCAGCTGTGAAACACGGATTTAAAATGGTCTCGAAATATTCAAGCTGTAGAAGACACATCTTACAGAAATCAACCATCTAAGCCACTGAATTAATCAAGTAATCACCAATACAGGTACAGTAAAGAAAAAGAAATCCATAAGCAGCCAATTGATCTTAAGCAGAAAAAGGATACATCAACTCCCTCAACCATTTCATTCTCAAAATGTGAGAGGAAAACTGGAAAAGCAAGAGGGGAGAGACAGGGTTGATATACGTGTATATGCCTAATAGGAGTACATACTAATAAATGAAAAATAAAAAAAAAAGGAACAAACCATAACAATGTGTTCCAATTTCTAACACATGATGTTAAAATCACAAAGCAAAGCATCAGTTATTCTTAAAAACTTCAGTTGCCCACCATGCTAGTGGTCAAGAGGAAGTATCCAACCATTGATGCACACAAAAAGGAAGCAGTAATTAATGGTCAGATTCAAGTCCATTACAATAACTGAAGTAAAATGCAATTATAATACCTCAAGCATGAGCTGGCAGAAACCATTTGCATCAAGTGAACTGAGATCTTTAGTCTCATTCTCATTGAAAAGGCTGATAAAAGTATCAATCAGACCTTCCACAAGAATCCCAAGTGTCTTGTCCAAGAGGGGCTTAGCACCAGCAAAGACCTGGGTGAGGAATTAGTCACTTTAATAGACAAATTGAGTTTATTACCAAAAATAATTACTTAAACAGATCAAGACAGATGATGCTTCAAATCCTGAAGACTTCTCTGACAGATTGTCAAGAAGATAAATGATAAAAATAATCACTTATGCAGGTTAAATCCACAAACAACAGTGACATTCAAAAAAAAAACTTAGAATGTAATAATCTAAGATTATATGGCCACAGATGGCAGTAAGTACCTCAGCATGTACAGCTACCAGAGTATGTAATAACTCAACAGCTGCATCTCTCACACCCTGAAGATAGGAGCAATTCATGTTACCCCTTGAGTAAAAATCAATGCTTGCTAAGCTGGCCAGAGGGAAAAATTTTGCTAAGCAATTATGAAATCACAAAATCCTTACTTTTACTGCAGGTGCTGATCCCCACTGAACACCAGAATCCAACAAATAGTTCATGGCAGCTGACCTAATCAAATTTGCCTGATGAGAAAACAAATAATTAAAAAATTAAAAACTAAAGAAATAATGGCCCATAAACAAAGTCACAATGGAAAAGTATTTCAGGGAACATGGTTCATATTCGGTATTTAATTAGCTTGAATGAACATGTATAGAAGCCAGCCTCCTGACTTCCCTTCTGAAATATAAGGATAAAACAAATTCAAGTATTCAGACAACTACGAACTCCTTATTTCCACGAAAAGTATAACAGCAGTAAAAGCATAGAGATATTACAGAAGGTAGACATCCTTTGCAACAACAAAAGAACTGGGAAAGACGTTAACCGACAAGTACCAGCAACAAGGCTCTTTTTCCCCCATTTTCCTTATCCTTTTATTTTTTTATCTTCTTTCATTGGAGCGGGAGAGGGGGTGAGAGAGAGAGAGAAGGGTACTTGGCGGAGACCACTTGGTTATTTAACCCATTTGTGTCAAGCAGCTTCAGACTTTTTTTTGACTAGCCACCTTCTGGTGGATTTTTTACTGTGGATTCAAATCTAAAAATTATGGATTTAAATGGTACAGGGGAACAGCAATTTTCTATGCAAGCTGATATTTCTTTAACCATCAACTATTCCTAATAGAAAACAATGTTTCAACTTGGTTCTAAAATACACTCTATTTCAAATTCTAGATAGCTCATTTCCCAGCTGGTTAGTATCTTGCTCCTTCTGGTAAGACATATAAATTAGCTTTTGTTTTCCTATTATTATTCTAACTGCGATGCAACAAACAACATCAGAGAGCATAGCATTCTGTATAAACATATTCAAGTAAATTAGTATTTCACGGATTTCTGTTCTTCCAAACTATACTTCCATGGCAGTTGGTTAGACAGCAAGGGGCAGTTAAAATCTAAAAGTAGAAAGATCCAAACTCTTAATAGGATGATGTTCTCCTCTGCATTATCACAGAAAGATGAAAGAGGATAAAAAGTGAGCAGCCTTAATCGTAACTTGTAAGTATTTAACTGTCTAATAACTCAATGGTTTTTCACAGGTTGTGGTCATATTAGCTCAAGTAGCTTGTTTAATACTCCCAGCAAAAGCATCCAGCATCATGGTTCCTGGTGCTTCAAAGCTTTTTGACTTTCTCAGTTGTCTCTGCTTCCACCGTCACAGCAAAAACACAAGCATTATTTTTGGACCTATAAACCAATTAGCTTACATCATGCACTAAGGACTTAATTTTTTTTATTTGATACTGCTTACAGATTTATAATTGAAACCAAAATAAGTATCACTTTAAACAAATAAGGTTCATGATTTTGCCTAGTAAATCAAGATTGTGATTTTTCAAGAGGATGAATCTAGGATCTTCACATCATAACATTGAGCTCAGCAATCAGAATGAAAGCAAAAATTAACATTAGAATCAGTTGAGCATTAATTATTTTTATTGCCATGCAGAGTCATTTTTATGATCAGAAGCAAATATGCTAAGCCAGTGTACCAGTGTTCATGGCTTCCAACTCAACTTTCCAATCAGTTGATAACTCTCGTAGGTCCATCAAAAGGCTCACAAGCTTACTCTTTTTTTCCATTCAAACTTTTTCTCTGTTTGTTTGTTTGTGCTTGTTGTCTTTCCAAAACTATAATAATAAAAATAACATCTGGTAACTACAACAAAATTTAGCAAGAAATTTTGCCATACCTTTGCATAAGTATACTGCTCAAGGACCTTTTCTTCAAGTCCAGAGAAAGACATTACCAGATCTTGTATGTCAGAGTCATCTTCATCTTTTTCCCTACAGCATTGACAAGCCATAAATGAGCAAATATAGTGCATAATATGAGCGACAGATCAACTTGAATTAACATGGTTTGGGCCAGCTAGGTGGCCCAAGCTGATTCCTTCTGCTAAGGTTAGGGGGTATAATCTGAATGATTAACTAACTGCACTGAAAGCCGTAGGCCTCATTATGCTACCACAAGAAAGAATGACCCTAAATATCCTGCAATAACAATTTCAACTTTATTGATGCTCTTGGTATTAGTAGCAAAAGAATTCCACCATACCTAGATTGGAGCCAAATGCATTTGTACTTGTTGTACAACTCGGAAGAAAGCTCATCTTTGCAATATCCAATATTACTTAAAACTATTAACAACCGTTGATGTGGATCAACAACATTTCCTGGGAGATCAGATGATAACTCCTCCTCTGGTTCATGAGAATACCCATTTTGCAAATGCAGACTTTCTTTGATTGATTTGTTTTGGGCAAGCTCACTTCCAATATGCTCTAGATGACCTGATCAACATGCACATAATGAAAGCATCATGACTAACCAGGCAACTGTACTAAAATTTTCCAGAACAAATAAGATACTGTTGTCCATCATACCAGCAAAATCCAGGAAACAATTTAGAAATGCAAGCCTCACAGATTCTTGGATTTCTTGAAGTTGTGCAAACATATCTTCAAATTTTGTAGCCTCGCTCCTCAGAGACTGAATCATCCTTTGGATAAAGAAAGAAGGGGGAAGACATATTAAACAGCTTTAAAAGAAGAGTATAATCAACTCTCCAAGAATAGATTGGTAACAATATAATGCATAAAAGCATCTTTCCTGAGATTTGAAAGAGGGTGAGGAAAGAAAATTTTCACTAGGAGAAACTAACAATATATGCTTCCTCAATTATATGTAATATCATTTGATACTGTATTATAAATAGCTATCAATTACACTTGTATTACAAAACATGGATAAACAAAAACAAAGCCTTTTCTCACTGGCCGACCGTATTACAAAGTATGGATAAATAAAACCATTCTTATAACTTGGCAACCCTATAAAATTTGAAAGTTCTTCCAATTTGTAATAGCGCCGGGAATCAGAAATACTCCTACCAATGATCTGTTTGTTTTATATCATGGCAGATCAGTAACCAATGCCTTTGTCATTTTGACATGGCAGAGAACATGCTAAGAACAGCCTAAGGCTATTTAAGTTTGTTCTGATTTAAAAATTATATTGTAAAAAAGCACAACCTGGCTAACTAGCACAATTCTCGCATTTGACAAATGCTATAATAATATAAAAGTTCTCAAATTTGCAATAGTACCTTGAATCAGAAATACTCCTACAGAGGATCTTCTGGATTTATATCACGGCACATCAGTAACCAATGCCTTCATAAATTTGACACAGACACAAACAAGCTAAGAGAAAAGCTTAAGGCTATTCAAATTTCTTCTAATTTTAAAAAATAAGAAATGCATAACATATTAAAAAAAATTTTAAAGTCAAAATCAAACCCACGTCAAGTTGAGCTCAAGTTCACAAGCCCGAGAACTAACTAGCAGCTTAATTGAAAGGCTCTCAGTTCATTAAGGCTCCGTTTGAGTAATGCTTTTGCTACTTCCTTTTTCTTTTTATTCAGTTTTCATTTTTTTCATTTTGCTTTTTATTTTTTTGCAAAAACAAATAACAAAAAAAAAAAAAACCAAACAAAGCCTGAATTATCCGAGCTCATGATTAAGCTGGGTTATTCAATTATCAATTCTTCAAAATTTAATATTTTGAAGATAAGAAATTATGAACAAATTAATGACACATTTTTAGAGAACTATTCTAAATATGAATGTATTCACAAGCCCAAATAATGATTTGCTCATGAACCCTCAAAACCAGCTCATCTATGTTTGTGTCTAACTCATTTAACAAATACATTCAGAAAAAAAAGGATCTAGGTTGTGATTGAGTCCAGCTTGAGCAAGCTTCTCATTGAACCAAGCCCAAGCTGAGCATCAACAGTTTAGCTCATTGTAGCCTAGACAAAACCAGAGACTCTTTGAGATATCAATTATCTTCAGCAGATGTTCATGGTAAACCACCATCATAATGCAATTAGTAAGGAAAAGTGCTTCAAATGTGGACACTTTTTTCCTTTTTGGTTGCATAGGGAAGATAAAGGCAGCAGTCATACATTGGCCTTTTCCTCTTCATCTCTAGTCAGCAATATCAGAGCTAAATTACACTTTGACAACCAATATCAAAGACCACACATAAAAAGGCCATTTGCACATCTGTCCAATAGGTTATGGGCAACCTCACTAAGCTTGATCCGTCTTAAAACCACTTACAAACATCATGAAACAAATATAAAATAACTACTTATGCTAACCACACAACATTATAACTAATTATGCCTCTTACAAATTCAACATCATAATCTCTAGATACTTACATATTGATCTGATCCATTGCTGAAGCCATAACTGAACGGAAAGCCAGAGGTAAATAAGAGATAGTGTATGGAGATTTGTTCCTTTCAAGGACAGATACTGGGACCCATGCTTCATCTTTTGTTATCCCCTCTGTTGATGCTCGCATCCAAGAACAAAGTCTTAGCATGTAAATCTTAGTAACCTCCGCCTGAAGTGTCCTGAGTGCCAAGACTGTCAAATGAAAAAGAAACATTAGAACAGTTTAGAAGTTAACGACAACAGTTTCAGAGAAAGTTGGGAGTACCAGCTATAGGAGGAGCAGACTCTTTTGCTTCAAAAGCAAGGCATGCTTTAGATATTTCCTTTATGGCATCACTCATGTAGGAGTGAAGAATATTAGATTCTTCAAGATCACGGAATGTGTTCAATACCTATGTCAAGAGCAAACTCAGTAAGAACCACTACAAAACAAAAAGATAAGAGGAGCACCACCCGTGAGAAAGGCATATTGATTGGACTGGAAACATTGCAGTTTAATTTGTTTTAATATTTTGTGAATTTGTTACTCAGATCTGGAACCATTCAAAAAAATAGTCTAAGTGAAAAATGTTAAAAATGTTCAATAGGGAAGAACCTACTTATTGCTGTTTGTAGTATAGGTTCAGTCAAAACGAAGTAAAAACTTTTATTATCGGAAAATATAGTTGCTACATTAATTCTTTTATGCCTCTAGTCTTTCTTTTTCTTTTTTTTGCCAAATATTCCATCTTCTCTCTCCTTCTCAAATCTACACTCTTAACAAAACCCTATCTAAATTTAATACATAAACATCAACTCTTCCTCCACCACCACCATATCACAAATAAAGCATTTTTTTCACTCTCTTTTCTTTCTGTTACATTTTCAGTTTCTCTATTAATTATTTTCAATCTACTTTGCCGGACTAAGTTAACATTAGGTTTATGCTACTTTATTGCAAGAATTTATGCTTTTTTAAATTCTTTTTAATTGATAAATTTTTAATCTCCCAAACTTCATATATGTAATTAGAATTTTAATGACTGTAAAAGAAAACTTTCATATAAGATAATTTTCAAATTTTAGCATCTAGCCATCTACAATCATCAAAAGGCCTAACTACATTAACTATGTAGATTCCAAAAACATCCTGAGCAGTTTTTGCAATTCAAATTCAACGCCAAAAATTCAGCAATTGTTCCAGAATTAAATTCTCAATTTTATCACACAGTACCTAAGTCTAATAATGAAGTTACAAATAAGTAAAATTATCCAGAAAATAAGCCAGAAAAACCTTAGCATGATATTGGTCATTTTTCATTTTCAGTCCCTCAGGATTATCTAGCATATCTATACTTCAAAAAGAAAAAGATGGTGAAAAAAGGAAACAACCCCAGTCTTGATAATCTCAACAATTAGAAACACGTATCTTAATAAAACAATCAACCATGTCTTCTGGAAGAGAACCATGCTTTTTACATTCAACGACAAGCAACTTTCAACGTGAATCTTCTGGACAAAATCCCAAACAGTTTTCGTACTATCATGAGGAATTTTACATATGCATATCTTTAGAAGCTCTCAAATTAAAATTTTGAAATAAGGGTCAACAGTTTAAAAACTCATCTCTATGTCATTACAGTAATTATTTATTGGACAGAGACTCAAGTGGAAAGAAGAAATATGGATATTTATTGCTGATGGTCTCAGTGTACACAACAGTCAGACTTCAAGTTTCTGATGGAAATAAAAAATACTATTAGATAACAATGGATGCATGTGTAATTTCAGAGTACTCCAGGGACATAAAGAGAACTGGAAGTAGGTTATAAAGACAACAAATTTTTCAATCAATGACAAGAAATAAAATAACTCCAACAAAACCAAAGTATCATAAATTTCATTCCTAAACTGCTATTAATTTCAGAACACAAACACCACTACATACAGGTAGTAAAGCAAGCAAGACATTAAGTTATAGTTCCAAGCAAAGTATATTCACCTTGACTTCATATACAGATATTGTACTGTGCATCATTCCTGCAACTTCGTCAAGAGAATGACTCGAATATCTCCCATCTCCAACTTTTTCCTCACTTTTACTTGCCGAAGAATCAGAAACCTGTGAAGACTGAACAACAAAAACCAGAATAAATGTTCAATTCAGTGAATCACATTATTGTCTTGACAACTTGTGATTTAAGAAAAGGCACTTATAGCAATGAATTAATGGCCATAGAAAAGAAACCAAAAGTGAGGACAAAAAAAATATGTTGGCAAACTATAAGAATTACTATACGAGATGAAATATGAATATGCAATGTTTATTGGGGCATAACTATATCCAACTCTTGTAAATATGATTTAGACAATTTTCAGAGTACCTTTGCAAATTTCCCACTGAAAACAGAAAGTGCCACTTTCCAAAAAGCTGGTATGTGATGGACAAGTACAGCAGTTAGCCTTCTTACATATCTTCCTCTGAGAACATCTACTTCTTCTCCAGTCAAGCCCACCGGTTGCAAATCTACAGGTAGTTGGATGTTCCCAAGGGAGTAGTTGACATCTGACTGAATAGTAAAAAAATAGATGAAATAAATCTCATGATTAGGCAAAGAGCCAAGAGTTTTTCCTCAATATCAGATCATCAATCTAGATAGTAGCACTTACAGACTGACTTAAATTTTGTTGAATTTGTTGCCACTTCGCATCAGAGAGTGCTCTTTCCTGTATCTCATTATGCAAAGTTTCCATCCGAGCTTCATGATCTGAAGTGCACTTCTCAAGCAACCCTCGAATTCTATGATTCTATCAAATAAAAGAAACCTAAATATTTCAATGACTTGAATTTCAAGAGTAGGGGAATGTAAGCAAGTCAATTTGCATGTAGGCAAGTCAAGTTGCTTGCAAGCACTAAGGAGCTTCTTGTACTAGACCTATTATCAAGTTCAAGAAACTTGAATAGAAGTTTGACTCAAAACTGATTTGTTTAGAGGCACTCAGGAGCTTCTTCGAATTGACTCTATCATCAGGTTGAAGTTACTTGATCAGCAACTATGGATAACAAAAATCTGCTAAAACTTGACTCAACTGGCTTACAAGATGTACTGTTACAGAATCATATAATTTTAAAACAAACACCCAGGAAATAATCTGAAATCTCAATTGTCAAAATTCTCCCGACTCAAGTCTCAAATTATCAAATCCTACCTCAAAGTCTGACAAAACCCCATTTATATGAGCTTCTAAATTTAACATAAGCCAACATAAATGTAAACAAAGTGAAGTGCATCAAAATAACCCACATAACAAAGACCCTTTTTTTTTCCAATTTTTACCAAAAATCAATGTTCCTCAAAATTTTGGGCAAGGGCCCTTCATCACTTGCATCTTTTATGTAGGGGCACTTGTTTTTGGGTTAGGGGGATGGAAATAGGAATTTATAGCCATTTGACTATACCAGCCAACCAAACAATCAGCATCAAAAGAAAATGTCAAGCACATATTAAATAAATCAAATAGCAAGTAAAAGACAAGTTAACATAGAGCATTTCATTAGCCAAAAAGAAAAAGTATAGAGCATCGTGACACTACAGGAAAGTTCAGAATTTACTAACCTGTACATTTAAATAATGCCACACTGGATCAGACTCAGGTTCAAGCTCCAACAACAACCTCACTGTATTCTCAAGCTACAACAGACAAAGAAATCTCAGAAATACTTATGAGAATGGCAAAACTTGTGTAAGGCTTTGATACACTAAGTTTCTAGGTTCTTTCAAAAGAACACACAAAAATATAGGATGTAAACTAGATCCTGTTATTTAACAGATCTATTTAACAAATCAGTAATATAACAGGGATTCAATGTAAACACATCGTTTATTCAGTGTTTATTGGATATTGCAAAACTTGTCATAATATGTCAACCTAAATTATTATTTCTACAGAAAAGCAAAAGTTTTAAAAAAAAATTGTAAACTCCCAAAAACTAGTTTATTTTTGTAAACTTAAAAAGCGAGTAAGATCAATTGAAACAATGTTTTGATGAGTTAATATATACTTGACAAGGTTACTTAAGGAACTTCTTTACCTTTATGAGATTAAAAAGAAAAAGGAAGACCGGCAAACAATCAAAATAGTCTTACATAAATGAGAGCAGTACACAGTTGATATCAGATGTGAAGCAATAAATAGCATATTAACATCTATTCTTCATTGTTACTTACAAACTGTAGGTGCATTATCTATTCACCTTAACTAGTCAACCACCACTATACTATTCATCATACAATAATGAAAACTAGGTGATGCTTAGGCAACACCTTAGCCATAAAATAGACCAAGAACAATAGACCTTTTTTATTTACTTTCCAAATAAGCATTTTACTAGATGGCATCCTTACTAAGATCATCAAATCAGCTGTCTAATGCAACAAAATCAAAATATGCGAATAATATATCTATAACATATCTAGTATAGATATTTGGAGAAAAACAAAGTTGCCATCTTTGTTCAATGCCAAGCTTGAACAACCACAATAAGTTACTTCATACTGTCAAAAAGAACATTTACAACAATCTCGTAGAGCACTAGCTTCATACTCTCAGCAACCCAACAAAAAATCAGGATTCCACATTCAACCATCCCATTACTTTTCAGCATAAATATTCCATACTTCCACTCATGCTAAAACTACAAGTGCAGATAGAACATCACAACTCAAGAGAGAACAGAATGATTCCAACATAGTTAATTAAGTAAATCTGTTTGATTGGCTTGTGAAATGGTGGGTATTTTGGCTTATGGAATAACTTGCACGTTCTCTTTTATCTTCCTTCCCATTCAAACTTGCCTAATTAACTCCCCAATATTTTGTTATAGGTTGATTTTAACGATACAAGATTGCTTTAGTGAGAAACAAAACCTGGCATCTCATGGATTGGTAAGCATCAAGCAAATTGTATTTTAATATCATGATCACTAAAATTTAACAAAAATCCAAGGACAATCCAGGCCTTAGGTCAACAACAATTGTTCGTTTACTGACCCGCTAAACTGCATAGTGTCAAAACATTGAAAAAGGCACGTCAAATGCTTACGCTTGTTAGGTCTATTTGAGGATCTTCCATAGACTTGTAAAGCATGACTTTGAATTCTTGCATCACTTTTTCAACCTCTTCAAGAACTCGTTTTAGTATATTTACCTGACAGTAAACAATAAGTTAAGTACTATTGCAAAAGACCTCTATCTATGCACAGACTTGAGCATACATCAAATGCTCACCTGAGAATGAGACCACCAGAACTATGAGAAACATGCATAAATAAAAAAAGGTCCAATACTGATGTTAGCCATCAGGGAATCAATGCATAAAAATAATGTATTACAAACGAAAATGATACAAGCAACAGATTTATGGCTATGATTTTGACTTAAACCACTCAAAACAATTTGTTCACTACTTGAGCTAAACCCAACAGTAGACACAACTTCAGCTTGTGCTATGAATTTTGTAAAGAGATGTGTGAAAATCAGTTGCAATGATGTAAGGTAAAAACTAGCTGGCATACACAATTTGTCAACTAAGCAGAAACTAAAATTCCATGAAATTTGTTGAGGTGGCCAAGGAAGCATTCTACAAGCAGATAAAGATGCAAATAACATTTTTGAATTAAAACTTTATTCACATATTTAAATAATGTTAGAACTTAAGCAAAAACATGCTCAGATATAAACCACCAGCCACATGTAAGCACTATTTACAAAAATTGAAGAATTAGAACTGAAAATCCAAGATGAATGTAAACTAGATATGCATAGCTCGTTAATACCAAATTATAAGATAGGGTTAACTAATGCCTTGATGGCTATTTTCAAACTCTCAATATGTTACAGCAAGGATAACTTGACCAAACATATACATTTATATATTGTGTTAATTGAAGTGGATAAAATAACAAGCCTCAAATTGTTTCAATCTTATCTCTCTCCTTGAAACCATAGGATAGAAAGCGATGTTCACCCAAAACATGAAAAAGTAACTTATGCTCATTGATATATGTTGATAGATTCTAATTTAACCTAACATAAATAAGAGATGTCAAATTATTTGGAATTTGGATCACATATAAAATAAACCAAGAAGCAAGAATGAAATACAGAAAAGCACATAGTTAACAATACAATACCATAACAGATTTAAGATGTTCCAGAAAGCAATTAAAATGACTTAGCTTAAACAATAAACTTGAGAGACTCAGAAGTTGAAGAAAGGTAGCTTTGAGGTTTGTAGTTTTCTAGATTTTTCTTAAGTCATAGTTATTTCTAGAGGTTGAATTCTATAAATATCAGAGATAAACTAAAATGAAAATAAATTTGAGAGTTGGCCAAAGTTAAAGAGGTTCTAATTCAAACTTAGCATAACGCATACCTGAGAAAACAATTAAATTTTCTTTTCTTTTCCTTAGTGTAGATTTGTCTAATACATAAAAGACCACATTAAACAATGAGCAGCTATCAGAATCTGGAATGTATGTGAGAATTGGATGCAAGAATGATAATGAAGCAATTTTCAAAATATAAATCTTTTACATAGCGATTTAAAGTGCTCTTGCTTACATGGGAGGGGAGAGCAATTGATTTTGCCTTCTTGTATTCCCTAACAGCCAAATCATATTCACCCTTACTAATACTCCCACGAATTGTACTAGGTAAATTAAAGAGTGTCCTGAACCTCTGAAGCATTCCCTGGACAGACCTGATCTTCTCAGCTTGAGCCTACATCAAATCACAAAAAATATATATAATATATATCTCAGGTTCCTTCTATAGCACCAGCATTCATGGATTTGAAAGCAAAAACCAACCTGTCTCTCAAATAGAGGCTCAAAAGCACGATTTGCCAGTGAACTCACTCCTTGCATACAATTAAACAAGTGAGTTGTCCCTGAACCTTCAGGGTCTTCTTCAATTCGCTTCAGTTTTGACTCGATATCTATGCAATTATTTTTCTCCACATTAGAACCAATTATTACTAATAGCTAAAATTCTATAAAATTATTATGGCAAATACTATGAGAAGAAGTTAGTTTTAAACCCATCAAACGCTTGCATTGCCACAGTTAAAAGTAGTGCCAGACTCAAGTGAACTGAGGTGCTTTCATACCATCAATTGTGGTTTTGCATGAAACAAAGCAGTCAAAATTGTCTTTAACCAATTGTTTTCTCTGTTGAGTCCGCCCTTTGAGATCAGTTTTTAGAGCAAGAGCACCAGCCTCCAAGTCTGCTGCAGTTGTATCTTGGTGTATTCGGGATAGAAACAATTTTGCATCAAACTTTTCAGAGAAATACATCAATTTTTCTGCACAATTTCACAAAAAGGATGTAACACACTGGCTTTACAGCTCTAGGTATTAAATTAGAAATGCTCAAGGGAGAAAAAGTAGCTCATTGAGGAATCCAACATCATGGACATTCATGAATAAGAGGTGAAAACAGAAGCAAGCAGAAAAATTGATTAGAAGAGACATTCATGAGATGTGAATTCTAAAATCCAGGGCAGCATGGACAAATATACTCAGTAGCAAACAACAAAAAATTGAACATTAGAACTTGAGAGGTTAGATAAGTCTCTGATGGTTGTTATAATCTCCAATATAAAAAGCACATGAATACCACATTTAACCCAAATTAAGAAGATTAATGCCTTCACAAAATAGCAGAAGTAAACAATCATTGCAGTGAAGCTTAGTGATGGAATTAAAATATAAGAATAGAGATCAGCAATAACTGGACTCCATCTCATACTCCTCCTTCAGTAGAGCTCTTACTGCCTTGACTATTATAAAATTATGGCATATCAACACATGCGCTATTCAGAATATATCAAGATTGTGGAAGAGCATCACAATAATGTTACTGGTGACACATTACTTACCAATCAACAAACTTCAACAAGATAATTCACTTTCAAACCACAAAACTCTATAGAGTTTAAGCACATGTAATAAAGAAGAACAAAACCTGGAGAATTCTCTATAGTTTAGTTGCAACACTTTCAGGTCTCTATTTTGATATGGACAAACCACTTTTGGTGGAAGAAGAACAAATAAACAGGGAACAGAAATTAAAAACCACTAATAGCTAAAAGTAAGATTAACCATAGCCCAACAAAAAGAAAAAAATTGATAATAACTCTAGTCAATTCCTTATCACCATACAAAAAAAATTAACTGATTTCTAGGAATTGACATCATTAACATAATCTTCATTAATATAAAAACATAAATAACAAAAAAACACCCAGCAGATCTTATGATATTTCTGAATTAATATTGTCTACAGTAGGGATGAAGTGAGTAATGACTTTCACTGACATAAACTCAAATTTGAAGAAACTTGGAGTGCAGTGAAAGGTAATAACCCAGGGGCATCTAGTAACCTTGTATTTTAGATAGCAGAAATACAGTCCAGACACTGTACTATTATAATTTTTAGAGAAACAAATTAGAAATGGCGTGCAACTTTAGCTTAAGAGACTATGACAAACTATAATCTGCAGAAAATATATTAAATAAGAAAGTGAAAAAGTACCACGGAGGCCACTATCCATATAATCTCTATCAGATTTTGATGGAGAGCTTTCTGATGCCTCAGTGATCAACCTTAACGTTTTGTTGTCTATTATCCTGCCAATGAAACAAACACACAGGTTAGCTGAAGTACTTGTAGCAGATCAAGAATTGAGGAACCACTTACTTCAGTTGATGCTAGGGAAAACAATGACTTGGCAACTGTTCATATAATCATATTAGTATAATTACTCATCATAGAACAAAATTTTCCTGCCTTGATGAGCTATAACATACAGTGAATTCCTTTAAAACAAACAAAAAATGATAATCAAGCAATACAAAGATGATCAAAAGATTTACCCCAGTCCAAGTGGATCAACACATTCCATGCCGCGAGGGAACGATTGCAGATTGTTAAGTATTCTCCCCACTGTTGCTGATGGTTTACGCTCGAACTTTTGTGCCACCGGAGCTGTTCTCGTCTCTCTCATCTCGCGAACTCTACGAGTAAGCTGTCGAAGAATGGTAAAAAAACCCTTAACTAAATCATCTGTCAATAATTTACTTTGAATTTAAATTTCATTATAAAGTACCTCAGCTTCATCGACACGTTTCCAGCAATCAGGCTCTTCTCCATCCCAGGGCCCATCATCGTCTTTGCTTCCTCTGCCTCTACTCCTTCCTCCGACTCCTCCCTTCGGATCTTTTCCAGTATCCTCGTCCCCACTCGAAATGCTCAGCATCTCCACTTCCGAATCCTCGTCATCATCCATCGACATCTTTCTTGCAGCCGGCTTTTTTGGAGCCGAGGCAGTTGGCGCCTTCTGAGCCTTGTAAACAGTCCCCGGTTGCTGCGGCGGCGGTTGAACGAAGTTGGCCACTGGTTTGCGGGAATTGGAGGAAGGCGGTTTCTGGTAATTGAGATCCCGTTGGGCTTGCTCTTTCAATGCCATTTGGAGGAGCTCATCTTCGTCATCGCTGTCGCTCGACATTTTGGCGAACTTTCTGTTTGCGTTTTGTTTAGATCTGACCGATTATGAAGAATGGATTTGAAGGTGTCTAGAGAATTTGGAGTTCTTGAATGGAAATAAGGAGTTTCCTACCCTTCGATGGAGCCGGAATGTGAGATCAGTAATATTGTCATGTCACGCGAGTTTGATGAGACAATTCTACCGCTTTCCAAAACGACACTGTTTGGTCTTTGAACGAAGAAAAGTCCTAAAACTTTTCACGATTGTGCGTTTAAGCCACTGTTGGCTTTTCCTCTTTTTCCTATATTCCGTCCCTCACGTCCTCACCTAGCTATAACTACAACTTATAGGGGTTTTTTTTAAATGAATCTCATACATAAAGCGTTTTTGATAATAAATTTTTTCATAATTTTTACTATTTTTAGTTAAAAAAATTAAAATTTAGATAAAATTACTCTTAATAAAATCGATTTATTTATTTGACTTCGCGTCTCAACTTGAAACTTATTAACAAGTTAAGTATATTTAGGTTTGCGTCTCAAATTCACTCATATTCTTTAAACTTTTCTCACCAGACTATTCATCTCTGGAGTATTTTTTATCAGAAAGAAAAATGTTTAAGCATTTTGAAATACTTTTTTATACACGAAAAAAACCTTTGAGCGTTTTGAGCATTTTTAAGCATTTTGGAGTAATTTTTGATATATGAAGAAAAATTTTTGAATATTTTGAGCATTCTTTGTCAAGTAAGCATATTCGTTAATTATGTTGTTAAATAGAATATAGTGTATTGTTTAAAGTTATTGATCTTATTAAATAAAATTCAGTAGTTTTAGTGGTTTTATAGATATTGCGTGACTAGTTTTTAGACATTACGTGACTGACTTTGGACATTACATGACTGACTTTGGGCATTACGTGACTGGTTGATATGGCATTGCATGACTTGTTAGTAAGGCATTGCGTGACTTGTTAGTAAGGCATTGCGTAACTTAAACATTGCTTAAAAATCAGTCACGCAATGCTTCAAAATCAGTCACATAATGCCTAAAACCAATCACGTAATGCTTAAAAACCAGTCACGTAGTGATTAAGTCACGCAATGCTTAAAAATCAGTTTCGCAATACTTAAAAATCAGTCTAATCAAATTTCAACTCCTCAACTTTAAGGTTCTATGAATAAACCAATAAACTTAAGAACCTAAAACACATTCTTTTTTTTTTTTTGCTAAGCCATGAAAGTGTGTATTTCATAAAAGATAGGTTACAAAACTCCATAAGCCTCTAAAGCAAGACAAAACATATCCTTATTGGGAGGGCCTTGCTCGCTCTCTTTATACAAAAACAAAATATGCTCCCTTTACAAAATATTCCCTAAATAATTTCAACTCAAAATCCCATAAAAAAAAATCAAAATCCCCAACAAACATGCTTAACAATCATCCAAATCCCATACACAACAAAATCGTGAACTACCATAAAACCCATCAAACATGCTTTAGCTATTCTTTCTTCTTGAGCCCATCATTTTAACTAATTCGATCCAACTAATCAACACAAGCATCTCCATCGCAGCACACGTTTTGAAACAAGTCATCATTAGAAAGCATCTAGTTACCACATTCATCATGCTGCCTACAATCACCATAGAAGAGGAAAATCACTGTTCATTGTCCTTGAGAACCCCACGATCCACCATCCAAAAAAATAAAATAAAATAAGAAAGAGCTTGATGTCATCTCTGCTCTTTGGATGGCGAGATAGACAGTGTTTGACCAGAGAGAGAAATCAAGATTTAATTTTGAAATTGTTGTCTGAATGGTGGGATAGAGAAAACTGAAACTATTTTAATTTGTTTGAAATTATTTAAAGGGTATTGTTGTCAAGTCACGTCAAAAATTGACTAAAAATAGTTAAAATTATAAAAAATGAAATTTTTGAATTGGGCTTATGAGGAAGGTTATTTCTCATAATTTTCTCTAACTTATATATATATATATATGAGATCAAAATATCCATCGGACCTTTGTATTTATGTATTTTATTTAAGTTAGTCTTTATACTTAAAATCAATATAATAAAATCTCTTAATTTTAAAAATTACTTTAATTTAGTACCTTCTCTAATAACATCTAATTTTACTGTTAAAAAAGATGACATTTTACTGACATAACTTATTTTGATGATGTGGCACAAACATGATAAAATGACATGCTACGTGGCATTGACATGATAATATGGCAGTGCAATGTGATAATGTTGACATGGCATGACATGTTGATGCATCAGTGCTACATGGCAGATTAAAAAAATTTTTAAAAATTTTGTATCACATCTGAAAGATTAAATTGAACAAAATATATAGTATATGGAATCAAACAAAATTGAGATGTTCAGGGGCTAAATTGAAAAAAAATAAAAAATATATATACCTTAGTTGATGATAGATATACTTATTAATAAGTCAAATATTTAAATGTAAAAGATATATGATGTTAAAAAATATATATATAAATATTTTCTTACTTGATTATTTGATTTTAGAATATGGACATTAATTTATCTTCTTTACAAAAATTAAATTTGAATTCTCCTTATATAAAAAAAATTTTGAAAGAAATTTCATACCTAAAGTCAATTTTAGATGAAGAACTTACATTATGTTGGAATAAAATAATATAAAAAGACTAAATAAATTCTTTTTTTCTTTTATTTATAATAATATAAAAATTTTAAATTTATTGATTTAGTTTTTAATTTGAGCTTAACTTAAATTAGCAAAATAAGTTGATTTAGCTTTTTCTTTTAAAAAAATGAAGAAGGGAGATAAGGAGAAAGTGATGATTATAAAAATAATTCATCATTTTGACTTGCTTAATTTGGACATGACAAATCTCTTATTACACCTATAGAATATGAGCTACTCTACCCCTTCAATGTTTTATTTATTTTTTATATTTTTATTTTGTTTAATATTTTAAGTCATATTTTTTACATTGAAATTTTTTAAATTAAAAACTGCATTTATGGCTGATAGAATTAAATATAATTGTAAATATTTGTGTCATTTTATTTTGTATTTACAAAATTCTTTGTAGATCCAAATTAATAATTTAAATTTAGTAAAATTTGATTGTGGTATTTAAACTTTAAAAAATCGTTTTAAAGGAAACTTTGAGTAAATTTAAATAAAAGGTAAATTAGGTTAGGATTGAATAATTCCAAAAAAATGGATATTTGTAAATTCTGAAAGTTGTAACTAAATCAGCCTATTTTGCTAATTTGAGTTCAACTCAAGTTAAAAACTAAGTCAAATAAATTTAAAATTTTTATACAACTATAAATAGAAGAAAAAAAGAATTTATTTAGTCTTTTTATATATTTTATTTCAACATAGTGCAAGTTATTCATCTAAATTTGGCTTTAAGTATAAAATTTTTTTCAAAATTTTTTTATAGAAGGAGAATTCAAACTTAATTTTCACAAAGAAGATAAATTAATGTACATATTCTAGAATCAAAGAATTAAGTAAGAAAATATATACATATATATATATATATATTAACACCATAAAATTTTTCATTTAAATATTTGACTTATCTACTTAAATATTTTATTTTTTAATTTTTTTTTCAATTTAGTCCCTCAACATCTCAATTTTGTTCAATTTAGTCTATATACTATATATTTTTGTTCAATTTAGTTCCTATGATAGGGCATGAATTTTTTTTGGAAACTTTTTTGATTTGATGACAAGTCAGTGTCACGTCATCATATTAATATCATGTGGTACTGCCACATCATCACGTCAATGCCACATGACATGCCACGCCATCATGTTGGTGCCACGTCAGCTTTAATGTTATTCCCTTTAACAGTAAAATTGGATGTCGTTAAAGGGATGAACTAAATTGAAGCAATTTTCAAAATTAAGGGATTAAATTACTTCAACTTTGAGTACAGGAACTAAATTGAACAAAATACATGAGTATAGGGATGTGGTGGGTATTTTGACCATATATATATATATATATATATATATATATATATATATATATATATAT